>NC_140209.1:48645379-49035379 GCF_951802725.1 Rutilus rutilus
TGGTCAATAGCTGTGTTTTATTCACGATAAAACACAGCTATGACCGCTTCACCCAACGGTTCTATGTATCACTACACAACACCCCTAGCAAACACTCTTAGCAACTTAAACATGTTTGATCTCATTGATATTGTTCATTAAAGCTAGAGTAGAGTATTGTGAGTGATCGAGTAAGCGACTGTACCTGCATTTACAGTAGACATAGCATTTTCCTTCAGGTCAGTCCTATATTCATAATAAAAAAAATCTGTTTGAATGTCCGCTGACATCTTGTCCTTTTAACAGTTAAGGGGTTTTCCCGTGCCCTAGTCATTTGTCCTTCTCAGTGATCACACATTTGAGTCCTTTCGATGTAAAAGTCTTCACTGCTGACTGACTCACTCATTAAGACAGTCTTTGCTGCCGTATATTGGCAAAATAATGTATGTAACTTCTGTTGCTGTTTACAGTCAGGGACTATTTTTTCCAGCGGAAGGAATGCTTTTAGTGATTTTACTTTATGAAAATTGCATAGATGCATATTTTTCGGCTTTAATATTTGTATTGTGTGGTAACCGTTTTATAAAAGCAATAAGGTACTCGAGGCTAGTGCTATATCGTGAATAAGTCACGGCCCTTCAGCTGTGACTTATTCACAATACAGTACAGCCTCTCATACCTTATTGCTTGCATAACTTACATTTTAAACACTACATAGGCAGCAGATTTGTCTATTATTAAAAAAAGTATAACATACAAAGCCAATTCAGGGTCAACTGTTATGTACCATTGCACACACAGACTAAACTATTGTATTAAATTTATATTTATGAGATTTCTTAATAAACCCTGACCTCATTCGAAATCTCTGAATTGAACACAGAGCCATTATTGCAAAACAACTCCAGACATCTCCAAACTACAGAAGAGACAAGCATATTCAGGATTCAAGGGATTTATTGAGACAGGAAGAGGTCAGAAAATACATCAACAAAAGGAGGCGATTCATTTATCAGAAGATAAATGAATGAGCAGTGATGTTGTGCAACAGAAAGAGTTGTGCAGACAACAGTCGATACACCTCTGAAACAGCCCGGAGAGGAGCAAACAGCTGCTCTCAGCTCATCCTTCAGCTCCAGCGCTTCTTTTCTTTCACCTCGTTTTCTGCTTTTTAAAACAGGGCTATGCAGTTTCGGAATTTCTTCGCTGTATTCTCGCTTTTTGCTCACAGGTTTCTCTATAGAGCTCCCTCTACAGCTTCGGAATAGATATTTGACAACACTGTCGAAAAACTCGCTGGCGACTCTCAGATACCAGAGGCTATAGATCAACGACATCAAAGCAGATGGGACATTCTTTAAAACGGCGGCTTCATTCGGGTTCGAAAAGCGTGAGGGAGCGCAATAATGACAGAATTTTAGCAGATTTTTTTGCCGTAAAGCAATTCGTTACATCGTGAGACCTGATATCACGCGATACTTCCTGACGCTGAGGCCCAAAGTTGCAAGGGTGGTTTTTCGGCTCACAGGCGCTTGGGGGGGGTGCGAGACGACCACCATTCAACCGGAAAAAAGTCATATAACTATTCCAATGACTCCGAAGCTGTTCGGTTAAGGTACAAAAGTTACTTAGTTCACCTTTAACTGAACATGATTTGAAGAGAGACAGTGAAAGAAGAGAGACAGATGGAGAAATGAAACAGACAGACAGATAGATAAATAAAGCAATCAATGGCTGCAACCAGATTTCTGAGAAGGCAGGTTCAGAAAAACCCTTGAGTGACTGCAAAGACCCACAGCAAGACTTGGTGGCAACAGGCACTGAGGTTTCAGCTTGCACAGTAAGGTGCGTACTAAACACGTCAGAACTCCAAGACGAAGACGTACACCACTACTTCTTAAGAATACACAGACAATAGTAAGTGATTCAAGCCATGGTTTATTTCCAATGTATCAACTTCTGCCATCAGGGAAGCGATATAGAGTATAGTCATCGTTATGAATTCTTTTTAATGCTTACTTTTTTTTTCTTCCCCTTTAATAATGTTGTCGCGTGTTGTGTGTGTGTGTGTGTATGTTGTGTACTACTGCAGCTTTGAGTTCAAGACAAATTTCCTGAAAAAGGACACTAAAGTATACTCTAATCTACTCTACTCCTGACCCAAAGGCACGAGAAAAGTCGGCTCCAATTTGCTCAAAATCATATGAATTATCCACATAAGTTTTGGGATTCTGTTCTGTGGAGCGATGAAAGAAAACTGTAACTTTTCTGCCCTATGTCTCAGAGGTATGTCTGGAGGAAGGAGAATGAAGCATATGCTGAAAAGAACGCTCTGTAGTTAAGCATGGTGGTGGATCGGTGATGCTCTGCGGCTGCTTTGCATCCTCTGGCACTGGAAACCTGCAGCGTATGGAAGGCAAGATGGATTTATTGAAGTACCAGGAAATCCTAGGAGAAAATATGCCTTCAGTGAGGAAGCTGAAGTTTGGGCGTCATCGAACCTTCCAACAGGACAATGATCCCAAGCATACCTTAAACTCCACCAAGGCATGGAAGATTCTACAGTGGCCATCATCACAGTCACCTGGCTTGAACCCCATAGAAAATCTCTGGTGGGATTTGAAGGTGGCGTTTGCAACACGCAGACCCAAGAATATTACTGAACTGGAGGCCATTGCTCATGAGGAATGGGCTAAGATTTCTCAGAAACACTACCAGAAGCTGGTGTCTGGTTATACATCTCGTTTGCAGCAGGTCAGAACAGCAAAAGAGTTTTCTACTAAGTACTAAAGATGCTTGCCATGAAAGGATTGAATAATTTAGAGACAGCAGAAATCATTAAAAGTAGCATTTTCAGCTCAATTTGGGGAAACCACTTGAAACATTTGTTGTGTTGAGCTATTTCAATTACTTTTGTTTGATTTGTTCATTGAAAACAGCTGAAAGTCTGTAAGGCCGTGTGTCCACCAAAGCGTTATTAGCCAGCTGAAAACGCTAGGCGCTCTGCTAAAAATGCTCAGCTGTGGGCGCTTGAGAGCGTTTTGGCAGCGCAGCCTTTTTTCAGTTGAGACGGTTGAGACCGATCCACTTTGCTTGTTATGATACGGAATATCCGCGAAAGTCTTACTAGTATCTCATTTCACACATATTTTGTTTCTGTGTTTATTCTATATTAAAATGTCAATACAATGTAATGTATTTTCTCTGGCTCTTGATTTTGTTCCGTTATTATGATTGTTGTTGCCATCTGTTGACGTTGTACAAGCAGAATCATGTGGCGGACGCGGTTGGTCGGTGTGGTATTAGTCCCGCCCCTCCTCCACTGTGATTGGACGGTTGGGTAAAAAGTGTCTCGTTACGCTCATGGCGTTTTAAAAACGCGGCGCTCCCATTGAAAACAATTGAAAAAACACGCCAGCCGCGAGTAAAAACGCTTTGGTGGACACACGGCCTAAATGTTGCCAATATACCTGATTTGCAATTGGGGTTGAACAATTTCAATGTAAAGTTTACACAACGGTCTGTCCTCTCTTCCTTTCTTACTGTAGGTACATCAATGTTACATTTTGACTCACCTAAACATGATGCGGAACAAAGCGAACTGGGATTGGTTGTTTTACATGTCAGTCAGATGGCCTATGGGTGGTCCTTGGCAAATGAAAGATGCTATGGAGTCCAGACCTTCTGTCGTCAGTCTGAGGCTCTGGCTACGCAAGACTACCTACCGTATAACAGGGAAAACATGGATTCCGTCAGTGAAAATTACACCAATGGCAGGGAAAGAGTTAAACATAGGAGAACGGTTCCATAAATAGACTTAAATGAATACAAACTCCAAAGCACACATAAGCTGTCTGTCACCCCAGCTCACTAGAAACCCCTGCCTCCCCCCTGCAGTTATTATTATATTAGCAGTTATTAGCTACTTGGAGGGAAAAGTGTGAGTAGAGAGGAGGGGGTGTAGCGAGTCATGGAGTGATGGTAATAAATCATGTTTTCATCTCTTGTTTTTTTTTTTATTCATCTGAATCAACCCACCTCCCCTAAACATAAATCTGCATTGGCAAGAGAGAAAATAAAACAAACACACAACTGCTAACAGCCAAAAAGCCTAAAGCAGACTGAGTGATTCAGCGCCAGTTTTGTTGTTTGCATGACATGTTCATCAAATATGTAAAGTGATTAAAATGGTGGTGTTAGTGTAATATGATAATTGGTGAAGCAGGGTCTAAAAGTCTAAAGGCCCGTTCACTATAAGGATAATGATAGATAAATTCTCATAAAAATTTTTTATTTGTGCAAACTCCACTATTGTTGCATGATTGTCATGTTGGCCGGTATATTTGTCCCATACTATACAACTACTAGCATTACAGCATTAATATCAACCGTCATAGATAACACTTTACTTTGCAGAGTAAATTAGACATGGATGTCATTACTGTAGTAATTTTAGTACTGTTGTATGTCATTACTAAAATTATTACAGTAATGACATCAGTGTGTAATTTCAAGAATAATTCTGTACAAACACACTACCATGAACCCAGTAATATAAAGTGTGACCTCATATATTACGAGAATTAAAGTAATAGGCTATTCCAGCCTCGACGCGTTGTTGTTAGCATAATTGACGAGATATTTTATGGTTAGCGTGAGGTGATGTGTTATTTGTCCTGGTGTCAGTGGCGTAAAGGCATTTCTCCCTGATAAGCCCAACAGCACAAGGTTAAGCAGTGGAGAGGGCACCGCTCTAATTCCCCGCTCGGCAGGGAAGATTGACAGCCCGTTTCACTCCATGTCCTCGGCAGTGATTTCGGGCAGAGCGTACAGGCAGACATACGCAGTGATTTGTGTTCCCACTCACGCCGCTAGTCCTGTTTACAACCACTGACTCTCCCCCCAAGCTTGCTAAATAGCATCGCTATGTGTGCGCGTGTGTGTGTGTGTTTAGCGGAGAAAGGAGGACATTAATTTGCTTTATCATCTCACCCCGCCTCAGTCTCCACTCTCAGCCTGCCCTCGCTCCTTAATAAACGGCTTGTGTTGAAGAATTGAATTTAAACCAGGGCCATCCAGCATATTTCTGTGCGAAGAGGAGGAGAGAGGGAGAGAAAGAGGGGGAAAGAGGCACATCAATAAAGTCGACAGCATTTAAGAGGCAGACAACCTTTACAAAAGAGCGTGCCCGCTTAACGGCCTGACATTGGCGCTCGTAAAGCAGCGTGGCAAGCGAGCACCGCGGCAAGCGAGCACCGCCACAAGGCAACGGCCCATGAGACACTGCCGTTTAAAGTCATAACACACATCTGAAGCAAGAGTGGAATGACAAGACACAAGCGGAAAGACATCGCATGACTGCCCAATGTGTCTGGACATAAAAACCACCTGCTAGAGCTTCAACACCATGACCTGAGAATGTGGAACATACAAATGAATAGTTACTTTAAACTATTCAATCAGTGTTGTAATATCATCAGTTTAACCAGTTGGAAAAGGGCTAAAATATTGTACATGTACAGTAGAAGTTGGAGAAAAAGGCATTAAAGACAAACTTCATGTGTTTATCACTTGATTTGTTAATGAATGTTAAATTAGAGAGTTGGTAACATTTCGATCAGCAGGTTGATTCGATATACATGTATAAAATCTACATGTTAAACAAGTTAGACATGTTGAAGGAAAATCTCACTGTCCAAAAACCAAGTGAGTTTCCTACATAGGCAGCATTTTAAGGTATCACAGGCAACTCCAAAAATACTACAATTCTAACTAATTAAGTCAGCATAGTAGCATCCTAAATTGAGAACGCAATCCCAGAATGCATTGAAACAAGCTGAGTGAAAAAAAATCTGAGATGTAGAGTGAGAAATATTTATTAAATTATATAGATAATATAATCATCATCATTATTAATCAAAGTTTATTAATATACTAGTTGTTCATTGCTAATTCATGTTTGCTTGTGATATATTAATGTTAATTTTGTAATGTTCAAAATATATTACCCGGCACTACGGTTAAAAAGTTTGGGGTCAGTAAGTGTTTTTTGTTTTTCGATAGAAATTAATATTTTTAATCAGAAAGGATGCATTAATAATGATAAATAAAGAATGATTTCTGAGGGACCATGTGACACTGAAGACTAGAGCAATGATGCTGAAAATTCAGCTTTGTATCACTGGAATAAATTCTATATTAAAATATATTAAAATAGAAAACAGTTATTTTAAATTGTAATGAAATTTCACCAATTACTGATTGTGTTTGTATTGTATTTCTGCATAAAAGACATCATTTCTAAAATATTGAAACATCTTACTGACCCCACGCTGTTGAATAGATGTGTATTTTAAAAATTAACATTAATCAAGAGAAACAAATGCTGTAAAATTGTAATTCATTGTTAGGTCATGTTAGCTATTGTATTAACTAATGTTAAAATACCAATTCGGTCACTTTAGAGGGACCTTTCTAGTCAGGTTGCTGCCTTTCATGGCAGTTTCATGTTCAGCGGCAAGAAAGCTCACAAGGTTTTGAAACAGTACTAATTTGTTACAACTCTCCGTTCTTCCCCTTCTGAATACGCATGCCTGTTAAAGAGGAAAAGCATGTAGGGGAAATGAGAAAGAGAGGGAATGGAGAGGAGACCAACGGCAGCATTACCGCACAACCATCAGAAGCCCAATTCATCTGCGAATTCCCACAGACAACAGATGGCATATTAGAGAGAGAGTCTGTATTTACCTCTCAGCCTTGCTTTTATTTACACCCATTTGAACGCACAATTACATGTGTATCTGCTCAGGAGGGGTTCCATGCGCCCCCCTCCCAGAGCTCTCACTCTCTCTCTCTCATTCTTAAAAGGAACTAAGTGAAGAAGGGAATCCAATAGGAATCGGCTAGCGCGTCTCCTCTCATTCCACATGCAGATTTATGCAAATCCATGCGCAAGCAGACGCTGACCTCAGATCGCCAGACGCAAATGCTGTAAATATAATTTTTTTCCCTCTCATTTTTAAAATCAGTCTTCTGCCTCAGCACCTGCCGAAGTTAAAGAGAGGACACTGAAGAAAAAAAAAAACATTTGGAAGATTTTCTCATTAATATGCAAATGAAAGCAATCAGATTCGTGGGCTGGATTGAATTAATCTCTGCCACCCTCTTCGCTTGTGCTGTAATCACAAATTACAGACAGGCATCTGACAGACAGCTAAGGCCTCGGATGCCGGCAGACGGGCCTTTTACCTCAAGGGGAATAGTCGAATCAACTCCAACGGTCAGCTGGAAAAAAGCGCGCCGGCACTTACACGATTGGTTCCGCCGGGACTCTGTTTTATTTTCGACTTCAATCTTATTCACCGTAGTCTAATCATGAAGTACCTGCAGTCAGACAGCAGCATTTTAATACACTTACAGCACAACACAGAGCTGGAATCACAAACGTCACAGTAAATTGGATTAGAAAGTTAGCAGACAGACAGAGAGTCCTTCAACAAGGTCTTCATTTTCTTTTGAAATTCGTCATGCTTTAAGTCAACTAAACTCACTTTCGCTTACCTGAAGTGCACCGTGCACCAAAAGTAACAACACTTTGGATGAAGTTTAATGACATGACAAGCCTCCAAGTATTGACTTGGACAACATGCCTAAATCCATGTAAACCAAAACATTCCCTACATAACTATCTACATTCTTACCTTGTTTAGAGGAGAATATGACACATGGGCCCATAAAAAAAGCAGTTCGCACGCTGAGTCTGAAGAAATACGGGACCCGCAGCGAGCCGAGTCTTCAGTCACTGCCGACGCACACCTGTCGTGCCAGCGTGAGCGACGCAGCGGCCCTAGCTTCGTTAGGGTGACAGAGAGAGGTGGCGAGCAGGCGTAATGGCATCATTTTCAACCGAAAACAAAGAGACAGACAGCACTCTCATCTAACGAGGAACCCTTCAGAGCTCTCCGCCGGGCTGCTGCAAGGTCACCTCGCCGGATACAAAGCTCGCTGGGATGAGACACGGGCAAATGCATTAAACAGGAAATGAGGAAAAGAGAGCAAACATGTAAGATGTAGGCATTAAAGAGGAAGATTTCATTACCAGACGCTCTCAGTTCCCAGCTAGAGAACTTTAAATCAGTCTCTCAGGGTTCACTGGTGAGTAGAGTCGTACAGAAGTCTAGACAAAGATGTGGAGAAAAGGTCATGCTTATCATGATTTTATACAAACTTATTATATTAAAGCCATGGTGTGTTAAAGAGTTATTCCAAGAAAGTGAACATGGTGTGTGCAGTGACATTTTATTATGTATTATGTGATATATCACACAATTAGCTATGTTGCATAACTTGTGACTGACATCTTCTAGAAAGCAGAAGCTCCAAATAGTAAAAGAGAACAAAAACCACAGAAGTAAAACTAAAACTAGCTTATATAATATACTGAATGGATTTCATTACACAAAATGTACAGAAATAAAAACACAGCACTTCATTATTCAGAAAGAACTTTTTTTATTTTGCACAAAATCATGAATTAGATGCATTTTATCCATGAAACAGGTGGACAAAATGCATAATCTCCACCAGCTTTTTAAATACATTTTTACAGTACATATAATACACAATACATAGAAAATTGCATCACTCATTTATTAAAAAATTTCTTGTGAATCAGAAAGCAGATAATGTCATTGTACTAAAATTATTTTGTGACATGCTGAGTCATTGAAACGAATGCAAGTAAAGCATTTTGGTGAAAAAAAAAAAAAAGCAGCAGCATTTTGTGCTTCAGAAAACCCCTTTTGTAGGCAAAATACATGTCTCGTTCAAAAGTTGACAGTCTTCTGTTACCGACAAAATAAAAAATGCATTAACACTTATGTGCACAAAATGTCCCAGATTTCCAAAAAGTTCCCTCCATTTTTGGATTCTGCCATGACAGCTTTTGTATTTCTGTGTATGAAATGCATTAAAGTGTATGCATCTAGTCAACGGAATTAGTAAGGTTACACTTTGCACCCCCATAAATCAATATAAAGGAAAATGTGATTCACATATGGAAACTGAAAACATTTACATTTCAACAGTTGTTCCAACTTCTGACAGTAAAAGTCACCATTCACTTATGTTGTATGGAAAAGAGCTGCTAAGACCTATGGCCTAATAAAGAAAGAAGAAAAAATGAGGGCGAGAAATTGATGACACCTTTCATTTTTGGATGAACGTATCTTTTATTTCCTCCCATGGAGAGAATGAAGCACATTCAAAAACCATCAACGTCCACAGCTAATTGTCTCTCTTTCTGCATTCATGGCATAGGCCCACTGTTTGGACTGTTGCAGCCTGTTACGAGATGACTAAGGCCCAAAACCCTCTGATTTACTGCTGGCTTCTTTCTTCTCTGCTTTTGTCATCTGTTCCTTCTGCGCCTCTCTTCCTCTGGACCAACAGTGTAAAACGTTCTCCTGCCTCAAGCACAGATAAACACGAATAGTCGCCTCAAGCGCGTGTGTGTCAAGCAGTGAGGCTGCAGGCCTGCATTTTTAAAACACTTGTCATTGTTCGACTACTGTCACACTGCCATTTTCAGCCATCGTCACCTGCCAACATGGTTAAGCCAGGCTTAAGGAAGATATGGTTAACAGACATTGAGTATTATCAGCTTAGAGGAACACTGGCTGAGGTTTCTTGTAGGATGATACCCTTACTGCTCAAACATTTGTTTTCTTTTAGCCTCTTTGTAACACGACATATTCTTCCAAAGCTCATCTCTAAACTCTCTGTCCACCCCCTTTTTTCTCTTTCCTATTCTTTTCCCACTCTCAATACCTCTTTTTTTAAATTGCTCGCATCTCTGAAGCCCCTCCGAAAGTAATCTGCTGCTTGCTCCCGATATTATATCATAATTAGCAGGGGTCCAGGCTGGCACGCTGCTCGCTAACAGATGGCACGCTAATTCTATTAGCATGTGAGGGACTGGCCGAGCAGCTTTTAGCCCTGGACGCTACAGCATCGACCTTCAACCGCAGGGAAACACGGCGACTGGCCAGCACTGTCACCATGGGCAACACAGTCTGATCCTGCAGCAGCACGCGTTCTCTCTTTTTCTTTGCGTCACATACATTCTCTCTCTTCACAGTGCCAATCCCGAGTTTAATAGCCCTGCATGGTATCCAAAACCATTCATAGGTAAGGTGTTGTTTATAAGAGAATTTTGCACTTACGTGAATAGGGTCCTCCAACCTTATAGCGTCAAGCTGAGCGATGTAACTTCAGACACACACTCTTCAGGAGGTTGGTGAGTGTCGGCACAGCGATAAATACCCCTATTTTTCTGGTCCTTTAGCCACTTTTATCGATAGGAAAAGTTTAGAGAGGAGTGGAAATTATAGGGAAATCATGGCGGAAAGGGACGGGGAGGTGAAGGAACCGCATTTTAGCTCAATCCTCAAATTGGCTTATAGTGACTGTATAGTGGACTTCAACCATGTTGAGTGGAATATCAAATCACAGGGAGACTATACTGTATTTTCAGAAAGGGTAGAAAACAGTAGCCTACATTCATATCTCACTTCACAAGAAGTGAAGAGGGAAATATACCTACCAGTCATGCCAAGAAGTTGGGCTAAAACAAATATGATGGTGGAAGAAAACAAGATGTTACAATAACGATATAAACATAGGAGCAATTACTATATTTAGGGGTATGACAGATTGTTAATTTCATAGTAATAATAAATAACCATTCACACTACTTTTCAAAAGTTTGGAGTCAGTAAGATTTTTACTTTTTATATAGGCCTACTATTACTCTTTATATATGTATTTTACTATTTCAAATTAATACTTAGTAAGAATGCATTCAATTGATCAAAAGTGACAGTAAAGACATTTATAATATTACAAAAGATTTTCTATTTAAAATCAATTATCTAAATTTAAAATAGTAGTATACACATGGATTATATTATATAAACTCTAAAACTACACACAAGTGTTTGGTGTTGCAGGACTTTGTAAAGTGAACTTCCACAGATATCCCATGCTGAGTGTGTAGGAAGCAACTAAGAGAATGTTAGGTTCCTGTGAATTAGAAAGCAGATAATGTATCAATATTGACAATGTAATGGGGTGCATTCACACGAATTTGTCACTCAATAACACCATAAACAGTATTTCAAACGCATTGAGCTGTATTCTCAACAGGGTTCCAAAAACAGAACAGCGATGTAAAGCCACGAGTAAACAAGACAAAGCTTAAGACAACTATCCTTTTGGTGTAATGGAGCACCTCAGTAACTGCGTCAGAGACTGTTTAGGTCTCAATTCACCATTAAGTTGTCCATGGTCACGAATTGAAAAAGGATTCAGTGGACAAAGTCAAAACATATATCTTAACTCCTCAGTTGATTGAGTCTATGCCTATTTGACATTAGCAGTTTACAGAAATGCTACAAAGAAGTAAAAAATCTAGTTTCTCTTATACATTCAGATTTTTTTATATATATATATATGAGGTAGACTTGAATCCTGAAGCAGAAAGGAAGAGTATCATATCAGAGAGGGTAACATTTCAGCAATAAAATTTAAATTAATATGAGCCAAGAGAAATGGAATTGTGCTGCTCTCTCCGAGGACTAGCTGACACTAAAGCTTCAACTTGATCTGCCAAGCAGAAGTTATTTAAACGAAAGCTAACAACATCCACGGCAAATGCTCAGCTTACGCTGAACAGGCCATTTGCAATGACATGGTAAGTGGTAATAGTTCTTGAAATTTAGACTTCTAACATTGGCTGGATTACCAATCAGTTATGTTTTAATAGAGCTATAGACTTAAGTCAGGGGTAGCACCATATTTAGAAGTACAGTAGGCTATATTCAATGGATTGTACCGTTGTTTAACATACCAATCATTTAGCTGGCTAAACATCTTTCCAAAAAATGATGTTCACTACACTTTTGAAAGTTGTGGGTTTTTAAAATACATGTGATTTAGGACCTTTATACAGCGGCAAGCCTATAGCCTTTTTTTTATTTATTTTTTATCTGTGTAAAGTTAAATATGGTATCTACACTGACTAAAGAGTCCATCTGAAATTTTCTTCTAGAATGACCATTTTTATCAAGCTCGTATATTTCAGTTCAGTAATTTCACTTAAATGACAATTAATAGGTAATTTTCATTGCCATTTAAGTGAAATTACTGAACTTAAATATACGAGGTTGATAAAAATGATCATTCTAGAAGAAAATTTCACATGGCACTTAGAGGCTTTTGCATCTGAACTCTTCATATATATTATATATATATATATATATATATATATATATATATATACTTGGTGCATTTCGCTAGAATGCAAAATGTTGTATGTGCATTAAAACAAAAGAGGGATGACCCAAATACTAAGACATTCTGAGATTGTTTAAACTTTTCGTGGACTTTTGAACATCACTGTACATAATTGTGCATTGAAACAGGAATTGTAAGGAAATGTGTTTATATCTAGTATCAAAGAAATAACAACTATTGCGTATGTGCTTGAAGCATAATATATAATTTACAATAATTTAAAACAATTACTGAACTCTATTGAATTACAGAAAAGAAAATATGTAACTAGCAAACACAAATAAAGCAATCTTTTTATAAGACATATCTACCTTCCCACATCCGTTTGTATCCGAAGATGTCACTGAAAGAGGTAAGTGTGTACATGTACAAACAATCGCTTCACTGCACACTCCTTATAACTATAATGAAACATTTAACATATTACTGTTGTAAGTCTGGCAATGTATTATTTTCCAGTTGTTACAGGATGAAAATAATGTCCTTGAGTATCTGAAAGGCAGTCTCACTTTCATAGATTTACAGCGCAAACAGCTGCTTATGCTAGTGCCTCAGTATAACCCCAGGATGGCCCTGAAGGACTCCATCACTTTTCATTTTCTTTTCACTTTCACCTTCTCCCTCCCTCCCTCTCTTTTTTTCTATTTTCCTCCTTCCTCTTTTGTCGCACCATTTCTAGATAGAGAATAAACCATTTTCCTATGCAGTACTTATGCAACTGAAAATAGCATAGAATACCGAACATCTGGGTTTGCAAAACTACAGTACATATTTTCCAAATGAAACAGTCAGTGGGTTCCCTGAATGACTAGTTGACTAATTTGACTTAATGAAGTTCTGTAAAAACACAGAAAATTAACAAGCAGTTTTCTGCCTCTCACTCGCCTTTTCCCACCATTTTTCTTGATTCTTTGCCTTTTCTGAGCTGTAATACGTCTATCCTTTCTCATAAAGTTCTACATCTATCCTTGAGGATTTATATCCCTCTTTTTCTCCACTTATTTTCTCCTCCACCAGATCACAATCCAATTCTCTCTATCCTCTGGACTCCATTCGTGGTTGAGTCTGACTCCCTCGACCCAGACCTCCGTCTGTCTATTTCCCTCTCTCTCATTTTCTCATCTAATCATCCCTCTCTCTTCCTCTATATTTACATAGTGGGGTGAACGGGGTGTAGGCTCTTACAAAATGCTTCTCCCTGTAATATCCTTTTTTTCAGACTTTTTTTCTCCTCCCATCCGTGTCCTGCGGTTGGTAGCGCAGAGCAAACACAGCCTGTTATTATGGCACGCTAGGTGGGCAAATATCATCAGCCCACTGCCATGGCTATTTTTACACATCAATATTAACACAGACCACAGAGAGTAGCAAAGCACTCTGGGAAAATTAGACCCCCCAGCAGAGGTCTAGCCATGGGGGGAGTTGTAATTGTGGATGCATACTTATAAAAACAGATCCTGCATACAACCAATGCCCATGTGAAAACAGCTTCACCCTCTGAAACACCATTAAAGTGCATCAACATGTCAACCAGTGTCATATTACTATGGTAAGTGAAGCTTTAGTACAAAACATGTCAATTACACAAAGCAAAAGAAATGGAGATGTGTATTTTCAACAGCCTTTGTCCTTGTTAGGTGTGTGTCCTGATGTAAAATCCGTATGTCTCATTAGTAAAATTGAGTTTAACATAGACAGTATGGAATAGGAGCAAACTTTACTTCACTTTACCAGAAACAAGACCTAGCTGGCTTCATTTGAGGAGTCTATGTAAATTTGTACCATCTTTTACTTGTTTACTTTAAAGAGTGATTCATTCCTTCATTTGCAACAAGTAACACTGTAAATCACAGTAAACACACCCATTCCGTACCAAACCGGAGAAGACCGGCGAAACGAGAATAAATAACTTGTAAAAAGTTCACGGCACACCTGGAACTCTGCTGAGTAAGCGATCTGAGTCCTCTCAGCGGCATTAAACCCTGGACCATTACAAGCTTGTTTCCTTTCACATCGGAAAACTCTTTCAGCCAGAGCCCATTGGCTGGCTGCTTGGACTGGGAAAGAGCAATCTTATTACAGAGAAGCCAAATCTCAGCGCAGAAAAGCTCTACTGTATGCCATCGGCTGTAGATCCATTCGGCCTGGAGCAGTCAGTCATGAGGATTAGTGTTGTTATTCTCATCTTTGGAAGTTGAAAAGCACTGCCTGCTTACGAGAGAGAGAGAGAGAGAGAGAGAGAGAGAGAGAGAGAGAGAGAGAGAGAGAGAGAGAGAGAGAGAGAGAGAGAGAGAGAGAGAGAGAGAGAGAGAGAGAGAGAGAGAGAGAGAGAGAGAGAGAGAGAGAGAGAGAGAGAGAGAGAGTTGCTCCATTCTCTGTTCCAATCATAATCAAAGGCATTTTATGTTTCTGCTGTAAACAATTGTTAGATACGCAGTTGTCTCTTATGCTCACCAAGGCAAAACATTTCTTTTTTGTTCAAAAATACAGTAAAAACAGTAATATTGTGAAGTATTATTACAATTTAAAATAACCATTTTCTATTTTTAATTATTTTACAACATTATATTATATATCTTTCCGTAATTATATGAGAAATTCTACATTTCAGTAAGATGTACTGTATCTTTCAATGTACCTTCAAAGGTTTATTCATGTTTTTTGTGCTATGACAAGCGGTTCGCTTGCGCTCCGTTCACTTCACATCCGTCACGTCACATTAAAGATCGTCAAAAGCGTAAAAAATAGGCTATTGTTTGGATTGTGTCATTTTTTTAAATAAACAATTTAAAGGCTGAGACCGTATTTTCTATAAAAATTACCCGAAAAATGACGCTTTTTGCTTATATTAATAAACAGCGTACTGTGACTTCTGTCTCATAATGAAAGCGTGCGTCACAAAGTCTTACAACAAGAATATGATGTCAGGCCATTTAAATCAGGTGTGAATTGTAAAGATGTCGATTCAAATGCTATAGAAAGGGTTCAAGGAGAATGAATAACACAATAGATACACATACACTAATATACACAAAAACACACATACCCATGTCCCACCACTAGTTCAGCTCCTTTGGGAAAAAGAAAAGAACAGTAAATGAAGGACATTTTACAGAACTCACAACCTTTCCAGGCATGAGCTGTGTTCAGCATCCTAAACCTAAAATGTCCCTTACACGCAACTTTATTCGCTCATCAAAATGCCCCAGAATCACATGGAGGCCTGCATAGGATCCAATTCATCAATTTAATGCCACACAACAAAATGTGAGTGAAAAGAGTTGGTTTATAGTGGAAGCATATTAGAATGCTAATCACAACTATAAAAAGCCAATCAAAATTTTTGCAACTGGTGAGGAGCATATTTTTCTGGTCCAGAAAAAAAAAAACTAGTCTGGCTATCACGAGACCAAGCTCAATCTTTTAAGACTGAACATTAGTCTGGGGAGCCAGTTTGTGATTGGTCCCCGCTAATTTGTAACGGAAGCAGGATAGAAGAATGTACAGGTTTTCAGCCTGAGCTGCAGGGCGAAATCAAATCGCCGGCAGATCGGGCTGGGTTTACCCAGTCTAGGAAAAAACCCTCATAAAGGAGAAAAAAAGACCCTGCAATTCAAACCCAGAGGGGTAAATATTGGCCCTTAATAAAGGTAATTTCTGACACCGGAGTGCACACATCTGCACAAAGTGCTTACGCTACATATAAACCATTAGGCCAAACCCAACATATTTCATTAAACAGTTAAAATTGTGCTTTATTTTTGTGCAGCATCAGGAGAGATTAAAGACGGCTACGTCTCTGCAGTGTGTTAAACAACGCTGGCTCTGCAGAACAAGCTCAAAATCAAACCCAATCAACTCAACTGCACTGCAGGGACGGCTAGCCTTTTCCACTTCCTGCAGTTCCGCAAACCGATGCAGAAACATCAGAACCCCCCGTAGACTCCCCAGGTATCAGAGACTCATGCTTGATACAGAATGCACTAAATCAAAGCTAAATTAAAGCCAACTGTCCTCTGATACCTTAGACTGGGCTCGAAGAAATCTAAATCTAAAATGATCCACATGCTATTCATGAGCGCCAGTGTTGTGATCTTTTTTAGTGGCCTATTTGTTCATAAAGTTTCTAGCAAACATAGGCATAGGCATACACAAACACATGTGCAAAACTTTAGAGAAAGCATTCTTAGTCCTTTTTTCTTGTTCTTTTTTTTTTAAGTGCACTGATTTAATTCAAGGAATTCACATACTGACTGACTATCAGTGTTACTAAAAAAAAAAAAAAAAACTAATAAGTAATTAAGATGACTGTACTAATTACTCTCTCTGAAAAGTATTTCATTACTTATTACTTTCTAATTCCCATATCAACCTCGACTAGTTGAACAATACAAGGATAGATTTTAAAACTGCTCTTTTAATTCTTTCAAACAAATAATTTAAAATTGCATAAATTGTTCTTGAACTGCCCAAAGTATTTAAAGGGAGAAGATTACATTAAAAACATACATTTTATCATTAGACGTTAAATTTTGTTGTTAAAATCCACTATTGTTTTATAAAGAATGGTTCTATAGTCTACAGTAGGCCTATAGTGCAATTGCATCAGAAGTAACTGTAATTAAATTAAACCCCTTACTTTACTTTTTCCTGTGTTATTAACTAATACTGATGAGATCCCTAACTAGCTTTATCAGCTGACTCATTCAGTCAGAAAGATAAGGAATGCATGCTCGCACACACACACATTTGCCAACCCACACCCCCATCAAGGATGAGACAGAAAAATGGAGAATGGTACAAATAATAATAATAATAAATACACAAATGTACATTTATAAATGTTGTACATTTTCAAGTTAAATGCAATCTGGTGCAGTTTGAGAGAAAATACCAGAACGAGTCGTTCGCAGACAAGGAATCGCTGCCCAGGATCAAGCACTCAACACCAGGTACCACCAACGCAAGAACCTCAACTTGCAGATCGACAGTAGATGTAGAATGTGTGGCGTATCCGAGGAAACAGTCAGTCAAGTCATTTTCGGTTGCCCCACACTTTCTGGCAAGAAAGTTACTTTCAGACTATATGGAACGACAGCTACATCCACTGGATGATGTAACGACTGAGACAAATCAGACACAATTATTTGTTATATGTAACAAATAATCTTTAAAACTCACTCTGAGATCTGTGGTCCCATCCCCCCAACAAGGGCAAGAAGGGCCTTGGTTACCATGACTACGATCAGATAAGTTGGTTTTACTGCTGTTAAAAATGTGGTCACATGGAAAAAGCAGAGGCCATAGAAAATACCCACAGCCCTTAAAACATACATTTTCTGCATCAATTTATGGACGAACTGATATATAAATGAACATGCACCCCAGGACACTGTGTGCATGATTTACTGTCTTGTGTACTATTATGTCTTTGATACTACAGTATGTATTTTATGATACAACCAACGGTCAATGTAACCCCATCGGTATTGTGTCTCCTATCTAATTAATCCTCATTTAATGACTCACACTTTAGTGTACATCACCTTCTCTTAGAATGCAGTGTGTGTTTGTTATATCTATCTGAGTATGAATGGACATAAATGGCCAGGCCTATGTCTAACCACACTTGAGATAGAGTCATAAATCCTACCAATAGAGGAATCTCCCGTTTGGAAATTCCCCCTTTCTTATTGGTTGAGCCAACCCTGAAAGGTGGGAACTTTCTCAGGCTTTAAATGGTTTCTACACAAGCCCTTCCCTCTCTTCTTCTGGCCTTCACTGCTGCTTTCTTTTCTGCTTTCCCATGAGCCTGTTACCACAGCCTGCTATGCCTTCACTCTCCCAACAGAGTCAGACTGTATTTTCTTCAATCCAACTCAGAAGAAAACTGCAACTTTACCATCACTGAATGGGCAACCATCAACTCTTCCAACTTCCTCACTCCTTGGTTGCCTGCATGGCCTTTCCGGCCCAGGGCCGGCAGGTCACAATCTGCATGTGCTCAGCCATATGCTCATGGAGAGAGAGAAAACCTTCAACCAGAACAGAGTCAAAACAAACCACTCAAGTTCATCATATCTTCTTCATCCAACAGAGAAGAAAACGATTGCAACTTCAATGTTTGACACTCACCGAACAATCAACATCCTTTTTTCCGAGAACTTCAAGAATTGTTTCCACTGCAAAGGCCATGCAAGTATACATTTAATGAGGTGCTCTGAAAATGATAAGCTGATGGTTCTTTTCATAGTTAAATGGATCTTTTCCATAGTTCCATTTCCTGCTTCTGGTTCCATTCTGTCACTCACCATTTTACCTATGCATGTATGTGTGTTTAGATTAGTCGTGTTTGTGATTTAGTTCTTCAGCAGTGATTTTCTGCTTGCGACAAAGTTTACTTTACGATTTAGATTTTGACTACAGGCTCTAGAAGTACTGGCATTTCCCTCCCCTGGAAATGAATATTTATTAGAATGAATAAACAATTAACGCTGAGTGTTCATGGGATGAACAGGTGGGTTGATTGTAATATTAATTTTACTACATTAAGTTAATTCTATTAACTGATCCAAATATTCATAATCAATTATAACAAGTTATGATTG
The DNA here is from genome assembly GCF_951802725.1 of Rutilus rutilus. Lineage (NCBI taxonomy): Eukaryota > Metazoa > Chordata > Actinopteri > Cypriniformes > Leuciscidae > Rutilus > Rutilus rutilus. The sequence goes on from NC_140209.1 coordinate 48,664,321, forward strand.
ATAATTAATATTTCTTTGAGCCAACTCGTTACAATGATTTGCAAGGAACTTGGTATTTAAGTGCCCAACAAGTGGTATGAGAATGTCCCACAACCAGTAGTGAACACCGACGGCCAGAGGTGGGACAAAGTCATTGTTATGCAAGTCACAAGTAAGTCTCAAGTCTTTGCCCTCGAGTCCCGAGTCAAGTCGAGTCAAAGATGAGGCAAGTCCCGAGTCGAGTCAAAAGTCAAAGCCAACAAGTCTCAAGTCGAGTCCAAAGTCCTACCATTTTAGTTTCGAGTCATTTCAAGTCCTCTTACCACAGAAATAAAATTTATACAAATCATGTACGTCTGTAAGATTTGTATTTATTTAAACCTCTTTTTATACAATGACATTAATCAAATACAGTAAAAAACAGAAAATTTAATTTTCACAAAAAATGCTTGTATTTCAACAGCATATTGCACTAGAACAATGCACAGCATGCAGCTTCAGTCCTGTATTGTATTAACCTCATATTGCAAAACAGTTTAACTTTCAAATAGACATGGGTCGTTTTAGCCTAAACCTTTTTAAACATGTCATCAATAAAATCCTCACTCCTCAAAATTATCACTTCTGAAAAACTGGACCAACCTGATAATATAATTGGAATGCGTGTTGCAGTGCATATGCGGTGCAAGACCAGCACGCGCAATAGTGCTTTCACATATGCTGCGTTTGCAGTGCGTGATCCGCGGCTGTACCACAAATACATACTCACTATTTGTATTTCAAATCCAGAAGTTATTAGCATGTTTTATTTTTAAAAAAAATTGTCAGCATTGCGATTCTCTTTGTACACACGTATACACTCTTTAATAGACGTATTCACGTTTAAATACAATTTAAACAACGTATTATTTAATGCATTACTCTTATATAATTATATATTAAGTTGCTCAAGCAAGTGGTAAAATATTTAACCATGTACTTATATTAAAATCGCATAGCCTACATTTTAAATTAAAACTTAAAATTGACAAAAACAGCAGACTCATACTCTTTCTTTTGCATAATTTAAATCTTTATACAATAAATCTCGCATGTCACAAAGAACTTGTTTTTCCACCTCCACGAATGAGACGAGTGTTATGTTTCCTTGTTGAAATATGTATTTTCCCTTGATTTAGGCTACCCCGGTCTTAACGTCTCAGCATTGCGATTCTCTTTGTACACATACACTCTTCAATAGACGTATGCACGTTTAAACACAATTTAAACAACGTAGGCCTATTATTCAATGCATTACTTCTACTTATATTAAGTTCCTAAAGCAAGTGGTCAAATATTTAACCATGTAGGCTACTTGTATAAAAAAACAGCCGACTCTCATGTCTTTTATTTTATATTTAAATTAATACAATAAATCTCGCATGTCACAAGGAACATGTTTTTCCACCTCCACGAATGAGACGAGTGTCGTTCATTATGTCGCCTTGTTGAGGTAAATTGTAGTTTTCCTTGCTTTACCCTGGTCTTAAAGTGAAAATAGTATTTAATTAAATACATTTATGGTGAGATTACTACATTTTATTTAATTAATCGCGTTTATGGTGAAATTACTAAATTTTTAGGTCAATCTGTGTTCATTTTGACCACGAAACATGCGCTGTCACTTTAATTCAGCGCGTGCAGCACATGTGCAGCACAGCAGAAATAGACTCGGTGCGGAAACGATCGCGGCACTGCTGTATACGCTCCGCACCTGGAACGGATTGACCGACTGCAACCGTGTGCAGTGTGAAAGCTCTAACCTGTTAACATGGGTACGGAAAAAAATACGCACCGCTGGCGCATACGCACTGCAAACGGAGTTTGTGTGAAACGGGCGATGCTGTCGAATCAAAACAACGTGGGACTACAGTGATTGGATGTCCTGCAGGCAGCGCGCGCGCTCGCTGCATGCATACAGCTGGTGCACATTTTTTTTCACAGATGCAGATAAACTGAGAGCGGCGCGGCCATGTGGACATTTTTTCCCCCAGTTTTCGTGGGAAGTAGCAAGTCTTCTCGAGTCAAAAGGTGCAAGTCCAAGTGAAGTCACGAGTCATTGATGTTAAAGTCCAAGTCGAGTTGCAAGTCTTTGTACATTTTGTCGAGTCGAGTCTGAAGTCATCAAATTCATGACTCGAGTCTGACTCGAGTCCAAGTCACATGACTCGAGTCCACACCTCTGCCGACGGCTGTACCATCATGTGGGACAAGGGTACGTTTACCGACCTGGCCATCAGTGCAAACCGCACGGACATCATTGTCCACAACAAGAAGGACAGGCTGTGCCTGCTCATTGACATCGCCATCCCAGTGAACCACAACATAGTGGAGAAGGTGAACGACAAGCTCACCAAGTACAAGAGCCTTGAATCGACATCAGCAGAACCTGGAATACGAGAACACATAGTGCCAGTAGTGATAGGAACCATGGGTTTATTAAGATTTGTTAAGAAATTAAGAGCACCAACTCCTTTTATAGTATACAGAAATGTATTAAATACGACATGAGTATATTATTTTACTTTACACTATTAAAAAAACAACAAAAAAACAATTACTAAATTTCTTCACTTATATCTGATACATATCTAAAGGCTTTGTACTTCTAAAGCTCTGTAACTTGCTGCTAAATTGCTGATGATGATGAGCATTAAAGATTCACAAAGACTTGGGCATTATTGCATTTGTACAGAGAAAATATGCATCTTTCACATTTTGTGAAACGTTTGAGCATATTGACTGTAAATGAATCAAATACATAACTATATATTTAGAACTACATGTTGAAGATAATACTGTAACCAGTCCTTGCAAAGCAGAAAACTTAGATTAATATTTAGTTTGACCTCCTGTGGTTGACCACGAACATTCTCGGAGTGGAGTTTTAGACCCAATTTTGCACCATTTCATGGAAAGAGCCTTTTAACATGGAGTTTGTCAGTGTGCGGTCTGGTCAGAGTTGGTCAGTTGTCAAGACTCTCCGCTCATATCTCTAAGAGCTCTGATAAGCAATGCTCTGTGGCTCATTCTCTCATTAGCGTTTAGCGCTACAGCTTTGTTTAAATGATTTAAGCTGTTTGCTGTCATCCTTCACATACGCTGCTTAATTTCTGATGTATGAGAGTCCTGGCCTCAAAGGGAAGACTATAAAACAAGTTCTTACCATGTCCAGATGAACAGAAAAAGGAGAGGAGAAAGAAAAAGGAATGAAATAATGACAAAAGGATTAAAGAGGAAGCATGAACATGCTGGATGGGTAAAAAGAGAGATGTAATACAGTGATAATAGCTCAAGTGACACAACAAACACATTCATGTTGGCCATGACCTTTTAAATGAGTGTGTGTGTGTGTGTAGCTTACTCTCTCTGAAGGACACTGGATCTAATGTATCTGTCTCATGTTTGAAAAACAATGAATGGGTTTCGCACATCCTTCTTTCTTCCACCTTCTTTCTTTATCTCTCTCCTCATATATTTCCCTGTTCTTTCTCTTTCATCACTGCCTTCTTTTTTTTTTTTGCAGTCCTTTTCCACGCGCCCTTCTTCCCAGACCATCTACAGACAAGTCGCCGTGAGCGATTGCAAGTTGCCATGACGCTGTCTGTCTGAGGACTCCTCTGACAGCAAGCTTGTGTGGGATTCATCTGTCAATCAGCGACTTAACACACAAGAACACACACGCTTAAAAGACAGTCAAGCAGGGATACATTAAACAGATCAGAATTTCAAAAATGCAGAAAGCAAACAGAAAGACGTCATTTGGATTTCTGTCTGTGAAGAGATGTGCACATGCACAGACAGCTTAATGAACAACTGCAGACAGATATGTGACAAATTGATCCTCTAAAAATGACCTTTGTGACAATACTGCAGATTTCAAGAATGATCCTGCTGCTCATGTGGGATATCAGTCACACACACACACACACACACACACACATATTAGAAGAACTAAGTAAAAGTAGCAACACTCTGGTAACTGAATTTATCAGTAGGTTTTTTTTCTTTTCTTTTTTTCAATAAAGAGCTATTTTTCCAGCGTTTAAAAGTGAAATGCTGTATACATTTCACTCCTGTAATCTGTAAATCAGAGTAAAACAGGATTTTCGATAAGAGGAAAGAAACAGGACAGGACTTGATTTTATCTAATGAATTGATAATAAATGGCCTTACCAGATTGTTGTAAACATTTAGAGGGCAGCAATACCACCAAAAAAAGGAGCAAATTAATGTATTAAATAAAGTCATTTTGAATTCTAATTCAATTTAATAACCAAGTGTGATTTCATCCTTTTTTTTTTTTAAACATAGTAATATACATAGCATTCAAAAGTTTGGGGTCAGTAAGATTTTTTCAATTTTACATTTTATTTAGCACTTAAATTGATCACAAGTAACGGTAAATATATTTATAATGTTACAAAAAAAATCTATTTCAAACAAATGCTGTTTTTTTAAACTTCATACTCAAAGAATCCTGAAAAAAATGTATTGTGGTTTCCACAAAAATATTAATCATCACAGATGTTTTCAACCATGATAATAATAAGAAATGTTTATTGAGCAGCAAATTATCATATTAGAATGATTTCTGAAGAATGACACTGAAGAATAGAATATACCTACTTGAATAGTGCATTTTATATTTATGTATGTAAATATAAATAGTTTTAGTTGGCTTTGACTACAATGTCGTTAGCTACATCTATTAGTAGCTTATAAAGTAGCTAACGACTTTTTAAAAAGAGTTTTTAAAAAGAGTGACTGTATACATCACTTTAAATGACCAGCAGCTTGGGTCTGACACACACACCCACACCCAATACAGTGAGGTGACTGTGCGCCACACAAACACCTTGTAGAGTTTGTTAGGAGCATGCATTAAAATACACTCAGACCTTGTGCAGTTTGTTAGAGCAGAATGTGAGACAGGCGCACACACATACACACACGCAAACAGGCAGGCGAGTGAAATCCCTGACTGCCTCCAGCCTTCACTTTGCATTTTGAGTGAAACTAAAGATTAAAGCCCTTCTCAATACAAAACCCCAACAGCAGCACAGCCAATTACACCTCCTAGACCTACCATAGAGAGAGAGGGGGAGAGAAAAAGAGAAAGAGAGAGAGCGCAAGGAAAAAGCAAAGAACTGGACTGAGAGAGGTACAGAAAAGAAGTGGGCAGACATGCAGAAAACAGAAGAAAGAAGAAAGGCAAGAGAGGGCTGGTGAGGTTGAGGCCAAGACACACTGTTTCCTCCAAAGAAACAGTCGAAGAAGAGAGATGAACCATGCTGACAAAAAAAAAAAAAACACTTATTTAGAACAAAGTCAAAACACTCTGAAGATTGTAAAACCCAGCAAAGGAGCCACTATTTTTTTTGCTATCAGTGATTACACACTGTTTTTTTTTTTTTTGTTTTTTTTTTTAGAGCAATCAAGGAGCCTGGTGCTCCAGACCCTTCCAACGCATTGAAAATGGAGGGAGACGAGGAACGGGAAAGATTAAACAAGTACACTTCCACCATCTTTCAAGCTGTGGTTCAGATACAGGCTCATTATGGAGGGAAAGTGTGTGTGATGAAGAATAAAATAAAGCCACCATTAGTGAAGTGTTTAAGTGAGCTTCCATAATGGTCGCAAGTAGACTGACCTAGTATCGTAATGGTTGAACATTCTAAATTCTTGGACATGTCTCAAAAATGCAGTGCTGCAATTTATTTATTTTTGGCATTACAGATGTATACAGAATTTATGGAACTTAAAATGGTCTTGAAAAGAAGATGCAGGAACAAACGATGTAATCATAATCATAAATATGTTGCGCTTTTCACAGTTATAGCCTAAATATCGTTTCAAATCAGCTTTACAGAAAATGCACGTAGGCCTATCTACATAATTTAGAGTTATCTGTTATCAGAGATGACATTGTCTAAGTTATGTATTTCAGAAACGTACATAAATATCACGCAATATATCTACCTATACATCTAATAGGCTACAGTATGTATCAAAATAACACAATCATTAACATTAAACAGCATATCAAAACTGCCCAATGTTACTGAATGAAATGTCGACGCAGGACGAGCTATAGTACTGTGCAAGCATTAATGGTGTTGATGGACTCCATGTTCTGATCATCATTCTGAATCTGATTCAGATGTAGTTTAACAAAATTCGTGATTTTCTCTAGCCTGGTCTACGTAGCTCATAGCCAATCGTTTCAATTATACCAGATGACGTATGTAGAGCGACAGAAATTCGAGGAAGAAGACGAAATAAACTTGCGTTCTAAACTTAGAACACTAAGGCTGCATCGAAAGGCAACTTCGCGTCTGATGCCATGTTGGATCCATAGATATAAACAAACTGCTTCGGTGTGTCGCATAGTCATCGTCATCGTCTTGCTGCTCCCTCCCCGTTCTGTGATTGGTTCCCTTTTTGAGGGGAAAATCTGGTCCATGGTGTCCAGGCTGCCTAGCAGCGAATAAAATCGCGCTGCGGCTGCGCGCAAGGCAGCATGTGGAAACCCAGGCTAGATTTTCTCAGCTTTTTGCTAAAATTTTTGCTTTGTCTTTTAATGAAACTTACATTCAAGTGTTGATAAAATTTAAAAGTTAATAACATTTTGGGGCGTTAAACAGTCATTCAATACTGTGTCTCAAAATCTAGTGAGCTTCCTGCCCAGCATTTTGCATCGTCAGTCAGTGCTTAATTTGAGCCGGATCCAGGGACAGATTGTGGCGATGATGTGCCCTGGGCACGGATGTCTCAAGATGTCGGATGTCTTCACCACATTTTTCGACATTTTTATTTTTAATTTTTTTTAATTTTTGCTAAATCGTAAAATTTCACGAGTTGCCCAATTCGTATGAATTCATTCTGGACACAGTATGCAATACCTGCTCTTCCTCTCTCATCTCCATCTCCTCCTCTCTTTCTTCTCTTGATTGATACAGTCTTTGCAAACTGATTATTTTTGTCGGTCGCTTAAAACTTCTATCTTAAAACAGCTGTTTTGCCTCTTATCTCGCACTGTATGACCGTTAACTGAAGCGTGAAGCGCGTCGCGCTGGAATTCCCGCTCGGCTCGCGCTTCTGTGAACATAAATTAAGCCCGCCTACTGTGTTTTAATTGGTCATTTGGTCACTCGGTCAGGTGTTTGAGAGTGCTGAAGCAGCTCAGATGAGAAGATTGGTTATCGTTACCGTCGCGACTCGCGAGAGAGATAGTTGGAGTCTGGAGATACCTGGAGATAGTTGGTCGCTTTGAGGTTTTTTTTTTTTTTTTTTTGCTTTCTTTTCATTGATCCACTCGGTTGTGGTTTTAAACTCATTTTTGTTTTGTTTTTCGAGTAACCATCTTCTACGCGTGACTTTACATTACGCAATGATTTTCAATCGCGTCCCTCTCAGCAGAGCAGGAATACATTAAAATGATTTATTTGATTTATTTACCAGTTATTACTTTGCAACTGCAAAAAAGAATCACATTATTCCACAATATTCAACAATTTTACTGAAAAAAAATTAATAATAATAATTATTATTAATTGAAAAGAACATAAATTTGACAGGGACCCCTGCTGGCCCTAATCCGTGCCTGGCCTTCCGGAAAATGTCCGATTTTTTTTGTCCTATTGAAGAGATGAGTCCGAGCTGCGTCAATAGCAGAGGAGAAAGATCGCGAAATTTAAAAATACGACTGCTATTGTGTCACGAAATGTAGTTTTAAGAGTTTCTCAATCGAGAATGTAGGTGTTTGAAGCTCAAATATGTTGTTTATTTATAAATAAATAAAAAACACTAACAACGAGAAATGTTTAATTTCACAATCTAGCTTCGGTTAAATATATGAAACATAAGTTAAAATACATTAATGACTTGTTATAACGTAGTACAAACTTCTTCCATGGTTGCCAATTCTCACGCATCTGGCGTAACACTCACGCTTTCAGCATCAATCTCACGCTCTCACGCACACGCAAGAAATGTCACGCCAAAATCCACGTTTCTCCCCTCTCAATCCGTTAATTTTCTGTTGATGACTATACTAGACCACAGCGTATTAATGACAGGAGAGGAGTTTAAGGCACACAGCTGTAACATCTGCCTACAACGTTCTCACTGCAGTATTCTCTGATCGTTGATTTGCTGAAACCTGATACGTCAGTTGCATGTGAAAAGTTCAGAGAGAGTTCGAACTTCGTAGCATAGGTTCGGAGTCAGAGCCACTGATGCGCGTTTGAAAGTTTGGATGACAATCAAGGTAAGCTGATAATAAAATGGTGTGCCTTGTCACTACAGACGTAGCCTTGACTAATCAGTCTGTGTGCCGAGAGTACAGACTTCAACTATAGTTGCAAACGTTGTCTGACGTGCGTTATGTGGGCTAGCTATTTGCTCAATAAAAATAGGCTCATGGTACAAATTACGTTTTGTCAAATCGGGCAAGTGGCATTTTAAAATTCCCCAAATTATGAAAGGTTGCCCAGATTGTGTTAAGTCTGCCACAGTCAAATGCGGAGCGAAGCTTTTCAGTTATTGGCCTAAACAAGACTGTCACCAGGAAGTGATGGGAAGTTCGGATCATTTTACTGACTCGCTTGTTCTACCTCGTTCATTAAAATGAACTAATCTTTTTTCGAGTCATTTCGTTCATTTAAGGGGCTTTAAATGTTATACTTTTAACAGCCAAATTCCACGAACACAGTCTACGCAGTCTTTATCATATTCCGAATTAAGAAATCATTATAATGCAGTCAAAAATAATTTACAGGGAACATAAATAGGCTACTTACTTTACCTTCCGAGTCTTTCGTTCATTTGTCACGTGACAGACGCATTACGGTTCATGAACGGATTGAACCCTGCTTCAGATACGAGCCTCCTGCAGAGGTGGTGAAGCAGGCCAACACTGCCACAGTGGCATAGGCTCCAACAGGCCTAATGTGTGAAACTTGTGTGTTGTGGTTTTCTGGGGAGGTTGAGTAACTATTATGTGTCCCTTTTGTTTTGAGATTTCTTATTGTTTTGATGTTGTTGTTTTACATGTTTGTTATTTAATCACCTCTATCTTAATTTTTTATATCAATCGATCAATCAAATTATTTGTACCATTCTATTAGTTTTTTGTCTTTTTTTCCCATAAATCAGGGTTTATACTAAGTAAACAAGGACTGATATTTTTAAAATTAGGGTTGGCAAAAAATTTCTCAGCGTGCACGCGCACTGAAGTTTTACAGAGTCTCACTCCAGCCAAAGTCCCAAAGTTGGCAACCCTGCTTCTTCTACAATAAAGTGATTTTGTATGATTTGTGACCAGGCACTAAAGCGATTACCCATAAAACGTGCTTTGAACCAATCGGATTGCTTGGGTCCTAAGCTCGGACTCATCTCTTCAGTAGGACTCATTTGTTCACCACACCGGTATTCGTTTTTAAATGATCTAGAATTAATCACATGGTGACAGTCCGTGTACATGAGACAGAGCGAGCACGGGTTTATGCAGTAATTGGAGGTTATGTTTTGCTACTGGCCTTTAACATATATTTTTTTATAACCAATCAGCTTTCTTAACTTTAAAATCTTTGGAACCTCACACTGGAGGTCTGGAGGAGGGATTTTAATCACTGAGCCCCTGCACCATCACTAACCAGTCTCACACATATGCACAACTGCAATCAAAGTGGCGAGACAGTGGCGAGATGTCTAGTGAGATTTAACACAATCATTATACTAACAAGCCCCCTCTGTACACATAATGAAGACTAAACCAAACAAACATGCTCTTCTCTATCTACGTCACTCTTTCTACTATCATTTTGCCAAAAAGTTTCTATTTAAGAAGACACGTCCTAAATAACTGCATAATACTTTTTAATGTTAAACAGATTTTTTTTTTCTAGTGATAAAGTATGTTTACAAACGGTTTAAATAATAACATTTAATAAAAATAATAATGGATTAAAACAAAATTAACTATTAAAAATAAAATAAATTATATATATAAATAAATAAATAAATAATTGAGAGAGAGAGAGGGAGGGAGAGAGGGAGAGAGAGAGAGGGAGGGAGAGAGGGAGGGAGAGAGGGAGGGAGAGAGGGAGAGAGGGAGGGAGAGAGGGAGGGAGAGAGATAATCCAACCTCAAATTACGACATTGAAAAAAATAGCCAAAACAAACTATGAAACTTCAATTATTTAAGCAGGTAGCCTAAAACTCCCATGGACATTTGCTGAAGACAGTCACAATAAAAAAAAAAGAAAAAAAAAGACAGAGCAATAACAATACCTCCCCCTCCCAAATTCCACATCCCATCTATCCATCTTTCCTCGGCAGCATTATGCGTTTTGCTTCATTAGACTTGAATCTCATCTCCTGACTGCGTTCAGTGCCAGCCAGTGTGGCATCCGCAGAGGAGATCTGCACATCGGGTTCAATGGCACACTTAATACGTACTTAATACGCACGTCTGCATCAGCATCACTACACACACACACACACACACACTTGGCACAGCCATTAAACCCCCAAAACACAAGCTGTCAGCGAGGAAGAGAAATCAGACTGGAGCATTCATGCAGGGTGAATGGTATATTTGTTTATATGTTTGTCGGATGAAGGAGGTAAATGTTGAAGAGATCAAATGAAATGTTTAGGTAATAAAAGGTATGGAAATAAATAGCAAAGTGTAAAATGTGTGTGAGAGGGAGCGAGTGTGAAACAGACATGAGGCCCCTGAGAGCGTAAAAGCGTCTGCTTTCATTACTTTTCAGAGGCTTTTAGTTTAATTGTATTCTTATGGTACGTCTCTGGTGAACGGAGGGGTTTGCTGAAGGATAAAAGTCTGTTTGCTCTCCATCTCCCACTGAGAATTGTGTGGGAAGAAAATTTGAAACTATTTTTTTTTTTAACCAAAACTCAGATAAACTACTCAAACAAATACATAAATTACCTCTCAGATATCAACACTTTAAATATTCATTAAAATATTAAACAGTACTCTAAAATCCAGTCAGCGCAAATGGCTACACTGTGTCAGTGGCTTTGGTTTCGGTTTTTCCTATTCAGTTTATCTAGAGGAATTTAAAAAAAGTTTTCAATAAAAACAACCAAATTCAAAACGATCATAACCTTTGACATGAAGCAAAAAAGTATTTTAAAACTGGAGTGCGTTAAATGTAAAATATATGAAGAGTTCAGATGCAAAAGCCTCTAAGTGCCATCTGAAAATTTCTTCTAGAATGATCATTTTCATCAAGCTCGTACATTTAAGTTCAGCAATTTCACTTAAATAGCAATGAAAAGTACCTATTAATTGTCATTTAAGTGAAATTACTGAACTTAAATGTACGAGCTTGATGAAAATGATCATTCTAGAAGAAAATTTCAGATGGCACTTAGAGGCTTTTCCATCTGAACTCTTCATATGTTGTACATATTATCAATGATTTTGTAGTCTGATTCAAAAATACAATGCAAACTACATTCATTCCCTTTTATCAGTCTAATATTTTAATTAAATTATTTCCTTAATTTAAATCGCACATCAAAATTGCTTATCACTTTTTTGAACAAAGTTGAAATCATGAATATTAAAATTGCACATATTTAAATAATTGGAAGCTTATTGCTTTTTTAAATTATAATCAAATTGCTCAGATTTCTTTGTGCTAAATCAATTCCTCATATGAAGAAAATGAATGCGTTGCTTTAAATTTATGGAACTTAACTCTTAAGAAACAAACAGCAAATCAAAGAAAATTTGTTCATAAGCAAACATTAAATTAACTAGCATTCAAAGTGAGAGTTCACACTTATTGCATTCAAAAACAGCGAGACGGAGTGTCAGAAGTTAACCGTTTTAAACATGGCAGCACTTAAAAATACAGTGCTATGCATAAGTTTAGACACCCATACTAAAGTTGACTAAAAAATCATCTTTTGGAAACTGAACTTAATGCCTTAATTTAAAAAATTAGGAAAAATCCAACCTTTAAGGACACCAATTTTCTTTGTGAATGAATAATGTGATTCGTAAATAAATAAATGTTCTTCCTTAAAATACAGGGTGCATAAGTTTGGACACCCCTATGTTAAATTCCCATAGAGGCAGGCAGATTTTTATTTTTAAAGGCCAGTTACTTCATGGATCCAGGATACTATGCATCCTGATAAAGTTCCCTTGGCCTTTGGAATTAAAATAGCCCCACATCATCACATAGCCTTCACCATACCTAGAGATTGGCATGGTTTTATTTCAGTTAGCCTAAAAGCTAGTTTTTGCATTGAGAGATGATCTTATGGAAAGTACCCCATGCCAATCTCTAGGTATGGTGAAGGCTATGTGATGATGTGGGGCTATTTTAATTACAAAGGCCAAGGGAACTTTATCAGGATGCATAGTATCCTAAACAAAAAATAAAAATAAATACTTAAAAATAAAAATCTGCCTGCCTCTATGGGAATTTAACATAGGGGTGTCCAAACTTATGCACCCTGTATTTTAAGGAAGAGCATTTATTTATTTACGATACATTATTCATTCACAAAGAAAATTGGTGTCCTTAAAGGTTGGATTTTTCCAAATTTTTTTAATTAAGGCATTAAGTTCAATTTCCAAAAGATGATTTTTTATTCCTCTTTTTAGTCAACTTTAGCATGGGTGTCTAAACTTATGCATAGCACTGTAGATCTGCCTATGGTTGCAATGTTTAAACACATCTGTGCATGATAGAAAGGAAAAGATGACAACAACAAAACGGACAGACGATAACACTAACCTTTTGGTGATTTTCAGTGGTGTAAAGTATCTGAGTAAATGTAATCAGCTACTTAAGTACCTTTTTGGCTACTTTGTATATACTTGATATCCTTGATATACCTTTTATACGCTTACAAAAATACTTGATTTGTTGGGGGAAGTAACTACACATGAATGAGCACATATAATTTTGAAAGAACAAAGTGTTTTTTTGCTAAGAATCAACTTTAAAAAAAAATGACACAGTGTAGATTTAATTCATAATGCAATTACTCATAACATTTTGCATGGCACCTAACATTTTCTGCAGCACTTTATTTCTGCTACAAAAGAAGTGATATCGCCATCCACAGGACACTGAAGGTACTATATCTTGTGCAAACTTGTCAACAAGGCTACTTCATGCGAATGCAAGTGCATTGACGGGTAGTTGCTGAATCGCAGGTGTTTCTGTATGAGATGAGGACATGCAGCTGGTGATGAGGCCAAAACAAGCACGACCAGTGCAAGTAGGCTTTGACTATTTAATTTTACTTCACATTATTTTATTTTTCCCCTTTTACTAAAGAGGCTTTTTGGAAAGATGTTGGTTTACTGATGCCCTCTTTGAGCACTTGAGCTTAACTAAGACTTGAGTGTTTGTAGACGTTTAAAAGGCTGTTCCGACGACCTTGATTTACTGCTATATTGAGGTGTTCAGTTTTTAGGTTCTTACAGGTTTTGAAGACTAGTGCTTTGAGCCTACATTCAGCAAAATACTTAAGTAGTGTTAAAACCAGATACCCTAAGGCCTGGTTTCAAAGACAGGGCTTAGATTAAGCCAGGATTAATTAGGACATTTAAGTACCCTGGAAATCCAGAGTTCTCGCAAGAGCACAAGTTGAATTTGCTCAGCGAGTTACTCTGGCGTCAAGTAATGATGCTCATTAAATATGCCCTTGTATCCGAGCTGCACCAATCACATTGGGTTATCTGATATAGGCGGGCGGGCTAACATTTAAGTAGCTTTTATAAAATAAAAATAAAAAAAACCTTACTGGTGTGCCTCTTGAGACAAAACTATGGCAGTGACATATTTTAAGATCTGTCAGTGCAAGTTGCATTCAGTTAAAACAGCTAAATAGTCTGGGACTAGACTTAAACCTTGCCTGTGAAACCGAGGGTAAGACTTCTGGAATTTGTGACTTGTAACTTGTATTGGAGTCATTTTTGCTGTCAGGTATCTGTACTTTTACTCAAGTACTACTATTTAGTAGTGCTACTCTTTACACCTCTGGTTATTTTGGAGGCCTCATAAGACTCTCATAACTTCAGCTTTGTGAATAAGATGACAAGAACTTAGAGGATCCATTATCCACATTCTATCAGCTCTCTCAGCGAACAAAAGCTGTGAAGAGGTCAAAATCTTCTCTTACATCTAGACTTTGACAATAGTCTTTCATGGCTGACAGACAGCGCCGCTGGCCAGAAGCCACAAGAGTGGCATCAAAAGATAATGATCTACGGTCGCATTTATTCTGCACCATTGACTGCCCTGCTGTAGTCTATACGTCTACTTAACTAACATGCCCAGAAAGAGATAAACAACCGCTGCTCCCTCCACATCCTTCTCCATACATCTCTGTCCCTTCCCCTTTCCCGGGCTGTCTCATCCGCCACGTTCTCTCTCTTGCTTTGCGTCACTTTCTATCAGTTTATCGCTTCCCCTTTCCCTTAAATATCCATCCATCTCTTGTTCTATCACAAGGCCACAGTATACTCCATTCATCATAGAAACAGGTCTGTCTGAGGGCATCTATCTGCAGCGTGTGTTGAGACAAGAGACAAATCAAACGTTCATATATTCAGGAAAAGCAGAGACATGAGGAGGAGGAGGAGACGGATGTGAGAAATCGTAAAACTCCATATGGCGGCTGTAGGAACACAAGTCCCGCCTATCCGTTAAAAGAGCCAATTGCCTTTGTGATAAACTCGTCACAACTTTCAGCACAGAAGACGTACGACTAGTCCTGGCTACCATTAGCAACAATCCTGAGCAGTGATGGTAAAGACAGTAAAGCGAGAAAAGTGAATAGTCCTTTTTGATAAAAAATAAATAAAACAAATCAATTTAAGAGCCCTCAAAAAAGATATAATCGTCATATTTAAGAGAAAAATATGAAAATGAAATATTTTATAAATGTATAAAAATGTTTAGCAATATAAATGTGTAGGAAAGATAGATAGATAGATAGATAGATAGATAGATAGATAGATAGATAGATAGATAGATAGATAGATAGATAGATAGATAGATAGATAGATAGATAGAGAGAGATTACATGTAATTAGACCAAAAGTACTTGTAATTAGATTATATTACATTTTAAAATTATTGTAAACAGACTACAGGTACTTTTTTATTGATTATATGATTACATATTAACACAATAGCAGTAAATCATTCATAATTTATTTGACTGAATTTGATTCTCCCTAATTGTTCTTATTAATCTCTTTAAATTTTCCCTTCTAAAAGCCTGCCACTTATATACAGCGGGGGAAATAAGTATTGAACACGTCATCATTTTTCTCAGTAAATATATTTCCAAAGGTGCTATTGACATGAAATTTTCACCAGATGTTGGTAACAACCCAAGTAAGCCATACATACAAAGAAACAAACAAAAATAAGATCAGAAATGAAGTTATGTGTAATAATGTGAAATGACACAGGGAAAAAGTATTGAACACATGAAGAAAGGGAGGCGCAAAAAGGCATGGAAAGCCAAGACAACTGCTGAAAACTTACAGTAATTAAAAAGCAATCCAGCCCCCTGTCAGTGGAAATTAATAACAGCTGGTTCAGTCCCAAATGATGGCCTACAAAAAGGTCTCATTGCCAAGGTGTCACACAAGACACATCTCATGATGGGTAAAAGCGAAGAGCTGTCTCAAGACCTTCGCAACCTAATTGTTGCAAAATAAAATGATGGCATTGGTTATAGGCGCCATTCTAAGCTTCTGAATGGTCCAGTGAGCACTTTTGGGGCCATTATACGGAAGTGGAAAGACAATAATTTCACCATAAATTTGCCTCGACCAGTGCTCCTCGCAAGATTTCTGATAGAGGAGTGAAAAGAATAATCAGAAGAGTTGTCCAAGAGCCAACACCAAGTTGTATGGTGTTTTTAGGGTAATGTGCACTGCCATTTCTCCTCCAAATATGGTGTGTATTATGGCATCCAAACAGTTCAATTTTGCTCTCATGTGACCACACTATATTCTCCCAGTATTTCACTGGCTTTTCCAAATGTTGTGCAGCAAATTTTAAATGAGCTTCAACATGCTTTTTCTTCAGTAATGGAGTCTTGCGTGGTGAGCGTGCATACAGGCCATGGCGGTGGAGTGCATTACTTACTGTTTTCTTTGAGACAACAGTACCTGCTATCTGCAGGTCTTTTTGAAGCTCTCCACAAGTGATCCTTGGCTCTTGGACAACTCTTCTGATTATTCTTTTCACTCCTCTATCAGAAATCTTGCGAGGAGCACTGGTCGAGCACATGCCTTTTTGCGCCTCCCTTTCTTCATGTGTTCAATACTTTTTCCCTGTGTCATTTCACATTATTACACATAACTTAATTTCTGAACTTATTTTTGTTTGTTTCTTTGTATGTATGGCTTACTTGGGTTGTTACCAACATCTGGTAAAAATTTCATGTCAATAGCACCTTTGAAAATATATTTACTGAGAAAAATGATGACGTGTTCAATACTTATTTTCCCCGCTGTACATCCAGAAAGTCTTCCAGTTTTGTAGAATTGCACATATAGACCAGCTATGGTCAGGTGGTTATAATTGCACGGAAATGTGCATTTAAAGCATTTGACCACTGGGTTTCTGGAAATTATTTCACTTTTAAGGAAGGTATTCTCAACATTGCATATTGAATCAAATTTTTTCAAATTATTGTTTATTTTTATGATTTATTTATTAACTTTTCTTTAAACCCACAAACCCCCTACAGTTTCATCTCAAACCCCAGTTTGGGAAACCATGACTATGTAATGTTTAATGCACTTCATGTTGTTGATTTTTTTTTTTTTATATAAACGAGTTGGGTCAAAAGTAATCAATAAATTGTCAGATTATATTACCTAAAATGTGCAATGTAATTTAGAATCAGTAACGGACTACAATTCGTAAGTAAATATATATATATATATATATATATATATATATATATATATATATATATATATATATATATAAAATAATGACTTTGGCCAAAGATGAATTAATGCGACGGCAAAATGACACGTGTACCTGTTTATAGCAGTATCACACGTAATTGTGTTGTTCTGTTTTCATACCATAATAACCCACTCATACCTTTTCTCGCTCTCTACCTTTTTAGTTTGGACAGCCAGTGCACACCATCCATCCATCCATCCATCCATCCCTCTCGCTACGGCTTTCTCTTGGAGAGCTGTTCATCCTGTTTGCAGACTTGACCTGCTATAACCCTCCATTCAATAAAAGACACAGAGTGATGGAGAGTCAGACGGAGCATTGGTGATTGGCCATTTGTGCTCTTGTATCTATCGATCAACAGATGTTGTATTGATCTCACAGTATAGCCACATAAATCGCACACTTGATTGCAAATTGGACACGTACAGACAGAGGTAAAATAAATAAATACAGATTCACAAGCAAAAAGGGAACTGTGACATAAGGAAACTGTGCTGGATGTCTCAGTAAAGTGGTTCAAAACTGAATGGGTTCAGAAACCTTGAGCAAGATCCTCATAATGCCAGAACTGAACCATCAATACACAAACAAATGCTTCATTCCAGACGCTCAAGGATGAGACACACACACACACAGTTTTTTTATGAGCTTACCTGCACACATGGCAGCACACATCTTTATAAGCACATTCATGCCACACAAACATGAATATATAAGAAAACAAACAAACACAAAACTCACACATTCCACCCACAGGGGATTATACGGGCCACGCGTATCTAATATTCGTAAGTGTTTTTTTTCCTGAGTCTTGTTAAACAGAGCAGAGAGAGTATTAGAATTCCAAAAGGCTTTGAGAAAAAAAAAAAAAAAAAACCTCAATTAGAAGCAGCTCAGGATGTACTTGGGATAAAAATAAATAAATAAATCCACACAAAACACCAGCAAGTACCACCTTTTCACATCTAATCCACTGGTTAGCCCATCAGACCTGTTATATGAAACAGCCTGCAGGTAAGTTCTAGAAAACACTTCAGCCAAGCTTATTGCGATCAGTTTCCAGCTGGTAAATCAGAGGAGCCGGCGACCCGAGTCTCATTAGAAGGAAGAAAAATGGAACAGCATGAAATTTGTTCATGTTTTTGGTCAATATAAAGTGGGGTCCACACGGAAAATCTGTGACTACATATCTTATTTAAAGTTTTAAGATGTTGAAACATTTCAAAGAAATATTATGAAGGCACTACTGTATATCTAGGTCACTAACCAAATTGTTATACACACATCACTATTTGTAATGAAAAAAAAAAATAGCATTTTCACTAGAGGCCTTTTGGACCCCACTGTATTGTACATGTGTATTACAAAAAGGGTAGTTCCAGTTCTGGTGTCGGATTTGTCAATTCATTGTTCAAGCGGTTTTGTTACACAGCAACATTCTATGTCGAGCTCTATTGGCCCATTTACACCAAGGAGGATAACTATAACTATAACTATAAAGTATTAACAATTGTTCTAATTCTATGAAAATAGGGATATCCACGCCACAGCTATAGCGGTTATCTTTCTAGTTATTGCTCTTGGTGTGATCGGGCCTTATATCTTTAAGCAGAAGAATGAGACTTAAAAGAGCACTGCAGGGATGATGTGTTTTTGTAGGCCAAAACCCAGAAACGAGTCAGCATTTCAGCACTTCTGGTTTCATCATCCCGAAGTCAATGGGTTTTTAGAAAAAATGGGTTTTTGGTTAAATGCCTGAAGTAAGGTCTGTGGTGAACACAAGCTATTTTCACGTTTTATTCTATAACATAAAATACATCAGTACTACTCTCTTGTGATTTATTTTAACGCTTATAATTGTCTTGACCAATGCGGTTGTTAACAAGTGGCTAAATGGGACTACAGAGGTTGTCTTCAGCTGAACAGGTAAACTCATCTACTCACTATTCTTTCTCGCACGCTTGCAAACTATTAGCTCGAACTGTCAGAGGCTTAGTGATGCCAAAGCCATGTGACCACGGTGTAGTTCGTTTATAGCCTACGTTTAGCTTTTGACTTCTGCAGATTGTATTTGCGCTTCAAAATTCCTAAAAGTTGTGTTCATTTGTGAAGACTATCACGATGACCAAAACGAGCAAGAATCATACGTTTTGTTATTCACATGCCTTATTTTCAGCAATTATACATATGAGAGAGAAAGAGAGAGAGAGAGAGAGAGAGAGAGAGAGAGAGAGAGAGAGTGTGTGAGAGAGAGTGAGAGTGAGTGAGTGAGAGAGAGTGTGTGTGTGAGAGAGAGTGAGAGTGAGTGTGTGAGTGAGTGAGAGAGAGAGAGAGAGTGTGTGTGAGAGAGAGTGAGAGAGTGTGTGAGAGAGAGTGAGTGAGAGAGTGAGTGAGTGAGTGAGTGAGTGAGTGAGTGAGTGAGTGAGTGAGTGAGTGAGTGAGTGAGTGAGTGAGTGAGAGAGAGAGAGAGAGAGAGAGAGAGACCCAATTAATTCATTTCAGCAAGTGCCATTTCTAAAATAAATGCTATTTAACAAGTACTCCATAAATAAAGAACATCTGGATATGACAGAACACACACACACACACACACACACACACACACACACTGCACAAATAATACAAGTAGTGTAGAAGAATGACATTCTGCGAAGAGACTAAGCACTGAATTATATCTGGAGGACTAATCAGTAAAAAGTTTTCCTTAATAAAAATAATAATAAAATAAAATTTACAGAACAATTTTAGTAGTATTTATTCTTGCATTTCAATGTTGGTGATTATAAGTAATTCATTCAAGTCCTTTTGTCACTAAGAACCATCCAGTATGTCAAATTTTTCATGAAGAATATGTATGACCCTTTTGGGCCCCAATATACTGGCGGCGAACAAAGTTCTTCTTTGTTCTACGTTTAGGGGTAAAAAGTTACGAATACGAGACCAGCAGTATACATCCCGACGCTGCCGAGAACGCCCTTTAGATGAACGTGCTCCGCGCTTTCCTCTCAATAAAATAAAATGACAGTTGTGAGAAAATTGTAGTAAAGAAAGCATCTGATCATAGCAAAGTGAATGTTTGCACGACATCTGCAAGTCAGCACTTCAGTAAAGTCACGTCACATTTACTCCCATAGCACATAATAGATCGCTTTAAAGCAGCTTTACAGTATTAAACATAAAAAAAAAATGTCTGTCTCTTTCAATTAGAATTACAAATTCAGCTTCTACAATAAAGTGACTCTCCAGTGTATATATGTTTTTACTTGCGGACATATGACCTCGATGGACTAAACAAAAGAAATGAAGATTTCCATGTCAAAGCAGGCGGAGTCTCAGAGCCACACCTACCTATTACATCATCGCCACAGACCAATGGTAGTTCAATGACATTTTTCCGGAAAGCTCGCTTTGGCAAGCCGTTTCAAACTCCCGACATGAACACAAAACGGACTTCATTTCGGCCTGACTTTGTTCAGAACGACGTCACACCGTTTGTTCTACGGTTTCACTTGAAATATATCGGGGGCCTTTGGTCTCTGTTGAACATCGAAAAGGTTTCATTTTATTTTTTTTGGTTGCGTTTTACCCAATTTTTGTGAGCATGCTCAGCAATTATTATGTGTGATTGGTTTTGTTGTTGTTGTTTTTTTGTTTTTTTACAACCAAGATTAAGACCCGTACAAAATTCCTTTTATGGAACCAAAAACCCTGTATGTTGTCTGTCGGACAGGCTTTTATTTATTTAAAAAAGCCAATTTTCTGTTTCAGCAAGAGCTCCAGATTTGACTAATCCATGACTGAGACCAAATATAAAGATATAATGAAATCAGCAGAAAGCAGGATAACCGCTAAGATACGCCCATAACACAAACATCATGTTGTGGCTGTTACAAAACAAGAAGAAATACACAAACACAGACAGGTTTGTGTTTTTTTGGCTTTTTTTTTTTTTCATACAGAAAGCCTGGATTCAAATACACAAGTGCTACAAGGAGGAAAAATCTCAAATAAACATCACAAGGAAAAATAAAAATAAAAATAAAATAAAGAGTTCCATGAGCATTTCCCCATTTTTACACTCCTCACTGGATTCGTCAATTTACTCACCCTGTAAAAGGAGACCAAACCACTGTAAGTCCATTTGAACTCCATCTCCATTTGGAAGTCAGGCTAGCTTGTGGGTTGTAAGTCAAAGTTCACAAAGGTGGCAAGTTCTAGGTTTCAATTTTCCCAAGAAGCAGAGGACAGTTCTGGAAAAGGTTGTTTGTTGTCACACAGGATTCATAGTCACACAGGAATCTACTAAACGCTGATGTCGTCATTACGAAGACACATGCTACCTATTAAAAAGTTATTTCGCAATGATAACGGAGTTTGTCCTCTATTCCTTTTCGAAAGAACAAAACCTCAATCCATGACTGTAAAGGGGAATGTCTACCGGCCAATCATTTTTTGGAAGGAGGGATGAAGCGAAGATGGAGAACCGGTTCACACAGTGAAGGAGAGCACAAGGTAGTGCCAGTGGAAGGAGTTACGTAAAAAGTCCAGTCTTAATCCATCTCATGTTTAACTGCCCAACCAAAAAGCTCAACCTTGATCCATCCACCCACGCTCATGAATCCAGTCCAACAGAATCATTTCTCTCTGGAACAGACAGCCAGACTGATGCAGAGGATGGCCACATTTTTGGACAGAAATCGACCTGCGGCAGCCTCCACACTCAATACTGAACACGGAGGAACCCGACGGTGGGGCAGCGACAAACAGGGTCCTCGGCGCTGGAGGGTTCTGTCTGGATAACGTGAAGGAAGGGGGCAGGTCAAGAGCTGGTTTAGGCATCTAAAGGGACAGAGCTTGGGGGGGATGTAAATCTAAAATAGCTCTCCCCCCCCCCCCTCTTGTAGGCAGTTGTCTGTTGAGTGTGTGTGCAGGTGTGCGGGTTAGGTAACAGTAAGGGGCGGCACTAAGACTGTTTGAGTCGTTTGCGGGGAGGGCCCAGGAAAGGGCACTGGGCGGAGGCCAGGGAGCGGTATGCCTCGGCAACCAGGTGAGGATGAGACGCCACCATCGACTTCCACCCTGAGGTCTCCATCACATCAGACGCATGGCTGAGAGAAAGAGAGAGAGAAACATTTAGAACACAACCCTCTTCGCTGAGCTCAGCATCCCGAGGGCACTCACACTGCACTATCACGCACACCAAAAAATGGCCTTTAACGACATTTACTCTGAGTGTGTTTGCGTGCGAGACGCTGACCTCCACCTAACCCCACCACGCTGTTGCCCCCAAACACTTGGCATTAATTGCAGCTCTTGCTCGTAGTGTCGACATCAGGCTTTGCGGGCAGATACCCATACCACTTTCCCCAATGCAAAAGGTCACTGCGCGGTCAACCATCCACAAAGAACAGGTTACAAGCACAAGCTTTCCAGAATAAATGGGAAGTAAACAAGACGGGGGGGGGGGGGTCAAAAGCAAAAACAGCTTTTATATGAAACAGTCTTGTGTTTGTAAATGTGTCAGTGGAAAAAAATCTATACATTTATCAAGCATTCAGAAGTTAATTTGAAAGTGTTGCTCAGGATTCATGCACTGGTGTAATCCAATATGGCAAAAGTAGACATGACAGGAAACAATGGTGATATGAGGGGGAATGGGAATAGGACATGCTGCATGACTTAAACCCACATCTTTCTAAAGATGCACTGATATTACAATTCTGGCCAATACCAATAAGTCATTTTTTTTATGTTATGGCTGAATACCTGAAAAATTTATAACAATTGAATTGCACACACACACATACATATATACACACACACATCTATAGCTATATATATCTATATGGTCTATATATATATATATATATATATATAGACCATATAGATATATATATATATATACACAGTGCAATGCATAAGTGAATACACCCATGCTAAAGTTGACTAAAAAGAGGAATAAAAAATCATATTTTGGAAATTGAACTTAATGCCTTAATTAAAAAAATTAGGAAAAATCCAACCTTTAAGGACACCAATTTTCTTTGTGAATGAATAATGTATCGTAAATAAATAAATGTTCTTCCTTAAAATACATGGTGCATAAGTGAGTACACCCCTATGTTAAATTCCCATAGAGGCAGGCAGATTTTTATTTTTAAGTATTTTTTTTTTTTTAATTTTAGGATACTATGCATCCTGATAAAGTTCCCTTGGCTTTTGGAATTAAAATAGCCCCACATCATCACATAGCCTTCACCATACCTAGAGATTGGCATGGGGTACTTTCCATAAGATCATCTCTCAATGCAAATCAAACTAGCTTTTAGGCTAACTGAAATAAAACCATGCCAATCTCTAGGTATGGTGAATGCTATGTGATGATGTGGGGCTATTTTAATTCCAAAGGCCAAGGGAACTTTATCAGGATGCATAGTATCTGTCATAGTATCATAGTATTTAAAAAAAATACTTAAAAAAAAAAATCTGCCTGCCTCTATGGGAATTTAACATTATGCACCATGTATTTTAAGGAAGAACATTTATTTATTTACGATACATTATTCATTCACAAAGAAAATTGGTGTCCTTAAAGGTTGGATTTTTCCTAATTTTTTAAATTAAGGCATTAAGTTCAATTTCCAAAATATGATTTTTTATTCCTCTTTTTAGTCAACTTTAGCATGGGTGTATTCACTTATGCATAGCACTGTATATATAAATTCAAATAAAAAATAAACACTGAATTAAAAATAAACTACTAATAAATTAACATAAATTAAAAATAAACACTGAAAACTAAAATCAATAGTCAAAAATCAATAATACTGTATTTAAAGAATTTAGGCACCACAACATTATAAAATACAGTGTGAAAAATAGATATTTAAATTAGAGTATTTTGTTTTTAAAGATTAACTTTAAATGAGCTAGAAAACAGCAGAAGGTAATATAGGACATGAGCATGCACTATTAAATATTGAAACTAATAAATTAGAAAAATCTCTAAAATCTCCCAATAATATGTTAAAAATACATTGATATATTCCTTATGATATATTGATACATCCCAATTCTTCTAGTACTTGCAATTTAGTACATTGGATGTTAATCCATTATCCGCTCCACATGATTCTGTTAATGAGTCATGTAAACGATTTTAAGACCTTTCAGATTGCCAAATAATTTTTCTTGAAGAATATTTATAACCATTTTCTCTCTATGCATACATTACACAACTTATTTCTCTTTTTTTGTGTGGTTTTGTCTCTCACCATTTTTGTAAGTATACTCAGCAATTATTATATAAGAAAGTACAAAATTCCTTTTAGAGAGTCAAAACTGTATGCTGTCTGTCGGAAAGGCTTTCATTAAAAAAAAAAAAAAAGATTAAAAGAAAGATTTGTTTATATCTCGAACCAAAAAAGAACCAGATCATGAGTCATTCGTTCTTGAATCGGACTACAGTGGCCGTGCTTTATGCTTGTAGTTGTGTTTAGTTGGAATAGAAAACATCTTTCATTGTATTGTTTTAAATGTATTCATTTGCAAAATTTCACTTTCTTTTCCTGAGCAGGGGGGATGGATGCTCCTGCTGGCAGCCCTTGTCCTGTGATGACTGGACAAAGTCTGGCACTGTGTGGAAAACTGCTGCACTCTGACACTAAACTCCAACATGCCGCAATAAAACCATTTGAGAAGAGGAAGACGAGCACATAAACCAATAACATAAGCAGCAAACATGAAAGCAGGAAAAGAAGGGCAGAGAGGACGAATCATTTTGGGAGGGGGTGCTGGTGTGCATGTTTATTTTCTGTGTTGCCCTTGTTATTGATCTCCCTCTGTCTCTGCTGTTGTTGTGGCGGTGGGTGTTTTGTATAGAGATGGAGAGAGAGAGAGAGAACTGAAATGATATGGCCACAGTCCAGCTTCATGCCAGCCAAGTTACTGCCATCCACAAAATGAACTCAAAATTACACCGTCCAATAAAGCTGCTGCAAAGACAGACTGAACAAGCTAGTTAAAAAAAAAAGAAGAAAAAAAATACAATATAGAGCATAAAAGATAAGTGTGGACTGTGGAGAGAACAGAGGAGGGGACTGAGTGAAAATAACAGTAAATTGAAAGAACTCAAAGTATTTGCTATTCTAAGATTGAAAGGAACTGGTAAATTGGTATTTATTGTTATTACTTGCATATACATATAATTATTGATTTGATAAAAATATTTATACTTAAATTTATACACATACAATAGCGGGGAAAATAAGTATTGAACACGTCATCATTTTTCTCAGTAAATATATTTCCAAAGGTGCTATTGACATGAAATTTTCACCAGATGTTGGTAACAACCCAAGTAAGCCATACATACAAAGAAACAAACAAAAATAAGTTCAGAAATTAAGTTATGTGTAATAATGTGAAATGACACAGGGAAAAAGTATTGAACACATGAAGAAAGGGAGGCGCAAAAAGGCATGGAAAGCCAAGACAACTTGGTGTTGGCTCTTGGACAACTCTTCTGATTATTCTTTTCACTCCTCTATCAGAAATCTTGCGAGGAGCACTGGTCGAGGCAGATTTATGGTGAAATTATTGTCTTTCCACTTCCGTATTATGGCCCCAAAAGTGCTCACTGGACCATTCAGAAGCTTAGAATGGCGCCTATAACCAATGCCATCATTATATTTTGCAACAATTAGGTTGCGAAGGTCTTGAGACAGCTCTTTGCTTTTACCCATCATGAGATGTGTCTTGTGTGACACCTTGGCAATGAGACCTTTTTGTAGGCCATCATTTGGGACTGAACCAGCTGTTATTAATTTCCACTGACAGGGGGCTGGATTGCTTTTTAAGTTTTCAGCAGTTGTCTTGGCTTTCCATGCCTTTTTGCGCCTCCCTTTCTTCATGTGTTCAATACTTTTTCCCTGTGTCATTTCACATTATTACACATAACTTAATTTCTGAACTTATTTTTGTTTGTTTCTTTGTAGGTATGGCTTACTTGGGTTGTTACCAACATCTGGTGAAAATTTCATGTCAATAGCACCTTTGGAAATATATTTACTGAGAAAAATGATGACGTGTTCAATACTTATTTTCCCCGCTGTATGTATATATATATATAGAGAGAGAGAGAGAGAGAGAGAGAGAGAGTACAATTAAATGTAATAATAAATAATAATAATAAATGTAAATATTCCCATGATAAACATTTAATAATGGCAATATTTAATATTTATTTTTTTTATTTATTTTTTTTACTTTCTACTGTATTTGTAATATGTGTGTGTGTCTGTGCGTGTGTCTGTGCATGTGTGTGTAAAATAAAAATACATTTAAATATTGCAATTATTAAATGTTAAATCAATTTATTTTGGTGGGGCCACTGAAAATGTAGGCAGGTCAAGTCAAATCTGAACTACTGACAGGAGTACCACTCACTAGTTGATGAAGTCGACGGCCTGCGTCTTGAGCTGGTCAGCGCTGTGCAGGTCAGCCAAGATCAGAATCTCTGCTGCGTTTTCCACGGACAGACTGGTGCACAGAGCGTCCTCACACATCACCTTCAGCCGCTCTAGAGCATACTAAAGACAGAGGCATGCACTTCAATAAAAATATGTATACTAGAGTTGGCAAAACAAAGCATGTACTATTTGCAGCCAATACTTGATTATCATTTTAGCTTGCTGCTCATGACACGTGCACATTCTGGTCATTTTATTGGTGTGTCTGGCAAGAAAAATGTGAATGCATGACTGTGAAGGGGCAAAAAATGCCATTGTGGCTTTAAATAAACTTCTTCCTCTGTTTGGCATATATATAGCTAAATTTAGTGTTTGTGCATGCGCAATACTCGCCTTGTCAGCAGCTGCGAGCAGGTCGTCAGCCATCTTGTCCAGATTGGGTGCTTTGCCAGTGTAGATGAAGAACATCATCTCTTTAAAGACCTCAGCCTCCACGTCATTTATCTCCACTCGGTTCTAGGCAGGAAATCACAGCAGAATCTGGTCAAACTTACAGTCTCAGAGAACATCAGGTCGGAAAACCGTCAAGATTCCTGTCAGTCTACTGACTGAACTTTTGAAGTTTTAAGAGCTGACATAATTGGACCTGATGCAGCAGTTCAGGCCGTTAAAACTGTTGTAGAAGCATAATGAGAAATTGTGTCGAAGTCTGGCTTTTCCGCTCATTAACAGCGAACATACCGAATTCACGCGACCACTGACCTCCACCGTAGAGTGCAGGGTATACGAGCACACAAAAGGACAGAGTGGATAAAAGCAAATTAATATATAGTTCAGAAAGCCTCAATCTATTTTCTGTTCCTGCCCTGATCAATGTTCCGGAATGAGTGCTGCGAGTTTCTCTCTTCTGCCCAAGGCTGCCGGAGCACAAACTCTTTGTCGATTGTCGTGCTGGTAACAAAGGCTTTTCCGTCCCAGCCCGTCCATCACAGCTAAACTAATTAATCCAGCTACTGCTAGGAACTCCACCCCACCCACAGACACACGGCAAGGTCAAATGAAAAACTCCACTCAAAAGAAAAACACAATTTATTAAAGGCTACTACAGAATAGAATAGTCTGTGTAGCCTAAAGGTGCCTAAAGATGTGCAACAGTCACATCAACAGTCACATCTCAGGCTTTTTTTTACACAAAGTTTTTTGGGAGTATCATAATAAAAACGAATTACAAATGTAATGTAGGATTTGAGAATGAACCAGACCCAAATTCCTTTTTCAGACTAATCAAGAAGCAGAATTTCATAGAAACTCCGGATCTAAATCAGACAATCTGCCATTTGAGTCTGAGCAAACTAACGAACCCCCCCAAGCTAAGTACTTTATGGCAATGCAAGCTTGTAAAGATGAGCCTAGCTAAAGGAAGAACGTGTCAACATTAGGCAGTTAACCCAAGACTAATGGTCAAAAGTACGAGACATCGTGACCAGCGCAAGGAAAACCACAAAGTTAACACCAGAGGTTGCTTGATCCCAAGACAAAAGATCCAATAGAGACCACCTCCTTAAAACCTTTGAATGACCTATCTTACCACAGGATTGAAATCCACAGAAATGCTTTCAAATGATTAGAATGCATCATCACTCCAAAATTCTAGATTGACTTATAATTAAACATCATTCAACTGAATAATTCTATAAAATGTCTATTAGATCACATAAGTAATGCAATTGTTATAACTATTAGATGGTTGACAAAGTGTTTCTTGTTTCCTATCAGTATGATCGTATGCTCATAATTCAGAAGATGGCTTGATTGAAATCTGTGCAAAATATATTGTATCCTTATAATAAGAAATCATGATGAAACTTTACTCTCTGCTAGAGCTGGAAAGTTAAGACACCAAGGGTCTTGTCAGATAACGTGTATTTTATAGTGAGAGGAAGAGGAACAGCCACCTCTGAACTAAAGACAGTCTAATTGGTCAGAACTCCCCTGAGAGGCTGGACAAGCATTCAAGTTAAACAATCTTAGGACACGAACAAAGCATTAGACGAAACATGTAGAGGAGACATGTAGACATGTAAATGAGCAGATGAAGAACCAGATCAAGATCAGAAGAACAGCTTCTTTCAAGCCATCTAATAGCTCTCGTCTCACTTTTCTTTCTCTTACTTTGTTTCTTTTCTTTTCCATTGAGAGTCTCAGTCCTAAGTTAAGTTTTGCTGCAAAGTTCAAGGACTTCTAAAGACTTTCCATCCATCCGGCAACACACCAGGTGATTGGCCGCCCAAGACATCAATCCAGACACGACGAGACTGCCAGCCAATCAACAAACCCAGAAAAAAAACCTTTTTCGAACAAAGGACAGAATCCCCAAAGGAACGCAAAGACAAATGCAAGTAGCCTCCAGACTGAACTGATGAACTGGTGCTTTGACATAAAATTTAATAACCCACCTAAGAAACGAAAGAAGGGTTAAATAAATGATTGATGGTTAGTTCAGGTCATGTCTTATAAGTGCATATATTGATATAGCATATAGATATAGCATATAGATTTCATCATATCACTCTCAAAACTCATTATTTCCTCTCTTTCTTTCTGGAACTGGTGTGTGTGTGTGTGTGTGTGTGTGTGTGTGTGTGTGTGTGTGTGTGTGTGTGTGTGTGTGAGATATTAGTTTCATGTGTTAGAATAATCAAAGTCTTGTATGTATTTTAAAGAGAAGTGTTCTTGCGTTATGTGCTTACGAATTTAATGTCTTAAACTACTTATCTATTTTACCGTGCTAATAAATAGTGTTTTCACTATAGTTTGGATATTAATTTCAGCTGCAGAGCTGATAGTTACGGCCCGTTCAAGTGAACACTGGACGAGTCCCTTACAGTAACTAGGTAAAAATTATGAGGCAAAGTCACACACAAAAAAAAAATGAAAGGCTGTGATGCTTTCTATTCTATGACCAAAACTACAAGGGGTTAGTTTGGCCAAACGTAAGAATTCACACACAGTTGTGACATTCCAAAACTACACTACCGTTCATAATTCAGTGAGTAGGATTTTATTTATCGAAATCAATATTTAAAAATTTTTTTTTTTTAAATTTTAGCAATAAAGACATTTATAATGTTAAACAAGATTTCTATTTCAAATAAATGAGGGTGAGTAAATGACAATATAATCAGGGCTCGACATTAACGCTTGTCCGGGACAAGTGGATTTTTTGAAGGGCAAGTAAATAAGAATTTTACTTGCCCGACCGGACAAGAAGCCTGATTAGAACGTCAATAACAAAAAAATAACTAGGGAATCACTAAAACGAGAGAATGATTCTGATTTTAACACACTTATTGTAAGTTGCGATCGATAGTGGATAATGTATTACTGACGGTAACAAGGTTGTGCACACACAGTAAAACTCAGTTAACAACATATTTACCGATAAATATTCAAATTGTGGAGATATTTTTAACATGATGCAGTTAAGCAACCTCACACAAGTGCTGTTTTCCTGAATACCATGATTGAAAATGTGACATTGATTTCATACAACAGTTAAATAAACAGTTAAAATTAGGTCACTTACATTTTAGATACAATATTGACTGTTTTTGTTCCGTTTCAGCAGCGAAAATATTTCCAAACAAAGATCACAGCAGAACAATAGCGTATCTCACAGGAACACTCAGCCGTGTTTTCAGTACTGAATGATTCAGCATTTTGAATGAGTCAAAGATTCAATGACCCATTCATAAACAGTCTCATTTTTGAATCAGTCATTTGAAAAAATCTTTGAATGAATGACTCAATAACTCGCTCATTAAGGCGGTCGCCTGCCGCCACCTACTGGTGGTTTAGTGTTATGTTTAAAAGTATCATTCTTTCCAACATTTCTTATTTGTATATTTAAAACAATCTCATAACATTAGTTAAAGCAATTGTAATTTTTCGGTGTAAATGATTTAATTTGTAATGTAATATAATATATATGATATCAAAATATCCATTGGTTGCTTACATTATGTTAAATGTTTCCAAGAATTTGTACATTCAGAGAAATTCACAATTTTAAATAGTGCCCGTCCCTTGTAACTTGTAAGCCAGTCAATGACTTAATATCCACGTTATCCCTAGTTTCCGCTTGTACTGCCATAGTAACCATGGCTACAGACATGGACAACTGCGTTACATCTAGCGGCATACTGTTGTTTCATTCAAACATTATGGACCATGGCATGCAGACTTTGGGACAAAAGGAGAACTAAAACGAGGATCAATATCAGCGTGGCATTTTCGAGATGCCGAGAGCTACACGTCCGCAACTAACTTGGACTTGACAGAGCTTCACGAGTCACGACTTGACCGGGACGCCGCTCTTGCACGTACTTTATTAGACAGGTGAGCAAATGTACTTAAAACGAATCAATGTTATATAGCTCAACATGATGAAATATTAGAAAATGATCAGTATGTTATTCTAACGTTGATCTAGCTTACTGCTAGTCTCATACAGCCAAAGAAACTAACACATAGAATAACATTATAACTTTCAACTCACTCAAATGCAGTTTAGTATGATAGTGTAACGTCCACACCAACCAAAAAAGAAAAAGAAAAAAAAGAACTTGGTCATCAAAAGTACTCTGGTCCACACCTGAAGCTCTGGTGTGAAAAGTCACAAGTATCCAGACAAGCTCATGTGCAGATTTTCAGGAGTCTTTCCTTTAGATATAAAGGGCAACTCATCTGTTTAGTCTCTCTCTGATGAGGCATTTCCTCTCTATTCTCTTGAGATTTTCTCTATTTGAGCATCAAAGCCATCAATATTCTACAGATGCCACAGCTAAATCACTGAGCCCCAACCATCATCTAGACCTGACACACTCGCTTTCACACATGCCTAATACACAAACAGCCCCAGATCCCAACATTCATCTATTAACCACACACACACACCCTTCTCTTAGCACTTAACTCAGTCTCACATATTTGCATGGACCCTCACAAAGTTAATAAGCCACACAAGCAAAAGGAACAACAGGAAATCTCACTGCTCCACAAACCCCAAAAGCAAGCACATCCTGTCCCAAAAAATGGTGCATGATGAAACTCTGGGAAAGGGGGGATATGGAGAGAACGACAGGAGGAGGGAGGCAGAGGAATACTGGATCAGCAGATGGTGAAATATGTGAATATCATAGATGATGATAAGGAGGAAGAGCAGGAAGTCTGTCAGGGGAAGGGTAGGGGTGTAATTTCAGGATCATTTCTATACTATTGCAGTACTTATTCATATAATGAATTAGCATTTATTTATACAAGTGTCCTTTTATTATTTTGTATTATTTTTTTCTTTATTTTTATTTCAGTTTTATGTATTTCAACAAACTTATTTTAGTTGTCGAATTACATAAAAAAAAAACCCTTTTTTTTTTCATTTTAATATTATTGAATAGTTTAAGTTGTAGCTAACAATAACAATGCTGCGAATATATAAAATATATTCCAAAAATTCCACTTTTTGTATTTAACAAAGTGCAGCCCTCTTGATTTACACAGGCTATCCTCACTGCTGTGATCTATATCAGGCCTAATAAGACTGCCATATTAAAAAGCCACGTAAGAAAAATAGCAAATAGTGATTTATGATCGGCTATTGAAAACCGAGCAGGAAGACAGTACAGTTGAGCAATTCTGTAAATGCAGAGGCATTAGATCAAACACACACGGCCGGACTGAAAATAATTCTTACTGAGAGATCACGAATACACTTACTGTATAAAAAACACAGAATTGAGACATCAGGAAAACACTTGCATGAAAAACAACATGAAATGTAAATGGTGTGAGGGGCTCTGTGATTGTGACAGCCTAAAAGGACTGGAGTTGTCTCACTGCTTTTGAAGATTAATGAGACAAAAATGGGAGAAGGGAGGGAGACTACACTCGACTCACCTTTTTACTCTCCTCCATCTCGTGTTCAAACATAGCGCTGAAAACTGGGGAACGTGCTGAGAAAGTAAAAGAGAGAGAAGAAAGAGTTTGTTTAATACACAACACAAACTTACGTCAAAAATTTATAATAGAGCAAAACAGCGATAGGCCACTTTTTAAGCAGCATTGGTTTCAAGTATTTTCCTCCATTCACGTTCTCCGAAGGCAATTTAAAAATGTTCTTTGATAAAGAGTTCATGCTATGAACCACAACATTACACATTTTTAAACCTTGAAAAATAACATAAAACAAATAAAAATCTGAAAAAGAAAGGTACAATACAATCTACTCAAATAAGAGGAAAAGTTCTGCTTTCATGAAGCTTGGCAAATGACAATCAATTCAAATTATGTGTATAATGCTTTTGTGTTGAATCATAAGAGGTATGGTGAACAGGGATTCTGAAGAAATGTTTCAGTCAACATCTAACAGCGGCTCCTCCGACAACTTGTGCCTTGGTGCAACTGCCGAACCTTTTGGCTGATTAACCCAGGGAATGGTGGCGGCTCAGACCTTCCTCTCTGTTAAGTCTGGATATGGAGTCAGATCCATCTAGGGCAACTTTAACTTGTTTAAAAGGAGCATGTGAAGTCTGGCACATTCCCTCCCTCACGCGCACAGGCGCGCACACACAGTCTCACACACACAGTCTAATCACAGCTCAGACACCAGCCGATCAGCTCAGTCTCCAAGGCGATTAATGAGCACTACCAGGTACGGCCAGATAACGAGGAATCCCGCCTCACCATGAGCGACAGCGGGAGAGAGTGAGGCTGTGTGAAACCTGAACAACGCTGCCCTCTCAGACAGCATACATTGGTAGGAAGGTATTCAAATGTTCCCCTAACATAATGTCAAAAATTCTGTCTGGTCGATTTTTGAAGGCAGCACATATGCGTCTTTCGCTGCCTATGATATCCCACAATCCTGTGCGTGTGGGTCAGCAGTTAGATTAAAAAAAATTAAATAAAAATGCTGCTGGTGTGATAGAGCAGTTAAAAACAGCGAAATAGTTAACACATGTACATTTTCAGCTTAAGATTCATTTTTAACCAGATATAAGCATTGTAGTCATTAAATATTCACTTGGTTATCTCTAAAGCTCACATAAATTTGTTCTTGAAATGTAAAACCAATTTCCATAAAAGGCGCCTTCATACTAAAAAGCGCCTTCATACTAAAAAGCTGTCTGGTGAGTCACTGACTGACTGGGCAATGAGACAGCTGTCTTATTCTTTGAACACAGCCAGAGGGAGATCTGAATATTATTTACTGATAAGACTTTAATGACGTAAAAAATCTACTAATAAATTTGTCAATATTATTATGTAAACTTGTTGCGAATTTGTCATTAAAATGTACTAATGATATACAGATTCAGATTATTTTATTTAGTGCCATGTCAGCATTCAAGGCTAAAAATACAAATATCATATAAATACAATAAAAACCAAACCAACAAAAACAGCAAGTCATATTATACTAATGCATAATACATATTATACTATTTTTTGTTTCATTTTTTTTTTGCCCGATTCAGCATGTAGAATCGGCATCGGGCCGTCGGTGAGAGAGAGAACTCTGATTGGCTGTTCAGCTTAGTGAACGAGTCAGTGCACAACAATAAAAGTAGCGAGCAAAGAAGTCGAAACGGTACAGATAGAAGGCTGTTCTAATGTTACGTCATCTTACCTGAGTGTTCCTGGGCGAATATTTTAATAATAACATGAGCGGAGTGGAATAAAGAAAGTGATCAGCAGGATTGATATTCAAAACTGTAAGCACGCACTGCTTTGTTAACGGTTTGTGTATCTGCAGCGTCGGTTTCCCTTTTTGAATGACGAATATATGTGCAGAAACAGACAGTCGTCTCATTTACATGCAGGCGCAGAACGCGCATGCTAGCTGACAGCCGGCTGTAGTTCTCTAGGCATGTTAAAGAGCAGCTTTTTTGCCCAGACGAAGGCAACAACACAGTCGGCTTTCATCAGCGCTAGTTCTTTGCCGTCAGTTTGGTGTGTCCCTACTTTAAATATCTGCATTAGTGTTGTTAACTAAAACAAACTAAAACAATTAAAAATAGTTTTCAATAAAAAAAAAAGATGAAAAACAAAAAAAAGGAAAATTAGAAATGTTGCCTCGCCAACTAACTAAAATAAGTTGAAGTACTAAAATGACTAAAACTGAAATTAAACCCTGAAAAAAATTAATAAAAATATTCATAAATATTACCAAAGTATATAAATAACACTAAAATTAGACTTATCAGCCAACCCATATCAGTTGACATCTGCAATAATTTTATTTAAAGTTGTCCATGACCAAATCTCAGCATATGTGAATAGAGTGCATGCGAGTGTGTGTGTCTGTGTGTTTACCACATACCTGCCAGAATAGCTTTGTGCGCCTGGAACTCTTGCCCAGCGACACACAGCGAGCAGTCCGTGAATCTGGAATGTTCCCACAGTCCGCCCAGTTCATCTGCCAGGCGGCAGTCAGGGACCTTCACCATGTTCATGGTGTTCTGACCCGAGATATTCACGGAGTCCTGCACCACACTCACCTAAGCTCACAAAAACAGAATGTTTTGCACATGAAAAATTTGTATTTTTGCAGTTACAACAATACTATCATACTAGAAAGAGATGCCTGCATATCAGCCCATGTATTGAACGCGTGCATTGTAAAGGTAGTTAGACTGGTATATTGACCATGCCAATAATCAGCCTATATTTGATCATTTTGAGATAACAGAAGTGGTCATTCCTCTCGGCATCAGTTGCAAAATAGGACAAAATTGTTAATTGATAGTTCACAATTTTAAATATTCTTAAGTGCCGTTGACTAAGTATTGAAGAAAAAGCACAGTGTATTTATTTAACAAAATACTGAGTGCACCTTTATATATTATATATAATATATAATTATAATTATAATTATGTCAGCCATTAGCCACCCTTCTCCCGATAGTGGCCATTTAAAGAACACACAGAAGTCAATCACTACTTAAAGACACCAGATTCATGTGTCATTTAAGGACAATCATATGAAAAAGTAAAATATAATTTTTCTTCAACTTAACGGTTATATTAGTATTAAATTATATATATATATATAAATAAAAAACGGTTAGTTCCAATCCTTGATTCTGATTGGTCAATAGCTGTGCTTTATTCACGATAAAACACGGCTATGACCGCTTCCCCCAACGGTTCTATTTATCACTGCGCCAAATTCATCTGCCTTCTATTCATCACGATAAAGTTTGAGAACGGTTTGTTGTTTTTATTTGAGCTTTCATGCATATTCCACATTGGAACGTTGTTGTTCACGGTCAGGGACTATTTTTTTCGAGCGGAAGGAATGCTTTTATTGATTTAACTTCATGAAAGTTGCACTAACACATTTTTTTTTTACACTTTAATATTGTGTGTTAACTGTTTTATAAAAGCAATAAGGTACTCAAGGCAAGTGCTGTATCGTGAATAAGTAACGGCTGAAGGGGTTGCCCTTCAGCCGTTACTTATTCATGATACAGCACAGCCTCTCGTACCTTATTGCTTACACACACACACACACACACACACACACACACACACACACACACACACACACACACACACACACACACACACACACACACACACACACACACACACACACACACACACACACACACACACACACACACACACACACACACACACACACAGCCATGTTTATGTGATTTGTGAGGACATTCCATAGGCGTAATGGTTTTTATACTGTACAAACTGTATATTCTATCCCCTTACACACACACACACACACACACACACACACACACACACACACACACACATACATACATATATATATATAAAAAAAAACACACACACAAATCAACCACTACTGTAGATTCATGTGCACTGGGTTAACCTTTGTGTTTATTTTAAAGACACATTTAAGGACATCCATATGTCAGCCAAAATGGTAGATTCTGATTATCAGGGGGGACACTACAACGACTGTTCAACAAGGGCAGCCGTCTAGTTATCTCTTAATTTGCACAAATTGCCTCAATTTGTTACTGGTCTCTGTGTGTGAGCGTGTGTATGTGTGTGTGTGTGTGGCGGGCCACCATGCTGACTTAGCCACCTGTTCCCGCAGACATAAGCAGGTTCATTTATCTCACTCCAGGTGACACACACACACACACACACACACACACACACAGAGAAATGCCACAGGTTCTCACACCAAGTTAATTGCCGTATAAGGCACATTTCCTTAATGAGCAAAACTCCTCACAGACAAGCCTCAAGACTTCAAAACCTTGTAAGCTGCCTTCCTTTACAACATTTTGGGCATCATAAGGCAAGTACTGTATATTCAATTTAATTTGAACTGTGTAAAGGCAACGTTAGAAAACTGGAAATTTCTTATTTGCTGCATAATGACATTCAAGCTCAATTTAGCCAATTAAACAATTAGCACAATCCCACAATGTTTGTGGTTAAAAAAAACTAAAAACAAAAACATTCAAGGATCATGAGCTGACAGGGGTGAAAATGACACAGAAGAAGAGTGAAAGGGAGTGAGAATGAGACGAAGCTGATGGAGATGGAGGAGAGTGAGTATGACACAGAGGAAGGGGGTAAAAGAGCACCACAAACAGGAAATTAAATGTCAAGGACCCTTGTATGTTCTTAATGGAGGAGCAGGCTTTCCCCTGAAGGAAAACAGGGAAGACAGCAGACGAGAAGGAGAGGGACAAACAAGGAAAGAGGGTGGGAAAACTAGCAAGATGAGGACAGGTTGGGGACCCAAAAAATACAACCATTTCCTGTTTACCCTTTCTGCTATCCATATATATATATATATATATATATAAAAAATATATATAAAAAAAGGGTTTTTTTTAATGCTCTTACAGTCGTAAATGTTCCCATTTTATAAGCAGGTGATTATTAATGCATCAGTCGCTGTAATTTCATCATTTTTGGTTCATTTCAAATTACCACGAAACATGAGAGAAAAAGCCTCAAGATAGTGTTGTAATGTCATGATTCATATCAAATATTATAGCTCAAGTCTTTTTGTTTTTTTATAAAGCCTATGGAATTTATGGAATTATTTAGTGTTGAAAATGCTGCTGAAAAAGTCCTGGAGTTCTGAGTCAATCTGTGTGTTTACAAACACAAGACTTTATCTTCAGCCTCAGAAATTGGACGGATCACTACTTTAAAGTCGAGCACATCACTTTAATGAGCAGTGCGAGATGGGCACTAGAGCAGCTCTGTGCTGTCTGGACTCTAGTATGAGAGAACAGTTTACTGTGTGTGTAAATCTAAACACAGAAACTAATGAGGGAGGAGGGTGTAAACTTGTGTGTATGCAATTCTCCCCCTGAATTTAATGAATGAACGGGCAACACACGTTAAACCCATGTGCGGACATTCATCACTCACTCATTAGTGGCACGCAAAACAGAAAGAGGAAGAGAAGAGAAGAGAAGAAAAAACAATGCCAGGTGACTTCCTGCATCTATAAATACACACTTAAGGACAGCGGCAGTTCTGACTACTAGCACTGCATCAGCCTCATGCTAATGAGCTTGTTCAGGTCATAATGCATTCATTGATTAATCAAATCAAGCAGTGAGTAAATTACACACACTTTATTGAGCGAATTACCACACTGTATCTTCTCTCTTCATCTCTTAATAAGAAACACACCACTGTGCATCAATGCAAAAGACATTAAGCACAGAATGTTCCACTACTTCTCAGATATAATACAGAATATGGAATGTATAATAATACATTCGATGGTCCTATTTACAAAAGCTTTCTATTTCAAATAAATGCTGTTCTTTTGAACTTTGTATACATCAAAGAATAGAACAACATTTCTGAAGGATCATGATGCAGAAAATGTAGCTTTGTCAACACAGGAATAAACCATTTTAAAAATGTATTTAAATTGAAAACAGTTATTTTAAATTGAAAAAAAAAAAATCACAATATTACTGTTTTTGCTGTATTTTGGATTAAATAAAATGCAGCCTTGGTGAGCAGAAGAGACTTCTTTTAAAAACATAATAAAAAATAATAAAAAAAACACGATCTATGGTTTTATGTATCAGGACATACAAAATATAATCTGGTCTTTGGCAGGTCTAAAAATTAGGAAAATACAACCTGAGATGAACACCAACATGACATATTACAACCATGTCAATATTTATTTAACAAAAACTAGGCCAAACCAGAGAAGCCATGTGTGAAAAACTGCTAATCAAATGCCATTGATCTTCAGCAATCATGATCACCTCTATAAAAGCAGAAATTTTGGCAGCTTGGTGGTCTAGAGCGTGCAGGTGTGTTAACACAATGCCAAGGAGGAAAGACAATGATCAATGATCTTAGAGAAGCAATTGTTGCTGCCATTAATCTGAGAATGGCTATATGGCCATTTCCAAACAAAGTCAAGTCAAGTCAAGTATATTTGTATAGCGCTTTTCACAATACAGATTGTATCAAAGCAGCTTCACAGTATTAAATTAAAATAATACAACAAGGTTTGTTTCTAGTGGAATTTATTGATTGATAAAATCAAATTAAATATCCCCAGAATATCCCCAACTGAGCAAGCCAAAGGCAACAGTGGCAAGGAACCGAAAAACTCCAAGTGACCTAATGGTGTCCTAAAACTCCATCAGGTGACCCAATGGAGAAAAAAAAACCTTGGGAGAACCCAGGCTCAGTCGGGGGCCAGTTCTCCTCTGGCATTTCTTAACTAGAGGCCGGATTGTAATTTGAACTGTAAGATTAAAAATATTATATGAATGCCTGGCTGAAGAGATGCGACTTTAATCTAGTTTTAAACTGGGAGAGCGAGTCTGAGCAACGAACACTATCAGGAAGGCTATTCCAGAGTTTTGGGGCTAAATGTGAAAATGCTCTCCCTCCTTTGGTGGATCTGGATATCCTAGGTATGACCAAAAGCCTTGAATTTAGTGATCTTAAAGAGCGCGATGGATTATAGGGCGATAGAAGATCCGTTAAATAGACTGGAGCTAAGCCAAAGTCCATCATTCTACAGTGAGGAAGATTATTCATAAGTAGAAAACATTCAAGACAGTTGCCAATCTTCCCAGGAGTGGACGTCCCAGCAAATTCAGACATGTCAGACAGTGCAATGCTCAGAGAAACAGCAAAAAAAAAAAACAAGAACTACATCTCAGACTCTACAGGCCTCAGTTAGCATGATAAATGTTAAAGTTCATGACAGTACAAATAGAAAAAAGACTGGACAAGTATGGCTGGTTTGGAAGGGTTGCCAGGAGAAAACTGCTTTACTTTTTTTTTTTTTAAATGGCAGCACAGATTTGCAAAGTTGCATCTGAACAAACCACAATACTTCTGGAACAACGTCCTTTGGACCAAAGTGGAGATGTTTGGCCAAAATTCACAGTGCGATGTATGGCGGAAACCAAATGAAACCAAGCCAAATCAACCAAATCAAGCATCAAGGTGGAGGAGGGGTGAATGATGATTTGAAATTTTGCAGCCACAGGACCTGCTGAGCATCTTAAGGTCTTTGAGTCGACCATGAACTCCTCTGCGCACCAAAGTATTCTAGAGTCAAATGTGTGTCCATCTTTCCGACAGCTAAAGATTGGTCAAAATTGGGCCTTGCAACAGGACAATGACCCCAAGCACACCAGCAAATCTACAACAGACTGGCTGAAAAAGAAAAGAATCAAGGTGTTGCAATGGCCTAATCAAAGTCCAGACCTCAACCCGATTGAAATGCTGTGGCAGGACCTGAGAGAGCTGTGCATAAACAGATGCCCACAAACCTCAATGAACTGACGCAACGTTGTAAAGGTTTTTTTTTTTTTTTTTTTTGGCCAAAATTCATGCTGAACACTGTGAGAGACTGAGAAAGCCATATAGGAAATGATTACTTCTAGTTATTGCTGTTAAAGATGGTGCTATAAGCAATTAAATCATAAGGTGTACTTAGTTTGTCACACATGGCTTCTCCATTTTGGCTTTATTTTTGTTAAATAAATGATAACGAGGCTTAATGTGTCATGTGGTGGTGTTCATCTGAGGTTGAATTGACCTTTTTTTAAGACCTGCTAAAGACCAGAAGATTTTTTGATTCTTAAAACCATAGAACTCAAAGGGAGTACACCCCTTTGAGTTCTATGGTTTTAAGAATCAAAAAATCATCTGGTCTTTAGCAGGCCTTAAAATTCTTTTTCACATGACTGTATAGACATATACACTCACCTAAAGGATTATTAGGAACACCTGTTCAATTTCTCATTAATGCAACACGTTCATGTAACATGTAAGGGTGGCGCTGCCAATAAAGCAACTAAAAGCTGTCACAACGAACCGCAAAAGTAATGATTATGAATATGTCAAATATAGCAAGGAGACATTTTAATTGTTTATTAATAAACAAGTGTTTTCTGTGTTGGCTGAAATTCTGCAAAGATGAAGTTGACTGACTCGCGGTCTTCGCAGTAGTGAACGCGCCAGAGAGAAATGCACATTTCGGATTACATAGTTTTCTTTCGTTTTGAATTGTTCTGTTTAAAAATATGATTTCAAGCGTTCTGTAGATAATAGATATATTTCTCAGGTCTGTGAGGCAAG
The DNA here is from genome assembly GCF_951802725.1 of Rutilus rutilus. Lineage (NCBI taxonomy): Eukaryota > Metazoa > Chordata > Actinopteri > Cypriniformes > Leuciscidae > Rutilus > Rutilus rutilus. The sequence continues at coordinate 48,705,464 of NC_140209.1, forward strand.
TAGGCTATGCTGAGTTTCGTTTCATTTATGAGACTAGCTCCAGTTCAATCGCGGGCGCCTCCGTGTCATGATATCTATTATCTGCTTTACTTATTATTTATTAAATCCAGGCAATTGGTTGATGAAACATTGATTAAAATTAAGATACAATTAATACAAAACGAAATTCACTTAGAAAGGCTTTGTGCTTTCTGCTTGAGGTCTCTGTGAAAGTTTTAAAGCAGTCTCTTTTAGTGCCGCTTTCAGAGCGCTCACGTCCGTAACGGAGAACTGTCACTGTTTTTCCTCATAAATGCGAACACGAAAAATAAAATAAAATGAATATTTTATGCTCTGTGGAGAGCATAGTAGCTTGGAGAGTTTACATTAGTAAGCTACAGGACATCGTCTTTCAAAACATGACCTGTACGAAAGAAAAATTACTGCGTCATTGTACCCAGCACTTCTGAAAACGCACTTGCCAATGTGTCTCTGTCCCCAGCACATCTCAAACCAAACTGACGCCCATGCTCAAAATGCCTCCACATGTTAAGTTGCTGGCCCTCATGCACGGTCGTCACATGCACATAGGAAACACGCCACACTATCGGCAAGGCTCATCGGCAGAAATGATCATATCGGCCGATGCCGATGATGGTCATTTAAAGCTTTTATCGGCCGACACCGATGTTGTGCCGATATCATCGTGCATCCCTAATATTATCTGATGTCAAAACTATGTGATCAATTTCACTCACTGCATCCTAAAGAAACAGATACAGAACAACAGAGATGCAAGCTTTATTTGTGAGCAGCTGTATGTTTGTGACAGAGTTTGTGTTTAAACAGTCATTCTGTTACAGACAACACATATGTTTTTACACGCATCATTTCCACTCAAGCTGTTCAAGTCTGGCCCTGACCGCAAACCTCCCTTTTTCTCCTTCATCTGATCTTATTTCTCCCTTTCCCTCCTTCTGACACCAGCATCTGCCTCTCGTCTCACCGAACTCGTTGTGATAATGTATGCGTGTGAGCTGACTCGTGCGCAGAGAGACTACCAACCTCATACATCTGTGAAAAGGGATTTCTGACTTTTGTAGAGATGCAAGCACAACACTGAGGAAACGATTAATGCGTTTTGGGGTGTTTCTCAGAGGATCGTAACACATCAGTTTGTCACATATGTTGTGTGAATGTACAGTATACAGAGAAACTTTCAGTGTAAATACTAACACAATCAAATCCTCTTTCACTTTCATTAAGGTAACATGGTTTAGCACTTCTCCTTCCCTTCATCACACTCTCATCTCTGCTGAGCCCTCAGTGTTTTGGGGGTGAAGAGAAACAAAGCAGATGCTGCAGGTACAGAACATTCCTTCCTCTTAAAGTGACAGTTCACTCATAATTTCCCCACACCATGTTGTCCAAAACTTGTATGACTTTCTTCTGTGGAACATACAATACCGTTCAAAAGTCTGAGGTCATTAAATGTTCTTTTTGAAAGAAATGAATACTAACATTCAGCAAGGACAGTAAACTGATTAAAAGTGACAGTGAAGACATTTATAGTGTAGTCAAATATTTCTATTTCAAATAAGTGCTGTTCTTTTTAAATTTCTAATCATCAAATAATGTATCAAGGTTTCCACAAAATGTTAAGCACAACTGTTTTCAACATTGACAATAAGAAATGCTTATGAAGCAGCAAATCATCATTAGAATGATTTCTGAAGGATCATGTGACACTGAAGACTGGGGTAATGATGCTGATAATTCAGCTTTACATTATCTTACTATATTTTTGATCCAATAAATGTAGTCTGGTTGAAGATAAAAAAGTACTGACTTTAAACGTTTAAATGGTAAAAGGAGAAATTTTGACGAACCGTATCTGTCGCTCTTTTTAATACAATTGCAATAAATAAGAGGCTTCAAGCTTCAAAAAAGGAAGCAAAAGCACCATAAAAGTACGAGAGTGAATAAACAATCTTAATTTTTCAGTGAACTATTCCTTCAACTTGCTACCATTTCTTAACTTTTGTGTGTGTATATGTGTGTACGTATATATCAGCAGCAGATGTTGCAGCCGTAGTGGATCTCTGAGATATCAGTGTGGCATATGGCTGCACTGAGTGAAAGATGGCTGCTGTCAGATGGAGAGAGAGAAGTGCAGAGCTCATTTATTTACTATGAGCAATCTACCTGCTGGAGGATGTAGGTGGAATGAGGGAGCGATGGAGAGGTGAGAAAGAAGAAGAAAGAGAAAGCAAGAACAGGTGAAGGAGAGAGAGAGAGGGGGGGCTAGAGGGGAGAGAGGGAGAGAGAGAGAGAGAGAGAGAGAGAGAGAGAGAGAGAGAGAGAGAGAGAGAGAGAGAGAGAGAGAGAGAGAGAGAGAGAGAGAGAGGGGGGGGGGGCTAGAGGGGAGAGAGGGAGAGAGAGAACAAAATTCTAGAAAAAGAAAAATGGAGCTTGGAACTAGAAAAGGAACAGAAGAAAATAGCTACCAAAGTCAACGAATCATTAGCTAAAACTGATGCGTTATCAATCTGATTTGTCGCCAGTCTTTAAAGTGGGAGAAAATGAAACCAGAATTAGATCCTCATTTTCCTCCTAAATCCCTCCATCTCACTGGCCACAATGACACCAAGTACTCCACCTCTAATGGGACCCCTCTCCTCATTAAAAACACAGAGGGAGAAAAGGAGAGAGAGAGAGGAATGTATGCTCAGGCCCTTATTTAAGGTGCTAACACCTAAAAAAGAAATAGAGAGAAACACCTCAAATGTAGGCAAAAAAATAAATATATATAAGAATGGAATTTGTGGGAGGAAAAATGTGAGTTAAGAATGGTGCAAGAAGGAACAAAGGAGGAGGCAATGCTAAAGTTCTAGGAAATAGATACAGGAAGAGAGTGGAAAGGAGGAGAAGGAGGAGAAGGGAAAGGAAAGAGTTCATCCATCTTGATTAGGGATGTGTAAAACTACATATTTTCAAGACTAGCCGACTAAATAGGGGTCAGGTGATCCTGAAATCAACTTAAACTATCAGACACATTTCTTTGGGAGTGTTTACATAAGGCACTCAAAAACAGCTAGACGGAGCGCAGCGGAACAAAACTGGGATCTCAAGGGGGTTTTTTATTTATTTTTTAGAGTTTGACTATTTCTAAACAACACTTGTAGCAGAACGCTCAAACACTGCAAGGCATTGCGTAACAACTAAAAGCATCCGTCTGAATGTCTATGACTAATAGTGCTTTGAAGGGGATGATTTTAAAAAGACACTATTTTTCAATTAATACTTTTATTTAAAGTACTAATTGATCAAAAAATATTTGTGTTTCAAATAAATGTTATTGTTGGAACACTTTGTAACAGAATGTAAAAAGTGCCTCAGTTTTCACAGTTTTCAACACTGACAATAAGAAATTAGTCTTGAGCACCAGATCAGCATAATGGAATGAAAGGCAATGTGACACTGAAGAGTAGAGTAATGATGCTAACAATTCAGCCATTACTTTACATTTTAAAATATATTAAAGGGATGGTTCGGACTAATTTCAACCTAGGGTCCTTTGCACCATGACCTCGAGCCAAACACCCCCTCAGAAGCTTTTTTCCCCCTTGGTCGAACATTATTAAAGTTAGAGCTTATTTAGAGAGATCAGCCGAATGGCTTAGTGCAGGCGCTAATGTATCCAAGTTTGTATCTCGGAAATTACCCCACTAATGATGCCCGGAATGGTACCAAACTTATACAGTAGTACAAATAGGTTCTGTACTCATAAAACGAGGCATTGGAAAGTTTGTAAGCACATCAGGGGCTGGTTTCACAAAGCTATTTTAGACTGGTCTATAGTGTTAGACAAGTCTAAAATTTACTCATAGACTAGTCTAATGCAAGTTAAAGACTGACTTAATGTAGACCAAAAAAATTAGACACCTTACCCCCAGGTTAACTTAGGTCTAAGACTCTATGTTACCTTGGCAACCAGCAGTAACAATCAGTTGCATTACAAACAGCCAAAAGAAAAGGGAAAATGGCTCATAATTTAAACATTTCTTCTTGTTACTACATTCTCCGCTAAATTTCCCAAGTAAAATGTCCTTGTAACTGTTATACTCCTCCAACAAACACATATTTTCCACTGGGGTAAACTGCACTGAGCGGTTGAATGCGCTTACTCGATCCGCCATGTTTTTTGTTTTGAAAAGTGTCTTATTTTACCCAGAATGCATTGCAGTGTAGTCCTACTTAAGATAGTCAGAGTCTTAAGTGCTTTGTGCAACGGTCTGATTTAGATGTCTATCTGAAGTCTGACTATCTACTATATCTAAGCCATAGTCAAAGTCTATCTTTGTGAAACCGGCCCCAGGAGTTTATTTAAATAACACTTGCCTGATGGTTTATGCAACCGCTAACCCGGATGTCGAGGTCACTTCCGTGATTTGGGAAAAGCCCATAAAATTCCTTTGCAAAACTCACAAGTGTAAGGGAAAAGTTAGTGAATTTAACAGTCCATAGAAATATATCCCAAAAAATGTACTGTTGTGTTGACAACTTAGTGTTAACTAATAATTGTTGCAAACTGGTATTACCAACTAAATATTAGTGCATTCCTGGAACTGGGCATCGTAACACTACATCCTTATGCATCGCTTTCTGCCAGGACTTTTACGGGCTTTTCCCAAATCACGGAAGTGACCTCGACGTCCGGGTTAGCAGTAGCATAAGCCATCAGGCAAGTGTTATTTAAATAAACTCCTGATGTGCTTACAAACTTTCCAACTTTCCGTTTCATGAGTACAGAACCTATTTGTACTACTGCAGAAGTTTGGTACCATTATTAGTGGGGTAATTTCCGAGATACATCCTAGGATCCGTTAGCGCCTGCTCTAAGCCATTCGGCTGATCTCTCTAAATAAGCTCTAACTTTAATAATGTTCGACAAAGGGGGAAAAAAAGCTTCTGAGGGGGTGTTTGGCTCAAGGTCATGGTGCAAAGGACCCTAGGTTGAAATTAATCCGAACCATCCCTTTAAAATAGAAAACTTAAAAATATTTACAATTGTAATGATAATTCACAATATTACTGTCTTGACTATTTTTGATCAAATAAATGCAGCCTTGGTGAGCAGAAGAGACTTTGAGCCCAAACTTTTGAAAAGTAGTATATCTAAAAAAACTACGAAAGGAAGCTCAGCATATGATTGGTCGTGCATCACTTACCTCACAGAAGAGTGTCAATTTGTCATCAGGCAGCAGCCCATTGGCCTCATCCAGGAGGAAGTCTCTCCTTATGAACTTCTTGAAACCCCAGTCCTTTCCTTGTACGAAGCGATACGCTCGCTGGCTCTCTGCACAAAATAAAGCATATTGGCACAAAATTGATTAGGTGGACACAGAACACCGGTCTTGCGCTAGGTCTCTGTAATGGCATGACCTGTCAACATAAATTTAATCTAAAGAACCTTCAAAACAATACAGAACATCTGCTAATTCAGTCAAGTATTAGATTGAGGCAAAAACATCAACATCTCACAGACACAGATCAGACTAATCTGAATCCAAATACTCTAATAATAATAATTTAAGAGGCTTTTCCACCTATCTGGCAAGGTCTATAATCTTGCTCTCCATTAATTTCTGCTTTATAACCAGTCTGATTATTCTGTGATTTTTCGTTCTCCTGTTGTTTCTCTGAAAGCACATTAAACCTGCATGAATGCATGAACCTCCATGCACGCACGCGCACACACACACACACACACACACACACACACATAGAGAGAGAGACTGTTTTTTTTTTGTTTTTTTTTAGCTGCTATGTTCAAACCTTCACTCCATCTTGACTGCAGATGTTTTAGCTGACCGGCAGGATCTGGTTGAGAAGTGTAAGAGAAAGGAGGAGAAATAGAGGGGAGAAAAGGAAAGGGAGAAGAAGGATAAGGAGGAGGAAAATGAGAAAGAGAATGAGAATGAGGAGGAAAAGGAGTAGGAAAAGGAGGAGAAGGGGAAGGAGGAGAAGTAAGAGAAGGAGGATATGAGGCAGGAGAAGGAAAGGGGGAAGGAGGAGGGGAAGGAGGAGGAGGAGGAAGGGAAGGAGGAATGTAGGGAGGAGGAGTAGAGGGGAAGGAGGAGGAGGGGGAAGGGGAAGGAGGAGGAGGAGGGGGAAGGAGGAGGAGTAGAGGAGAAGGAGGAGGAAGAGGGGAAGGGATGAGGAGGAGCAGAAGCGGGAGGAGGAGGAGAATGAGAAGGGGGAGAAGGAGGAAAAGGGGAGGGAGGAGATTGAGAAGTGGAGGAAGGAGGAAAGGGGGAAGGAGGAGGAGGAACAGAAGGAGAGGAAGGAGGAGTTGAAGGAAGGGAGGGAGGAGGAGTAGAGGGAAAGGAGGAGGAAGAGGGAAAGGAGGAGAAAAAGGAAAAGGAGGAAGGGATGAGGAGGAGTAGAGGGGAAGGAGGATGAAGGGATGAGGAGGAGGAGAAAGAGAAGAAAACGGAGAAGGGGAAGAGCAAGAACAGCATGGAGAAGAAAAATAAGAGAAGGATGAAGAACAAAAATACAAGAAAGTGATGCTGAATCAAGACATATTTCGACATTACCTACAGGAGGATTTCTCCTTTGTCACTACTTTCATGCACAGAAGTGGAGAGAAGAGAAATTCATGACACATTAAGTGGGGAAGAGTGAAAAAAGGAGAGATGAATAGATTCCTTTGTGCTTTTGTTGCATTGTGGGTATGTGTGACAAGAACACTCTATCAAGCGTGACATCCTCTCTTCCTAAACGTTACACTTGTTCTAGTGAAGCATCTTTCCTCTTTTCTCTGTCAGCCAAGTGCAGCTGGGGCTCAAATCATTTTGGGTTAATCTGCTGCTGTAGTTTGTTTGTGTGTGTGTGTGTGTGTGTGTGTGTGTGTGTGTGTGTGTGTGTGTGTGTGTGTGTGTGTGTGTGTGTGTGTGTGTGTGTGTGTGTGTGTGTGTGTGTGTGTGTGTGTGTGTGTGTGTGTGTGTGTGTGCAGGGGTTTTAACATGGTGTGAAATGGCTGTGTTGACAGCTCGACTGTGACAGTCATCCACACAATGGGGGAGCAGTGGAAGGGCAACAAAACACATGCCTCAGGAAGACCCTGGTCTCCCTTCAAAACAGAACTTGAGTCACAGCAACTTTCCAAAGACTGATGCTGGTATCCAGATAGCACAAAGGCTAATATCATACTGATTATAATGATTACTATATTTTGCATATAGAAAAATCAATTTTAGAAAACACATTTTTGCATTGTGACAAATAAGCATATGTCAATTACATTTTTTATTTATTAGTGTAATACTATATTTTTACACATGTATTTCAGATGTATTAACTCTTTACAAATTATACTTTTAGACATTTGTATTAGATTGGCAAATGTGCCAAGTTGTCATAAAAAAAGGGAAAATAAATAAAATGGCAAAGTGTATCTTTATTTTTGTTCAATTAAAACTAAATATAAAATATAAAAGTAGCCTTTTGATTTTGTGGTGAACTTACACATCGGCTAGACCCACTTTGGTTCACCATAGTTCAGTGTTAATATTTTACACATTTTGCAACCAGGTGATTACCTGTCAAATAAAAAGTATCGTCTTCAGCCTGTGCGTGTCCACGCTGCCCGTGTTATTTTGATGCATCGTTAAAGAACTGTGGCTCTCAACTCTTCATTAGATGACACATTATTTAAGGCTCTGTTGAAGTATGGCTTTCAGGGCTGCCTGTATTGCTCATGAGTTGTGATGTCTCGAATTGAACAGACAGGAGTGTTCACAGATGGCATGTTTTGATTCAGCTGAATTGGAGAAGATGCTGATGGACCTGTGGGTAATTAACCCTCCCAGCATCAAGAACTTCCTAGTAAATCAAGTTACTCACCTATTAAATGGGAGAAGCAGAATTTAAAAACTTAATTTTTCAAACCCCACACCATACTGGCATGAACACACAACAGGTGAAAGCAACTTCGCTGCTCATTCCATGACAGAAACAGCCAAAAAACTATTGCATTCCACATGCTAAGCAAAATCCTTGACCACAGATGCACAAAACTTTAAGAAATATAAAAAGAAGATGGAGAGACAGAGCGAGAGAGCGAGAGGAAGTGGAAAGAAAAAGTGACAGAGACACTGATTGGTCTCTCGAGGAAGTCTGAGGTCAGATCAGGGCAGTGGCTAAATTTGTGCTCTCATTGGGGACGTCTGGCAACTAACCAATTGCAGTAGGGCAGGGAAAGTTCCTGTTGGCATCCAACCAGGGTCAAGCCTCTGTGGACACGAATACACAAGCAGCGAGGAGGAGTGTTTTAGGACGTCTGACAGAATACAGCTCCAATAAGAAAGGACTGACAGATGGATTATGCAGATATCGAGGGATAAGAGAGGGTTAAAGCACTGAAAAAGAAAGAGCAGTCAGTAGGAATACATATTCAAGCCCCGGCACTGGGCATTGGGGCACAGTGCCTAATGTCCTGGCACACAGAGAGAAAAAGAGAAGGTTGCTCGGATCACAAATGCACTAAGCATACACCCACAGAAAGCCAGGGAGGTTGAAAGGCCAAGTTCTGTTTGCCCATACCTTAAAAACACGTCTGTAAGTGAGCAAAAATAGGTGAATTCCTGTGGGCATGCATCAATTGACCAGAGTTCAACAGTGAATCATTTTAATCTGCAACACCACAATTCCAAACTCCTCGAGAAAGACATCGAGGGCGTTAAGTAGTCTCAGCCTCGGACGAAATGCCCATTGAGCGCCCACAGATGACCTGATGCAGTAGGCACTGCACACACACAAAGCAGCTAAAGTTGGCAGAAATAGCCAGTTCTGATCCAATTGGCTTGCACATTCGCAATTTTCAGGTGTCAGGATACACAGGTTATTCTCTACTGAAGAATTCCTTATTGGATTTGCCAACATTTGCAAGGACCATGGCATCTAGTCTTTGAAAGATATCCAAAAAAGCCACGTAGTAGCAAGCAAATTATATATCTTTTAGCAGATGGTCTTTTAGTTAGATGGTCGATTCCTGTCTACATGGGCGGTTGTTGGACAGAATAAGCTGCAAAGTGGAGAGGATTTTACGAGAATAGTCAAAAGTCTGGCTATATGACACTAAATAAAGAAACAGAGAGATGTGTCGCATTTGCTTCAACAACAACAACAAAAACATCCTCTACTTGCACTCTGCCATTAATAGAGAGTTCAGTAGCACGGTGTCAGAACAATAATGAGAGTAAACTGACATTCTCACAACAGCATCAACACAATCCGCTAGTGTAAACACTATCCAATAATTCCTCTAACCTTGACACTTCTATACAAACATACAGAGAGCAAAACACCTTTAACTGTCTGATATGATAAACCATCAGCTTAGACTGGCTTGTCTCGATTGGGTCTGTAAAAAGTCAGATCTCTGGGTGGTTCTTGGCTAGAATAAGCTGCAATTTGGACCACAATTTATGTTGTTAGTCAAAAGTCCAGCTTCATGAGAGCACGGCAAAGTATTTAAATATAAAATCTATATATGAGAGCAACAGAAACAAACACAGTTTAATAGCATTAGTTTAATAGCAATCAAGACCTGCCAGCAGGCGAATGCAGGTACTTTTTGCACAGATGTGACGGGTAACCTTTATAAAATGTGTGTTTATATCACATGTATTTGAATGAAAACTACTGATAAAACTAGATACTGACCAGTGAATGTGGTTGGCAGGCCAAAAAAATATTTCCTACTCTGATTAATACATGTATAGACTGCAAATGACTTAAATGGATATCACAAAAGCAGTTACGTTGCAAAACCTCATTCTTCTGTGGCTTTACAGTGAAACGGTCAGCGTTATAAATGTTGATCTACGGGAGTATTAACAGCTATGGACCACGCGGGGCTGAAAGCAATAGCAGTAAAGCTCTGTGGTGTAAATATTCATCAAACGGTCAATAGCCAATAAAGCAAGTTCAGAATCAATATCTGCCAGCATGCAGTCTCATCTGAATAACTACACACGGCACGCAGAGCAGAGATCGTCAGCTAGGTAGTTTATACACTACCCAACATCCATCTAACCTACATCGGTGTGAATCTTTCATTTCTCTATTAGCCCAATGCCTCTTTAGAAATATCCATTTCTAAAAGCCTACTCACAAAAAAAAACTAAAAACATGAACACTGGAGACTGGAGTAATGGCTGCTGATTTCAAATCAAATCAAATTCAATCACAGGAATTTACTGTATTACGGGTTTTGATGTATTTTTGATCAAATAAATGCAGCCGTGGTGAGCATAATTGACGTATTTCAAAAACATAAAAAAAAAATCGTACTGACTTTTGAACAGTAGTGTACTTCTGATTGGAAATGGGATGTAGCAAAAGATGATCATGGTAATGACGTAAAATAAATTCTACTGACCTATCCATGTAGTAGCCTATCTAATAATATAGCCATACATTTAAAATATACTTCTTTGTTCATATAGATATAGTCTGTTATATAAATTTGTACTTTAGATTTACATAATGTCAATTATTGCGTGAATTTAGTAACAAGTTAATTTCTGTATTATTTAATGTGTTAATTTTAAGTAATACGTTGCTTCTGTGGACTTTATTTCTTCTATGCTACAAAGTGGAGTTTAGTGATTGTTTTGTGATTGGTGGTTTTGGAGCATCTCTGCCTTCACTTCAGGTGGTTCTTTGATTTCTTCCTTGGGAGCTCTCATTAAGGTTCACAATTCGTCTGGAAATTTGACTTGAGCTGAAATAAAAATAAATATTTTTTCCAAGACAAACAAGACCCCTGCTTCAAAAAAAAACCAAGCAGCACCTGAAAGAAATCTGCAAGCCATTGCAGCAGACTACATACACAGTGTTCTCCTGAAACTGGTTTCATGTGTCCGTCAAACCTGATCATCGATCCTCAGAGGGGAACAGGTTCCTCTGCACCTCTATTTGCTCGGTGTCATGCGTAGGACTGACTCCATAAACACAAGTCATGCTGCAGAGTCCCAGTGCCTTCTCATAGCCCTCTTAATTAAAGCACTTTACTTTGTTTTTATTTCTCTCTCTCCACTTCTGCTTCACCCCTCCTCCCCCCTTCTCTCTCGTTCATCTCGCTCTCCCCCAGGAGGAGGGCAGGATTAAATTGGATTCTAAATGATCCAGAACCGATAGAGCAATTTCTGCTGCCATATTTTCATCCTGCGTCCCGCTTTAAAAACTCTCCCCATCCACTGTAAGGAGGCTGTCGGTGCTTCTTTGTCCCCGGGGACGCCCCAAGCACGTCACCCTCCCCACATTCCGGAGGGGCGCTAAATGGAGAGAATGTTGAGTGTAGGAGTGGGGGGAGTGCGGGACAAAACACAAGGAGCGCCTTCTCGCCCATTAAGGTGCAGAAAATGAGAAAATTGGAAAATGAGAGACAGGGTTGTTCAACCTCTCATCTCGCTGCCACAATCTGGCACCCTTTTCTCTTTCTTTCACTCATGTTCCTTCTGCTCATATGTGAGATTCTTCAAAAAGATGAGTGTGACTGCTGCCCGCATATCGGTTTCATCTCTCTAGGATGCACGCAATCTTTTGTGAAACATCTAATACAGGCTCATATAAAACTGCCAGAATCTGCGCAAGGATTATTCAGGGGCGGTTTACCAGCTTAAGCTCACCTTGCCTGAAATCACACAAGTACAGGTTGAGGACAATTTTAGGTCAAAATCTATATGTTAATGTGCATTTACAGTTTTGTTCATAGGCCATTAACTCTTTCCCCGCCAAACTCAGAATAAAAAAAAAAAAAAAAGAATGCAAGCTAGAATAAAACTTTTTTTTACAGAGGGTCTGTTCTTTCTTTTGATATATTGCATGTTCAGATATTCATACAACAAAATATTCTGGGGTGATCAAAAACGTTGGTGGGGGGGGGGGGGGGGGAAACGTATTTTAATGATAGCGATTTACAGTTCACAGTGAACAAAGAAAAAAGAAAGCATTTACTGTTGTTCCTCAAACAAGCAGATATTTCGTGATGAGAGTTTTAAAGGACCAAAAAAAAAAAAAAAGCAAGTCCAGTCATCATTTACTTTCTTTCCAAATCTCTTTTGTTCAACACAAAAGGTGAATATCCCTGACAAACTTTGCATGTAATAGAAGTGGATGAACACTAGAGCCACCAATCTCTACAAATTTAAGTATCATAATACGGTCCAAATATTTTGTGATATATACACACAAAATTTTAAATTTCCTTGAAATTTGCCCCAGTTGTCCTTGGCAGTTGATTCAGCTCACAAAATGGAAGATTTGTTCATGATCCAGTTCTCGAGTTTCACTCACTAACTCACTCAATGATCAGTCACAGTGGTTAACAGCTAAATGATGGGGAAGATTTTCGGTCTGTTTGTGACACAAATCAATCATATGGCTTTGAAACACCCAAAATATAGTGCACAAGTCATATAGTCACTTATATGTTGCTTTTGCATCCTTTTTGAAGCTTAAAGGGGTCATCGGATGCCCATTTTCCACAAGTTGGTGTGATTCTTTAGGGTCTTCATGTAAAGTTTGGTTTGTAAACGTTTGTCATGTTAAAGTACTTTTTGTTAAAATTCCTCACTGGTTGTGTAAAAACACAATTGTTACCTTAAAAACAGGTCTGTTCACAGCGACCCGTTTTCGGTGCATGTCTCTTTAAATAATGAGCAACTGTTCACCCCACCCCTCTTTTCCATGGGGGGTGTCGACACAAGACATGTAAAGTGCTGCCTTGGCAGACAGTATACAAATGGCTGAGGGCGGAAATATGCTAATACGGGACAGCCCGCGGCCGTGGGCGGAGCATAAGCAATATGACATCATATTGCTCAGAAAATCCAAACGGCTTGTTGAGAGTGTTTAGACTTTTTGAGGATAAAAAAAAAAAAAAAACGGTGTGAATGGATTGCTTTCATTGTATGGTGGTTGTGTCCACACACACTGCAAAGACACATTTATATGCAAATACCATATAAAAGCGAATTTTGCATCTGATGACTCCTTTAAAAAATACAGTCTTCATACATTGTAAATTGCATGAAAAACAGCAAATGGTACAACATTTCTCACTTTGTGTTCCATGGAAGAAAGGTGTGACATGATGGTGAGTAAATGATGACAGAATTGTGTTCGGGGAAAGCAGAAAGTTTAGTTGCACATTAAAATGTTTCTCACCAAACAAACAAATAAAAACTTTTAAGGCACTATTTCTTCTCTATACCATAACTCCATGACCCTGTGAGCTACAGAGTTCACCGACCTAACGCACACATACCCACACTCTTATCATACATATTGATCTTTTCAGTATAACTTTGTATATTTATAAAAACGTATAAATTCGTCGGGTTTTAACATCCACGCCAGCATATCAGAAATGTTTTCCCTATGCGAATAACAAAACCACCTTAAAGAAATACACCACCCCAGCTATGAATAATACTTGGTTTAAAAAAAGGCAGACACTGAAATCAGCCATGAAGTTGCTCCGTCTGAGCGAGTGAAATTCAGTTCCACTGAAGGCCAAAACCTCTGTAACTCTCATACACCAATCAAACAAGACAGCCCTAAGGCCATCACCCCCCAAAAAAATCTCAATTAAAACACTGTCGCCTTCCTCAAATTTAATATTACAAGGGGAAAGGTTCACATTGAATGTTATTACTTTCACAGGAAATACAAGACCATTCACACTTTCAAAGGCATGCTAGTCTGATTAACTCTGTTTCGCAGGTATCCGCGTCTGTAGCATCTACAGCTCCCTAAAGGAATCAAGTGATACTGTGCTAGTTTGCAAAAACACTGATTAAATAAATGTTTCATAAAACAGTAAATGTGATGAGTATGCGAGAAAGAAATTTGCTTCTGCTTATACAAAAAAAAAGGTTTTTTTTTTTTTTTAAGAGATCAAATTATACACTAGATTAGAGTTGGGCGGTATGACGAAATACAGTAAGCAATTTTAATTCACTGTAACGATATAGTTATTTTGTCTGGAAAACCAATGTAAAAACAGTTTATATATTAAATAATAATAATAAAATACTTTGGCCTGGTTTCACAGACAAGGCTTAGACTAAGCCAGGATCAGGCCTTAGTTCAATTAGGACAGATTTTATAAACATGCCTTAGAAAAAAGAAAAAAAAAAAACTTACTGGTGTGCATCTTGAGACAAAACAAAGGCACTTATATATTTTAAGATCTGTCAGTGTTAATCGTTTTCAGTCCAAACAGCTCAAACATGCATTTTAGTCTGTGACTAGATTTAAACCTTGTCTGTGAAACCAGGCCCGTTGCATAAACATAGCCATTATTCTAATATGGCCCACTAGCAGTTAGTCAGGGACAGTCAGTGTTACTTTTCGGTATCAAATAGGCCAATCTACGTTTTTATGTAACTGATTTAAAAAAACATATGAAGAAAAAAATGTGATGTCTAACTTGTAAGACTAGTCTTAGAGGTTCATGTAACAGGTTTTTAAAAAAAATTTAATGAAGCACCTTTAAAATGGTCATTGTTTTTTGGGAACTTGGACATAAACCAACACTAAAAAGGCAGTAAATATCTACCACACCATGGTCTAACCGTATTTTACTGCTCAGCCCTTCACCAGATAATAATACATATATTTTTTATATATCTTTTTTTATAATCTTTAGAGTTTAATCAACATCTTACCCATAGCTTTGGTTTCCTCGCCCTTGGCGTTAAGGATGGAGAACTTGAACTTGGCCCGAACCTCGCTCTTAGGACAGCTGACCAGGAGAAGATAGAGCGACAGATAATCTTTACTCTCTTCATCCAGACCTTTTGGATTCACTCGCAAACACCTGCTCAAAAAACAAAGAATCTTGCATCAGCAGACAGGCTTTATTTCAATAAAAATATTTTTTTATTTTTTTTTATGTAATGCAAATCCAAGTGTGCTCCTTCCCTTCCTACCATTTGAGCTTGTCATTGGCCCCTGAGGAGAACGTGGAGCTTTTGATGACCTCGCCCATCTCCTCCCGGCAGAAGCTGAAGTTGTTGATGGTCCACATATAGGAGAACTTAACCACTTTGATCTGGACAAACACAGAAGAAAAAAGATAACAGACAAGACACTTCATTCTTCCATTTATTCATCTACCCTCCCCTCCACCCTTTTCTACATTAGATCCACAAGTGTTGGCCAAGACATCAAAAAGCGACACATCAAAACCACCTTTTATCTTAATGCGCTCTGACAACAAACAGGATGGGGAGAACAAGGAATAAAAAACCTCAAACAAAAACACTGGGGGAGAATGAAGGCGAGATAAATGAAGGCATTAATGGAACATGTTTCACTAGTCGTGGGGATTCTGAACACGCTGGAGGACCTTGTGAAGTCACACACACTCAAAACACAGAGAAGATAATGGCCATTACATAGTTTTACACAGACTGCTAGATCCTTTTTTATTAAAGTTTATTAAAGAAATTAATACTTTTTTATTCAACAAGGGTGCATTAAATTGGTCAGAAGTGACAGCAAAGACTTTTAGATTTCTAAATTCCGTACTTTCTTTTTTTTAGCAGCAAAACATCATATTAGAATGATTTTTGAAGGATCATGTGACAGTGAAGACTGGGATAATGATGCTGAAAATTCAGCTTTGCATCACAGGAATAAATAGCATTTTAAAATTTATTCAAATAGAAAACAGCTATTTTTAATTCTAATGATATTTCACAATATTATTGTCTGGGGTGTATTTTTGATCAAATAAATACAGCCTAAGAGAGACCACCCCATAAGAGACTTTTCAAAAACATTCAATATTAGTTCCATATTATTCTATCTATATTCTATTATTGACTGTATTTAAGTTTACATTAATTTACTTCCATTAAATACAAAATAATTAATAAATGTTAATTTCTTTGAATAAGATAATAAGTGAATAAAGACTTTGGATTCTAAAGCTATTATATGTTTTCAGAAGACTTAATGGTGTTTTGGTCCTTTTTGAACTGTATGATTTTGTTGAATGAAAAAGTACAACGTGAACATTCTGATAAACTTCACCATTTGTGTTCCACAGGATAAAATTCACAGGGATTTGAAACAACAAGGGTGCTCCAAGGGTGCGTTAATTTTGACCTTTAAAATGCTATTTCAAAACTACTTTTAATTACATTTTGCAAAGAAAAAAAAAAGTACGCCAATCCCACATGGGCCTGTTGATTGGACATTTATAATCATCACATTAGGGTTATTATGTGTCTGGGACACCAGGGTGCTCAGATCTGCACCTGGAAATCTAGGGTGCATCTCAATCAGCTCTCTAGCTTCCTAGGTCGTGAATCAGTATATCATGTACATGAATTCGGGCACTAGTAAGGACATTAAGGACCCTGGCTCACTACACACTGGGACACTATTTCCTGCGACATGACAACGTCCTCATTGTACAACATCACTACTGGGATTTATGAACAACAGCAGAACTGATATCTTTCTCAAATTACTTGTTAATGTTATTTAAAGTACATTATAAATACTTTGCTTGTTACATATACGTGCAACATTTCAGCCGTAAGTAAATTATAAATGTTAGCTAGATTATGTTCATTACCTGTCTAGAGATGTTTATGCTGAAATATAATACAATTTTGTTTTTTATTTCTAAAAACCATCTATCGTGTGCCATTATGTGTAGTGCTTTGGCTCACATAATTTATGTTTCGTGCTTCATAACTTCCGTTTAAGGTGGGCATACACTGTGCGATGTCTGTGCGATTTCAGCAAGGTACCTACTCACACTGAACGAGTAGATCGCATGCGATGTAAAGCCAAAGCTCAGGATTTCTGTGCTCACACTATACGGGTCCGAACGTCGAGCTGCGACTTCACTGCTCACACTATACGTGTGAAATATGCGCGAATCAGCAAGATAAACCCTTGTGCCGGGTTGCGCCTATAGACGATATCATGTATCCAGAGATATTGTCAAAACAAGCATCAGCTATCAATATCAAGATGATTTAGCATTTCCAATTTATGTATTAACCCTCATGTGGTGTTCAAAACCCTATAACACCTGTGGTGTTCCCGGTCAAAAATGACAGGCCCATAAAAAAAAGCTTATAAATCACTCATTATACCATATTTTCACCCAATCTTGGATTCAATCTTTTTGTCAACTTGTTCTCTTTCAATTAGGACTGGTTTTATATTTCTGTTTGCATCTGATTAATCATGGGCCTCATTTATCTGAGAGTAGGCATCTCATTTTTTGAGTAAAAAACAAATAATTTATGAGTAAATTTGGAAATATGAAAAAAAAAAATGAAAAAATGGCTACTGTTGATCACACTAGTCTACTCTAATATTTCACCAGGAATTTTGTTTTGAAACTTTTGTTTTGTAAAAAATATGGCACATAGTCACACTTGTGGTGTTCCCGGTCAAAAATGACCGGCCTATAAAAAATAGCTTATAAATCACGCATTATACCATATTTTCACCCAATCTTGGATTCAATCTTTTTGTCCACTTGGTCTCTTTCAATTAGGACTGGTTTTATATTTATATTTGCATCTGATTATTCATAGGCCTCATTTATTTGATAGTAGGCATTTTTCTCAATATTGCCAAAATTATTAACAAATAATGCTTTTTTCACTCAAAAACTGAGGTGCATAAGCTCGGATAAATGACTCCTACAATTAAACTGTTTGAAAATTGAATACAAAACCAGTCCTAATTGAAAGGAAACAAGTTGATAAAAAGATTGAATCCAATTTTTGGGGATAATATAGCATAACGAGGGATTTATAAGCTATTTTGTGTAGGCCTGTCATTTTTGACTGGGAACACCATAAGTGTAACAAGGTGAAAAAAACACCACAAAAAAAGTAAAAAAAGTAAAAAAAAAAAAATTTGGACAAGTTGTTATAGTCTCTGTGAACAAAGTCACTAAGTTTCAGTTCAATGCGATAACATTAACTAGTATTTTCAGGAAAAAGAAAATCTTCTCCAGTCAAAAATGACATGAACCACATGAGGGTTAAATTATTATTAGTATTATTGTGTATTATTATTATTATTATTATTATTATTAGGAAAGGCTACTTTTATTAAAGTGATAGGCTGTTAAATTGCCACGCAATAATTTCATAGCGCATCATGCAAAACCAACGCGCTGTGAGGATAATAAAATATCACACAGAAGCTTACTCTTCCTCATTGAAAATTGTCTAAAACATTTAAGTCGATTACAATGAATTATAGGCATATAATTAATTATTAACCGTCTATAATATGTCCGACCACTGCAATAATTCATCAATGAAAATTAAAAACAGCTTTATTTCAAAAACATTGTTTAACAAATTAATAAAAGAAGCAAAGGGTACATCGCAGGTGGCTTGGAAGAAGTGGGTAATGGTTAATCCATTTTGCAACACGAACTGGAGGTAAGCAACAGTAATTTGTAGCTAGTTTGAACTACAGAACTTAAAGATCTCCCTTTTTTTTTTAGCTGCATATGAAATGGTTAAACTTCTGTTTTCGTGCAGGCGCAGTGAGGGAAAAACGCTGAGTTTAGGGCAATCGGTTCGTATCTCTGCTTCAACTGCGCGATATAGTCACGAGGAGCGACCAAAATTTCTAACATGCCAGAAATTCATCCGACCATCCGATTGCCGGTCGGGAGAGGTTAATCGCCTCTCGTTTCCCCCTGTACACTGCACGAACACTGCACGACAAACGACGCACGACAAAGCTGAAAATCGGACCGACACGAAAAAGAGTCGCACGAGTCAGAATTCGCCTCAAAATCGGACGAAAATCGCACAGCGTATACCCGCCTTTAGGGAACACAATGAGCATCGCTCCACATGAGGCTGAACTAGGGAGCTGATCGAGACGCACCCCTAGTTTCCTGCACACTTTAGTTCCAGTCTTGCACCAACACACCTGCCTGTAATTTTGAACTGAACCCATTGAGTTTGATTAACGTGTTCAGGTGTGTTTAATTAGACATGAAGCTCACTATGAAGGTGAACAAGCAGAATCGAGCACCACTGTAGTAGATTCACAGACCCAGAACCACACACGCACACACACACACACTCACCTGTGTGTAACACCAGCTTTCGGCCACAGGGCCGCTGGTCATTTCAGCAGGAGGGGGCGGACTCGGCACCCTGGACATCGCCAGTTTTGAGCGTGGGGGTGGGGCAGGGGGAGGGTCACTACGCCAGCCACCGCAGAACGTCCCCGTCAAAACGCACACACGTGATTACTCACTCAGAAGCAAATACATGCACACGCACGCATGTGTACTTCACAGCCGCCGCCAGGATCCGGGCACACACTCGTGTTCAGCGTAACCCAGAGAACATGAAGGGAATGCAGGCAGAACCTTGAAGTGTTTTTTCTGTGAGCTGTTCAGTTTATCCTGTAGTAGAGAATACAGAGAGCAGAAACAGATTGATTATTTATATCAAACTCTTGTAGTGAAAGGCTTTAAACTCTGATCTTAGAAATGATGCTGGGCCGCTACATAACTTGAATGAATTGTTTATTGTGAGCAAAGTAATATTATTATTAGCCTATAAATAAATAGATTTACATTTGTTATACAACTTTGAACAGAATTACTATTAATAAACACTACAATTCCTACTATTATAATAAATGTCTGTAGTTTATAAATGTATATAAATAAATCATATCAAAAATGATAAAATAATTATTTTATAAATAAATGTGTTAAAGTGGAGAGATTGGACAACTGATTCACCATAAACATCCACCTTCAGCAAATCAAAAACAGACAATTCCAGACTGTTCTTTATAAAAAAGAAAACACCTGATTTGTTGATTTTGCACATTGTGCAAACAGGTCTACCATCTTTCTTGAACATATGCACGAACCACAAAAATATGCAGAATCAAACAAACCACCAAATAAAGATGGATGTTTGATCTCCATTTTGTTGATCTAGTTCAGTACGTCTAAGTAAGTACTAAGTACTACTGTAAAAGCCAGACCTCTGAAGCACCGTCAGCAACTACAGCGCGTTTAAATCTGTCAAAGCAACATGCTTATAATGCTAGAGGGAAAAAATATTTCTTCTTTTCCCCTTGTGTGAAACAGCCCTCCTCCCTTTTCCAGAAGAAAAGCACATTCATCATTCTATTGGCTCTCTTGTTCATTTCCCCTCAACCCTCTGAACCTTAAACCTTTTCAATCTTTTTTTCTTCAGATCAAAAAATAAATAAATAAAACAGAACCTCAGGACTAATCCTTATTTTTCTATCCCTGCTGCTAATTAAGGCACTTTAATCGTTAGCTGGCTACACCCCAGCCATTAATGAACTGACCAGAAACACCAAACTAGCCACTTGTCTAACAGTACAGTAAGTCATTAATACGGCTAATTAATGGATGTAAAAACAGTCCGACAGAATAACCAATTAAAGCAACAAAGTAAATTTCTCGCTTTGTGCATGACATTTATAAATGTTTAAAGAACACATGGTCATGGTTAAAGATCCTCATGGTCATGAGAAGGGTAGAATCGTCTTTATTAAAAGACGTCACATGTAGGTAACTTTTTAATTTACTTCACAGAACAGTGAGATTTTCTGCGGTCAGATCACAAAGTTATGAAAAGTTGAACATTTACTAGACATGTCGACTGGGTGACCTTTGATTTTAACCAAACTTAAAAAAAAAAAAATACAAGTATTATCTTCTCTTTTCTCAATCTGAAGCGACCTAATCAACCTTTCATTTCTCATTCCTTTCTCCATTTTTACCGTCTTGCACTCCTCTCTCCCCTTTCTCACTCAACCTGCACGTCCCTTCGTCTGCGAGCGAGGGAGACGGAGACGTTTCTTTCCCTTAATTAGCATCTGATTGAAAGGATAGACCATGGCCCGGCGGAACCTTCCGGAAACTGTGCAGCGATTTGAAGAAGACAGTGAGAGAGAGTACATGACGGAGAAAAAAAACGAACAAAGTGCAAAACAAAGTGTATTGTGGGAAGGAGAAAAAAAAAAAAAAAAACATTAGGAGAATGAAAAGGTCAATTCAAAACTTTTCAGAAGTACAGAGCAACTCATCCATTTCCCACCTACACACTAGGACTGGATGATACAGTCAAATTACAACTAAATTTTTATATATTTGCTCTAAAACAGCTTAAAGGGTTAGTTCACCCAAAAGTGAAAATTATATCATTTACTCACCTTATATAGTTCCAAAACCATAAGACTTTCGTCCATCTTCAAAATACAAATTAAGATATTTTAAATCTGAGAGCTTTCCATTGGCAGCTACGCAACTACCACTTTGACGCTTCAAAAAGTTCATAAAGAGATGAAGTCGAGTCGAGCAGTTTAGTCCAAATTTTCTGAGGAGAGTCAGGAGACTCAATCGTTTTATATGATCAGATTTCATGTAGTCTTTTATTCACATATAAACATTGTTTAGCAAACAAAAGCTAAACCAATCCTGCTTGATGCACGAGAATGAACCTCATTGGCTCTTGTGGAAGCTCAAACGTGCTGCATAACACGAGAATGAACCTCATTGGCTCCTGGTGAAGCTCAAACGTGCTGCATAACACGAGAATGAACCTCATTGGCTCTTGTGGAAGCTCAAACGTGCTGCGTAACACGAGAATGAACCTCATTGGCTCCTGGTGAAGCTCAAATGTGCTGCATAACACGAGAATGAACCTCATTGGCTCTTGTGGAAGCTCAAACGTGCTGCGTAACACGAGAATGAACCTCATTGGCTCTTGTGGAAGCTCAAACGTGCTGCGTAACACGAGAATGAACCTAACTGGCTCTTGTGGAAGCTCAAACGTG
This sequence comes from Rutilus rutilus, assembly GCF_951802725.1. Lineage (NCBI taxonomy): Eukaryota > Metazoa > Chordata > Actinopteri > Cypriniformes > Leuciscidae > Rutilus > Rutilus rutilus. The sequence continues at coordinate 48,727,364 of NC_140209.1, forward strand.
CTGCAAACTCGAGAATGAACCTCATTGGCTCTTGTGGAAGCTCAAACGTGCTGCAAACTCGAGAATGAACCTCATTGGCTCTTGTGGAAGCTCAAACGTGCTGCGTAACACGAGAATGAACCTCATTGGCTCTTGTGGAAGCCCAAACGTGCTGCGTAACACGAGAATGAACCTAACTGGCTCTTGTGGAAGCTCAAACGTGCTGCATAACACGAGAATGAACCTCATTGGCTCCTGTGGAAGCTCAAACGTGCTGCGTAACACGAGAATGAACCTCATTGGCTCTTGTGGAAGCTCAAACGTGCTGCGTAACACGAGAATGAACCTCATTGGCTCCTGGTGAAGCTCAAACGTGCTGCATAACACGAGAATGAACCTCATTGGCTCTTGTGGAAGCTCAAACGTGCTGCATAACACGAGAATGAACCTCATTGGCTCTTGTGGAAGCTCAAACGTGCTGCGTAACACGATAATGAATGAACCTCATTGGCTCTTGTGGAAGCTCAAACGTGCTGCGTAACACGAGAATGAACCTCATTGGCTCTTGTGGAAGCTCAAACATGCTGCGTAACACGAGAATGAACCTCATTGGCTCCTGTGGAAGCTCAAACGTGCTGCATAACACGAGAATGAACCTCATTGGCTCTTGTGGAAGCTCAAACATGCTGCGTAACACGAGAATGAACCTCATTGGCTCTTGTGGAAGCTCAAACGTGCTGCGTAACACGAGAATGAACCTCATTGGCTCTTGTGGAAGCTCAAACGTGCTGCGTAACACGAGAATGAACCTCATTGGCTCCTGGTGAAGCTCAAATGTGCTGCGTAACACGAGAATGAACCTCATTGGCTCTTGTGGAAGCTCAAACGTGCTGCATAACACGAGAATGAACCTCATTGGCTCTTGTGGAAGCTCAAACGTGCTGCATAACACGAGAATGAACCTCATTGGCTCCTGTGGAAGCTCAAACGTGCTGCATAACACGAGAATGAACCTCATTGGCTCTTGTGGAAGCTCAAACATGCTGCATAACTCGAGAATGAACCTCATTCTCGCACCGAATTTAAATTTTTTGGGTGAACTAACCCTTTAAAAGAGTGATTTCCTGATTGGTGAAAGAATAATTTCAAATGAATAGTCATTTCAGCCAAATAGATTTAAAATGTTGAAGTATTTAAAAACATCCAAGACTTGTAAGGAAGAATATTTAATAATGTATTTGCCGTGAAATAATATAATAATAAACAGTTATAAAAGCATTAGCTACACCTTTTTTATATATTAATAATCTATGACGCATCTTATCAAAGTTGTGTGCACACAATACACAATGACAGAACATGTCATCGGAAAAGCACTAATTAAACCAAAAAAAAAAAAACTAATTCAACCAAAACCTTTTGCTGTTTTGGCCAAATATTTTCAGCTGCAGAAATTTCACTGTATACCTGTAAGCTGTAATCAATTCATTTATTCATTTTATAGATGTCAAACTTACAAATTCACCAAACCTGCAAGTCAAACTAAAAAAGGTATTATAAAAAGTTTATCTTTTTACTCTCATGTGCAATATATTACCCAGCCCTACTTCACACACTGGAATTAATGTGCAGAGACAATATTCAACACCTTGCAACTCATTATTATCAGTTAAACCAATCTCTCTCTTTTTTTCCCTCCTCCTTCCTGTGTGCTATTTGTTTCTGATGAAAAACACTTGTGGCATTTTCACTCAGTAAAACAATAAAATATTAATCATTCAAGTCGGGGAACAAGTTGGTGTCCATTTGCAATTCAAATTACCACCAACTTCCTGGCAATTAATTTCCACGCGCGTGTCTCCCATCATGTGTCTCCAGTTATCTGCTTTCTGAACTTAATTTCCACTGGTCTTTGGATCACCATCTATCGGCTCTGTCAACACAAACTCACCTTATGGCAACATATCACTCACAAATCAGCTAACTACCTTCCTGCACTGAAAACACAAACAGACACACAAACAACAGGTTACACACCATGCCGTAACAAGTAACAGGCAGGCCCACACAGAATCAGCTTGCACAAAACTCCACAGAAATTTTCCACAAAGTTGGAATCATTCACAAAGCTGTAGTTTATTCTTATATTTCACAAAGTTTTTAATTTAATTGTTTTTAGTTACCAATAGAAGCACAGCACTTTCGGCTGCATTTAATCTGTAAATCCATTCCACACATTTCCCCCCCCTAAATCAACACAGAAAATGCTCAGATTACGTCTGGGCCAAGTAACAGGCGAGGATATACACACACACACACACACACACACACTACAGATGTCAGAGAGGTATGAGAGAGGGAATCTGAGCTTGCAGGCACACACCAGATCAAAGAAACAGCATATTTTACATGTGATCCTGTTCATTAGTTAGCAAACTATTCAATATATGACTTCATAACTGGAACCACGCATACATTATCTAGAGATTTAATAGACAGCTGATGTTAAAGTCTTAATTTCATATCAAAGAATCCATTTTTAGGTCGACACACTGTCAGGGCTTGACGCTTTTTTACCTACAAAAATTTAGGAGTGCATAGAGAACAAAGAAAGCTCCTCCCCTTTTTTTTTAAGTAGCCAGTAACGTTTCGTTTATATCACAGCTCAGCCAGATCCGTTGAGCTTGATAAAGCAGCAGTTCCCCGCTAATCTCCTCAATGTCGCTTTAAAATATAGGGTTTTGTGCAGAATTCAAATGGGTCCGATATGTTTTGGGTCTGGACTGCGCACAGACTGTTTGCACGCTGCCGCGGTTCGCATGACAGTAATGCGAAACCACCAGACTTCATTCGCCACAATGGAAAGCATATTTACATATTTTAGCCATAGGTTGTTCAGTGTCTATTTCTAATGTAGAAGGGTGGGACGCTTCAGATTCTAGAGAGCATTTGATTGGACAGAAAATCTGATGAGAAGCTGAAGTGCAGAGTGATGCCATCAAAATCATTGATCCATCCTGCCGGAAGTGAGACTAAGTTTTGAACGCTTACATCTTATAAATGCAAATGTTGTCATTGTTTTGGAGCACACTACCTTATAGATAACAGTAAGGCTAACATATTCACACTAGAAGCCTTTCACACCAGAGTCTGCAAAAAAAAGAAAGAAAATAAGATGCTTAGTTCCCTTATCAACAATGTATAATTTGCATCTTTGCATGCTCCTAAGACACAAATTACAAAAATAATGCATTTTTCATTGCTGCTTTCTCTAAATAAATAGCCTTCAGAGTGCAACTTACATGTTTCCTGAGACGCATACGATAAATCTAAAGGAACCAAAACGTCAATATTAACACAGTGAACCTGGGGTTCAACATCTGATCAGACTCGAGTCTGACCAAGCAATGGAACCAACCAAGTGTGACAAGAGCCTAAGATACAACAAAGTTGGTTAAATCACGATTAGTTTACAACCAAGTCAGACAGCATCTGAGATCTGATCGGCTGGCACATACGAGGCGGGTGGGACGAGACGGGTGCCAGGCAAGGAGATTCAGCCCTCGAGGAATTCATTACTGCAACCGTTACCCAGCCAAAATAATTAATGAATTAAGGAGGGGAGAGGAGAGAGAGCGAGGGAGAGAAAACACACAGCGTTTCAGCGCTGAAATTCTCTTTTAGCTGCGACTTGAAAGAGAAACATGAAGTACAGCCCCACCCAGCACACTCTCCCCACAGGCCTGCGCTTCTTGAGGAAACGAGAACTATGACATGACCTTTCCCTTATTTAATCTCCTCCCACAGAGCACGCATCAGCTACACACTTTTAGAAGAGGAGTGGCTTAATATAGAAAAAGGGAGGGGTTTAGCATGGGTTTGGGGAGGGGTTTACAGAGAGGATAAAACTTCGGGAAGATGGGTCAAATTTACGGAAGACTTTTTTTCTTTCTGAGTGAATTTTATCCAGTCTCTTTTTTCTCTCTCCATTGACACAGAATGAAAGAGATATGTTGGAAGAGAGTAATAGATTTTTACTTGACCTTATTCAAACCCCCCATGCAATGCTAAAATACATTCAGGGTCAATGTTAGGCTGACATCTAACCACATTTAAAATCAACATGAAACGTTAATTGCAACCCACTTTACTTCCATAAGACATTTCCAAATCAAACAGGATATTCAACAAGGACATTCAAAACAAAGTTTATATATGGCGAAGTTCATTTTATTTGACGAAAAATATATTTTTTCTCAATTTAAAACAAGTAGATGTAATATGTTATTTGACGCTAATAAAAACGGATTGCAAATCCATCGTATACATTTTTTGGTCGGATGAGGGGAAAAAAGTACTATGGTATGAATATTAGATGTAACCTTAAATAAGTCGATAAATGCCTAAATTAAATCTGTCCATCATAAAGAGATCATCACTCATCAGAAGACTTGATTTAAACTGCTGTATTCATTGCATTACTTTTATTATCTCTTTAAGAACTTTTTGAATCATACATTTTTGTGTAAGGGATTTTCAAATGGAGAGACAGAAATCTCTCATGGGTTTTGGAACGACAGGTGAGTAATTGACAAAATTTTCATTTTCAAACTAACCCTTTGAGACAGTACAAAATATTGAACAAACTGTACTTCAGCCTTGAAGGTCAAATTAAACAAGCTTCTGAGTATTGCAGGTCGATAAAATGTCAACATAAACTTGAGAAGGAACAGTTCGAATTTATCAGCTTGACACCATCAATTCACGCATCCAAACATTCATTTCCTGCCATCTTCTGAGGATAAATGAAGTTAGTTAATTATCAGCCTGATTAAAATAGGTGACGCCAGAAAATAGAGACACTGAAGCATAAAACTTTGAGTGCGAGATTGTAGACCTTTCTCAACTAAACTTTGTCATCCAACTAGACCCTGGAACTTGAAATTTTATGCACATTTAGCTCACCTAAAAATAGTGCGTATGAAGCAGCTTAATTTTCCAGGGAACAAAGTAGTCCAAGAAAATGGCTGTAGTCAAAGAAACACCCTTGAATTTCCCTTCTCTTTTTTCTTCTACTGAAAGAGAGAGAGAGAGAGAGAGAGAGAGAGAGAGAGAGAGAGAGAGAGAGAGAGAGAGAGAGAGAGAGAGAGAGAGAGAGAGAGAGAGAGAGAGAGAGAGAGAGAGAGAGAGAGAGAGAGAGAGAGAGAGAGAGAGAGAGAGAGAGAGAGAGAGAGAGAGAGAGAGAGAGAGAGAGAGAGAGAGAGAGAGAGAGAGATTCTCTCTCGTTCAGACACAACGAGGAAGTCGTTGTGTGTGTGCTAACAGTTTGCCATTGCACACTGCTGCAGTGTGATCAATTAGACAGCTGGCTCTCTCAAGTTTACACCACAGTAAAAAAATAAAAAAATCCTTGGTTGTAAATAAACACACACACACACACACACACACACACACACATATAGCCTTCTCTCCCTCAGCATGGTTACTTAATTATACAAAATGTTAAATAAACTGAAAGGAAGCCTGTATCTGTCTAGCAAAAAAAGTATGCTGTACTCACTAGACTTGTAAAATGTATCATAATTCACGAATCCATGCCTGGAGAAAAGAAACTGCTAGCTCAATACCTGAAACTGGCCAGAGCAGGATGCTGGTAGTTCCCAGCATGCTTTTCATAGGACTGATAAAGTGTTACTTTACATAATAATATCCAAAAGTTTGGAGTCAGTGGTTTTTTTTTATTTTTAAGAAATTAATATTTTCATTGAGCAAGGACATTTAAAACAAAAGTGACAGTAAAGACTTATACATTGTTATAAAAAAAAAATCTAATTCAAATAAATGGTGATCTGTTAAACGTTCTATTTAAAAAGTAATAAAATAGAAAAAAATATTTGTGAGAGATTTTTCAAAAACATGATTTTTTTTTTTTAAATATGTTAATTGCATCATTATACCAATAGGTGGCGACAAGTGACTTAAATGTATTTGTCATTGAATCATTCAAGACACTGTTCAAAAATGTTTCAAAACAAGTGAAGTCTTTATGAGCGAGTCATTAAATCATTCATTCAAACCTATTTAAAATAATAAATTAGACTAATTCAAATTAAAGGTGGGGTATGTGATTTGCAAAACGGCCGGCAGATTTTGAAAATACACAACTCAAATGGTCCTACTACCTTCTTTCCTTTGACTCCACCCATTCGAAGAACATGGTTTGGCGCGAGGGGGATGGGGGGATTGGGGGAGGGGGGTATGGTACGACCGTTTGATTGACGCACTTACTGTCCAATGATTCTAGGTGGTCTTGGAAATGATTGGCTGGAGTTTTTCGAGTCCTGCCCGTTCCACAGATGATTAAATTGCTTAATTTTCATTTCAGTGCTTCTAACTCAGTGGCTGTAAGTGGGTTAGGAATAGGATTTCAAGTGATTTTGAAAAAAAAAAGGCCAAAAAAGAGAATCACATTCCCCACCTTTAATTACATATTTTTAAATAGACTGCAGCAATTAACATTTTGTCAGAACATCTAGTACATTTCTGCTATGTTATAACAGTATCAAAAAGTACTATTATGTTTGTTAATGTTATTTTGTTTAGTTGTCTATTCAAAATCGTGGGAGAATTGTGATCTTTTATAAACAAAAACAAAAAAAATGATTCTCAGTTTATCTAGCTCTGCCCCAAATGCAATTCTAACCATGACTGAAAACAATGGCAGGACAGAAGTGCCTTTTATGGTTCTGCACGGTTCCAAAAATCACCCAAAACAAGTCTACAAAATATTCTCTCTTAGAATAAAATACTGTGGACTACTGCTTGAAAGCACAAGTAAAAAATAACATGAAACAAGAAACTACAAGGCAGATTCAATAGACGAGCTTTAAATGCAATTTCGAAAGGAAAAAAAAAACTTTTGATGGTTTTCAAATCAGCTTTGTGGAAGCAATGCCCACTAAAACCCCTTCAAATTGCCAGAAGTTCCCCAAGGCTCACCCTCAGGTCCTTTTCTAATTTGTTGTTCATGCCGAATTTGGTGTTTGAAGCACTTCAGCAGAGTTAAAACAACATTTTTACATTTGGAACAAAGAATGCACTCTCAAATGGATCATCGGGTCCTTTTATATTTTCAGTAATGACCTTCAACCTAACACATTTCCAGGCTCAATTATCCCCCTTCAATAGATTTCAAAGGTGTTCTTTAGAAGCATAAAACGCATTATAATTAGCAGAAGCCTTCCCTCACGTAACGTGCCAAACACAAAGCCGCTCAGTAGCTGCTAATTTCTTTGGCTGTCCTTACAGTTGTGTCTCATCACTGTTGATAAGTCCTTCTTTCCTTCCACACATCCTAACACTCCTCTCCAGCCGAGCTTGAGCCATGTGTGAAAGCCCTTTGTCTCTCTGTCTTACTCTTCTTCTGGTGAGACTCAAGAGCTGAAAGGAAAAAAACAACTTTTCCCCCTCATAAGCATACTCTGAAACATAACTAGAAGTTGGCAAAAAATTAAGTGAGAAGGGGGGGACACATTTCCACACATGATAAAAAGCTAAACAAGCCTGGCACAGAGCCCTAAATATCCTTAAACCTGCTAATTTAAATGTATTTGTGTAGCACTGAGGCAGTTCATATTAAGATTGAATTAGTATATTTAAATTGGATATTTATATAAACCAGACCCCTAATTTGTGAACTGGACCACATCAATAGCTATGTTTACATACATGGACACCATTTGTTTCAATCGGAATTAATTTTTTTTGAGAGATGAATCCGAATGCAGTTTACATGCAAGCTAAATAAAGTGACAGGGGTTGATGTGTGCGTTTATATGTCACAAGCTTTAAATCGGATCCCACTGTTTGCGCATTCCACTCTCCTAAATTGCTGCTTTTCTTTGATTTCGGGTCCTAATTAGGAGACGACGAGCACATGAACTATAGTGCCGTGCTGCTTATATTAAATCAAGCAGTAAAAACGGCCATTCCCACAGCCAAAACAAAGCGTCCGTGGATAAGAATGCGAAACAAGGACTGTCTGAGAATGGAGCAGGGCACTCTGCTTCACAGACGATGAGCGGAAGGAGAATTTTAGAATGACATGACTTTTATAGTCTTTTATGACACTTCATTCAACACATGTCCTCCAGATTCGATTACAAAAGGTTTAAAGCGCAACTTACAATCCGATTGAAATTGTAATCAGATTCGGCCAATTCATTCTGATTGCTGTGGTTACATGTGACTTTTTTTATTCCGACTGTACTAGTAGTCCGGTTACAATCGGATTATTAGAGTCCGTGTAAACGCTGCAAAAAGACATTCATGTGCATTTGCTTGATTTTAGATAGCATACTGCAATTAAAATAAGCACATATAAAAATAACAGTGAATGGTTTAACTTCTTTTCCACTCAACTTAATTGAATTTTACTTAACTGGAACATAGAATGACAAAATATTATTATTCATTTTACATTTGTAATTGCCATTCATAACATTCCACCCTTTGTAGTATGTAGTTACAAAGCCATTAAGGAAATCATAGATTTTAATTTATAAGCTGAATAAATGAGACATGAACAAATAAGTCATTAATTACTATTATTTGTAAGAAAATTAATTGCCAGCAACTACCACAGCACCACTAGTCATATTTCACTTAAAAACAAAACAAAACATGGGGAGTAGGGAGTGCAGATATCCAGACAACTAATCATGAAGACGGCTAAACAACAGAGATAGTGAAAGTCACAAAGAGATGTTTGATTATTACGCCGAGCCGAATCTCCCAGCACCCCTCTCCCCTGTGACCTCATCGCAAAGTTAACACAAACCATAGTGGGTGACAGTGTCCATCCTGTAGTCCAGCAGAGATCAAAGTCACAGAAATTAGCTGATCCAAAAAAGACCAGCATCCACCATAACAAAGCTAATGAAAACTCCCAGTTACACATAACGCCCAGCCTTTAAAAGTTAACATCAATGAATTGGCCCCCTAAACGGGTATGCATGCTCGCTCGCTCGCACATAAACGCACAAAAGTGCCTTCGGCAGAGCCAATTAAGATCAAGTCTTCTGTTAACTTGTCATGCTGTCTAAGCAACAGCAGAAATGCAGCCGTTAAAGACAGTGGGCTACCATGGTGAAATGAGAGGGTTAACTGTACTCTCCCTCCACAGGACATATGCCAGTGCTAATACTGACTGCTTTAGCCAACGGCCCTGTGAATGGTGACCAAGAAAGGGTGTGAATAAAAGAGTTTAACAGAGTATTAGGAGTGTAATGATTTAACTTCCTCACGGTTATGTTTTTACCATGGTTCCGAGTTCAGTAAATATTGCCAAGGCATTATAAGGGGCTGCACTAATTTGAGGCCAATACAACAATTGATTTCTATCATTAGGATACCAATCTGAATTTACTATGTTATCAAGCATTAATCCATATTCTGCAGCATACGCATTACACTTATAAAAAAACCATTCAAAATTTAAATAAATAAAAACAAACTGAATCTGTGACCAAAAAAACGAACAATTTAGAACGACTGCAATCTGATGCCCTAAACAAATTAATATTTTGAGCCGTTTTATTTTAGTAGGTCAAAAAATTATTTATTCCTCAAAAGTATTAAAAGAATAGATGAATGAAACCATTACAGAAATGGAATCATTAGGGATCATATATTTCTAGCAATTTCTGTCCCTAAAGTAGTGACAGATCTTTTCTACCATACATTTGAGTAAACAATTTTTTTTTTTATAAAACATGCATGAATGAGTCGGAGTTATATTAATAAACACCCTGATGCTTTATCAACCCCCCAGAGCCGTGTGGAGCACTTTTATCATGAATGGACGCACTTTTTTGAACTTCAATCTGATGGTTGCAATCCACTGCCATTATAAAGCTCGGAAGCGTCAGGGTGTTTATTAATATAACTCCGATTGTATTCGTCTGAAAGAAGAAAGTCATATACACTTAGGATGGCTTGAGGCGGGTGAGTAAATCAAGGGCTTATTTTTTTTATTTTAAAGTGAACTACTCTTTAGGTATCAGAGAGATGTTTCAAAACAAGAGATCTATCCAATACAAGCACAGACTATTCTGCTTGAAAATATTTGCATCTATAAGACTTGTTTACCATCTTTAAGGTTTTGTTCAGGTTAAGTAATGCAAATCAATAATAATCTGCAATAATAAATAACAAATTTAGTAATTGCAGGACGAATTGTTACTGTGAACAAGCATATCTGTGAGCCCTTCAAAAGAGGTTTTTTCCCAGACCAATGCTACTATGAGTCTGAGTGAGACAGGGCGTGCATACGGGCACACTTGTATGTCAAGTCAATTTGACATGTTTTGTAGTTTCTTATTCTTGCTAGGTGTATGCTGAATACCATAACTACAAAAACCTCATATAAATGTATTTATATTTTCTGAAATATCATTAAACAAGATGAACCGTGGTTCAAACACGTGCCAAACCGTGGGTGGCAAACCATATGCTGCTTCTTTCGTATGTGAATCGTTTCACCCCTACTGAGTAAATGTATGACTTTGTGTGATGGAGTGTGTAGGATTGTGGCGTTGCAGAATCTGCATGTGGCTTTAAACTGAGCCCCAGTTACACTACGCCATCCAATTACCTGATGCAGGCACATCCCACTGAATATTCTACTTCTAGTGCCCATGTACACACACAAGAACGTGAAAGAGAATAAAATTCAAAGAATTAAATAAGCTGGCGAATGGTAATTTATATTTAAAAAAGCAGGATGTGAGGCACGGTAAGAGATGAAGCGTGAGACTTTCTCCTCTCAACAGCCTTTGTATCAGGCAACATCTGAAACCGGGAGGATTTTACACTGCATGTGTTTACACCTCTTAAATAACAGGGAGGAAGCCACTGTTTAAATTTGGTTGAGTGCTGTAATGTGCAAATGGATCTTCAACAGAGGCTTTCTGTCACTGCAAACAAACTGACTTTTCACACTCAGGGATTCCACTGTACACCCGGGGGGACGTCTGAAACAAAAACCACAAAAACAAATCCCATACTGCCGTGTCCGTGACAAAATGACAGAAAATTGACAGCTGTATGGGTTCACCTTTGCCGTGTAACACTGGTTAGCACAGTCCACTGTAAAATTGTTAATTGTTCAACTAAACATATGCACAGATCAGCCAATCATTAAAAAAATATTTTGTTTTTATTTTTTATTAATACTTTTTAGCAAGGATGCTTTAAATTGATCAAAAGTGACCGTAAAGACATTTGTATGATATAATGTTATTTTTTTATTTTTTTATAAATATTATTCTTTTAAACTTTCTAATCATCCTTAATCACATTAAGGACGATAACTATAAAGATTACTAAAAAGATATAGTTCTAAAAATCATTCTCAATATTAAAGAATAGGAGAGTTCACACCACAACTATAATGATAACGTTATAGTTGTAATCACTTTCAGAGCGATTTTATCCAGCTGATGAACGATAACATTGACCGCCAATCAGAATCCATCCTGCTGTAACGAGCTCAAGCATTTAAAGTGATAGACAAGCACGCACTTGGAATAAGCAAAGATATCGTCCACTGGTGTTATCTTTATAGTTCCTGGTGTGAACAGGCCTTTAAGAAATACTGCATCATTGCATTACAACGTTTTTTTTAAACTGATGATAAGAAATGTTTCTTGACCACCAAATATGAATAGAATGATTTCTGAAGGATCATGTGCCACTGAAGACTGGAGTAATGATGCTGAAAGTTTTTGTATATTGTAATAAAATTTTACAGTATTACTACTTCTACTGTATTTCTGATCAAATAAACGCAGCCTTGGTGAGCATAAGAGACTTTCAAAAATATATTAAAATCTTATCGACCCCAAACTTTTTAACATTAGTGTACTGAAGTTTTCAAATGTACAATAACAAAAACTGTGTAACACTAAACAGAGAGAGGGTATAAAACGGTAATGTACAACTAAATTACAACTGCTGTGGTGCAAAAAAACACCCAGCATAAGGACTATAAAAAAAAAAAACGATCTTACATCCACTTTCATGTTCTACATGCACTGGCCTCAATGCCAGTAATCACCATGCTTTCACTACCTTACTACAGTTTCATTACATCCGACTCAGAAGAATCAAACATAGAGGTTGAAGTTTACAAAAATGATAAAGCACATAATATAAAAGCATAATATCATCTAAAAAGAATAATAATACAAACTTTCTCAATTGGTTCTATTTCCAAAATACAATAATCTGAAAAAAACTACATATGAACAATAACAGATAGTAGATAGTTTATATATCTTTGATTTGAATAAATCAACACTTAAATCACTCTGAGTCAGACTAACATTCTTGTGTGTGTGTGTGTGTGTGTGTGTGTGTGTGTGTGTGTGTGTGTGTGTGTGTGTGTGTGTGTGTGTGTGTGTGTGTGTGTACGTTTTTCTATCCCGGTGGGGAATTCAACCTGAATGCACAATGACTCATGGGGACTCGTGTCACTGTGGGGACCTAAACTGAGGTAACAAGCTTATAAATCATACAGAATGAGTTTTTTTGAAAATGTAAAAATGCAGAAAGTTTTCTGTGATGGGTAGATTTAGGGGTAGGGTTAATGTAAGCAGATAGGAATATACATTTGTTCGCTAAGATTCAGATTAACAAAGAAACAGCTTAGCAAAGAAAGGTTCATTTAATCTGTATTAGCTCGATATGACCAATTCTAACATGTACAAAAACCTGAACAGTCATCAACTACAGAGAGGGAGAGAAAGACAGAGACAGTGTGCCTCTCTTAAGAGATAAAAGAGCCATAGGGTAATGCTGAAAAAGATGTAGAGAACAGAGACGGGGATAAAAACAGACACGAGGTCATGAACAGCTAATTATCCTGTCAGTAGTAATGCACTCAAGCCTGTGATCACCACAGGGTCATCCGTACTACACACACCTGAGAGAGAGATGTGTGTTGGTGTGTTTTAAGTTAGCAGATGAGTCTGTCTGTGAGCTCAATGAGAGTCCTTCACCTCTTGGATATGGGTACGTGGTCTGACAGAAAACAGACTTAAAACACATTATAGCCTTCAAGAACTTCTCACGTGTTATTCAAGATTTTTCCCTCCATTTCCACATAGTGTTTTTTTAGCACTCCATTATTAGCTGTAAAAATGTCACTTTCATTGCCCCATTGTCATCAAGATGCTCAAATCTGCATCCTTCAGCACCAAGCCTTCACCTTTTCACTCCGGTTCATCTCTTTCTTTTTGCCTCCACTTCACATCTCTGCAAAATCTCTTCCCATTAAAAAGGCACATTTTATTTGTCTCTTCTTGTTCTTCCCTAAACCACTCTATTTCCCCTATATGAATCACTCCCGTCATGTGTCATGCAGCTTATAGTGCAAGTGACCCTGAGCTGAATCAAAGCTTCACACAAAACAAAATACATGTGCATTATACAAAAAGTACAAAGTACAAAATAGGTCTGCCAAGCCTTTTAACCACCACACAGATGTTCCTTACCTATTGGTGACGAGGCAGAGATGTGGCATCACGTGGCAGCCGTTTCTCACTCTCTCCGTCAGAAGTTTTCAGCCTCGCGGATTACGCGGCGTGCCTCTATGCGTTTGATTTACTGTAAAATGATGTGTCCAGAAAGAGATCTGAGAAAACAGGCATAAGAGAACGGTGTGAAGTCAGAAAAATGTCACAGAACGAGAGTACAGCTAAAAGGAACTATAACAAAATGGCAATTTTAACATTTCTTAAATCAAACATAAAAAATATAATGCTATTATATGCTGTTACAAATAATTTTATAATTTCATAGCATGGTTACACACATATACACACATATATACATACATATATATAACCATGCTATGAAATTATACTTTTTAAATAAGTTAGAGAATATACACACATACATACATAAGCAAGCACTGTATCATTCCAATTAAAAATGTTACGTGTAATTTGGACGCAAACCAAAAGACAAGATTATTCATAAATTAAGTCTGCAAAAACAGCTGCAGTTCACTTAACTGTAAAAGTAGTATTATATAACAGAATCAAAATACAATCTATAACAATAACCTTCTTGACTGAGTGCAAACTGTTTACATGTTTTTCTCCATCATGAAATCAGCCCACAGCAATGGAAAAAAAATAAAAAAAATAAGAAGTCTTCACAAAGCGCTGGACAGTCAGGTATTAAGGAGGAGGAACCGCTCAAGGAGAGTTGATCAGTCTGAAGCCCTGAAGGACTCAGACCAGTTCAGAAATCAATCCCATCATCCCCTAGACATGACTTCAAACACAATCTGGGCTCTAACTGCCCTACACTCCCAGGGAAGCCCAAATCTCCTCAGCTTAACGCCATTATCATCTAAAAAACCTGCTCACGGCAGTACTGAGGGCTGGATTCACTATCCCGTCAACTAGAAGAATGTGTGTGTCCAGTCTAGTACAGCAGGTGTAGGTGTAAAGTGAGAGATTATTGGTCACATGACGCACTCACTGATGACTGAATTAAGCCCCTTTCAGATGACTCATGTCATTGAACTCCAACGCATTGGAGCAAAGCATCAACTGCAGCAGGTAGGGCTGAGCGGTATACCGAGTTTGTACGATATCTCTTTTTTTTTTATAAACTATATGAGGCAATTCCATTTATATTGATCTATAGTACTTTGCAAGCGCATCTGAAGAACAGCAGAGGACCAGGGAAGGTGCATAATCCAAAACATGAGCCATGCTTTACATTAAGGGCTTCAAAATAACTGGCGAGATATAGTTAACACGTAGGGCCTATAGTTTTAAGTGGCTTGCCCTGTCAAATGCTCTGAGATACATGTGTGCTGACAGACACTTGCACTGTTTAATCCGTTTGAGATGTGGTGCTTTCCTCAGTGGATAACTTACATTTCAAAGGTTTATTCACCATCTGTATTCTGTAAACGTTAGAAAGTCATGCAAATATTTCCATTTTGCTGTCAGGAGAGGCTGCGCGTACTGCAAGCGAATCTCTGCTAAAATTCACAGACTTCCATGAACGAGCGCTATCGCGCGGATGCACACCAAACAGACGGAACGCAATAATCCTTACTAAAATGTATATTTCTAAAATATTTGTTGTTGGACAATAAATTTGCCATGTAGAATTTTAAACCTACAAGTGTATTTTTATGAAAGTGACTATTATAATGGGGTAATCTTAGGCTAATATTAGTCTGTGCTTTTTTTTTTTCATTTTTAGTTAAGTGAATTTAAAAATAAACTCATTTTTGTTTTTAGATTGTAATGTTACAATGTTAGAATGAACATTGTCTGTAGGACATCATTTGGCAGGATGTGAAATAACATGTTTTAAATAAAATACAGATTTTTTTTAATCCAAATAGAAAAACGTAGAAAATACTGAGATGTACACCGTACATAGCCATTCAACCAAAAAAAAACAGAGATATGATTTTTTTTTAGCGAGGCGCGATGGCTTCTCCTCAACAGCTCATCTTCCCTGAGGTCGCGGCGCATGAGGGAATGGCGCCCCGGCATCCTAGCCCGTCAGCGCAAACATGTGCTTCCCATCCAGACCACGGGTCCGGCAACTCAGCCCATATGGCTGTGCGGGAATCCCTCATACTCCCCTTCCTGGACCCACAAAGACACCAGTGTGCACGCACCTGGGAAGACACCGGTCTCTCGAGGACATGTGCGCTCGGCATTTAACAGCGGCGGTGACGGGGCTCCATTTGATTCAGGTGTGCCTCATCACCCGCCGACCAAGTCCTGGTTGTTACTGCGCCCTACCTCTCTTTCTCACCCACTCCTGTTGGGAACCTGGAGAAGGGCGACGATTAAAGGGGCGAGGTTGTGACAATAAGGAGAGACAGCTGTTCCATCACAAAATATATTCATTTAATCCGTTTCAAAATGAAATTATTCCTTATGATTTCATTTATCTTTCATTGATAGTTCACCTATTGCAAACACATATCATTCCAAACCTGTATGACTTTCTTATGTGGATAAAAAAAATAATAATTAAGTTTTGAAGAATGTTCACTCCGTTCTTTTCTATATAAATAAATGTGAATGGAAAAGATGCTGTGGAGCACACAAAAAATTACTTGTGTGTTATATTCCAAGTCTTCCACATTTTATTCTTCATGAAAGATATAAAGTAATATGGGTTTGGAATAACATGAGGGTGAGTAAATGGTGACATTTTCAGTTTTGGGGGGCAAATATGACTTTCAAATATGATGCCATAAAACTGTCAGTTGTCCTTCCCATAACAAAGTGAACACATTCGATGGGAAGAAGCAGAAAGGGCATTTTAAACCTGTGCAGCTGTAATACGCTTCACAGGGTTCTCACCTCTGCGCTCTAATTGAAGAACATTATTATGCCATCTAATGAGCTTTAGAAAGTCAATTCCTTGACTAGAACAATAATAATTAAAATTGATACTCAGCCTGAGAGCATCTATTCAGCACTGCATAAGAATCACAATACTATTGATTTTCACACCTTTACTGCAAAGAGAAGAAAAAAGAAACCCGTCCCTTCATCTGATGATGGATAGATAGAGATAAAGAATAGTTTCCTGATGTCCTTCTCACAAACTGCACATAAACAGATCTTCTCAAAGCACACACTTCCTTGTTGAAAAAGCAAAAAAAAAAAATCACAAATATTCCAAACATGGAGGCATATAAAAACTGAAAGTAGATTAATGTTAAAAGCCAATTCAGGTTTACACATCACATGCAGCTTAATCAATATTAGGCCCAACAATTGAATTAAATAATCGCCAAAAGGTGCTTCAGTATGTGAGCACAAGAGATGAGAGTGAGAGAGATGAAGTGAGAGAGTGAAAGAGACAGATGATCAACTCAGCACCGGACGGCAATCTACTGCTAGGAGAGATGGAAAGACAGAGGACCGGCGATAAAGAGAGAAGTAGAAAAGACAGAAGAGAAACACAGTGAAAGAGTGAGCTGAATAAAAATGGAAGCATAAAAAAGAAAGTGACGAAATACATGTAAGAACGGTTTTAAACATCCTGCATCGACATTAGATTTCCTTTGATAACAGCCATAAATTATAAAACAGTTATCAGGGTGGGCCATTAAAGGAATAAGAGTTCAACATTTTGGAGTGAATTACTCCTTAAAGAACAATTACAAGATATCAAATTTATATGAGAAGGGTGACCTCATTCAAACGCTAATTTAAATGGAACCACAAACCCCAAAGTACTCATTTGTATTCAGTCTGGCAATTATTTTTAGGTTACAGCTGATAACTGACAAATGCCGATATTGTCAATCTATATTAATTTTAAATATTCCATTAGACATCCATTATAGAAAATATACACTACCATTCAAAAGTATAGGGTGATTTTAATAATACGATTTAAAAAAAAAAAAAATTTTTTATTAATACTTTTATTTAGTAAAGATGCAAATTGATTAAAATTAAATCAAAGTGATGGTAAAAACATTCAAAGCACAAAGATTATTGCGATTTACCCAGCCCTAATCGTTACATGCGCAAGGCAAATGACTCGGTGCTCTTAAAGGGAAAGTACTCATCATCAGTCTCTGACGCAGCTCACATTGTAAACACAGCGCAGCGGTTCCAGGTTCTACATCAGAACGCCGGCTCAGTATTGGCTGGCTACTGCGTCACCATCACACGCATGCGTCGGAGACTGACACGGAAGAGAAGACATTGTGGAATGAAGTCGTTATTTTTGCTTTTTGCACGACTGTAGTCGCGGGACTATTTTAACAATGTCTTTCCTACCTTTCTTGGCCTTGAGTGGTTATGACGTTGCAGTCTATAGGGGGTCAGAGGAAGCTCTTGGATTTCAAAGATATCTTAATTTGTGTTCCAAAGATGAACGAAGGTCTTAAGGGTTTGGAACGACATGAGGGTAAGTAATGACAGAACTTTCATTTTTGGGTGAACTAACCCTTTAAATCTTTGCCGTAATCTGTCACTTATCGTTTTAAGTTAGAAATGCTGATCTACAGGGCTACTGTGTCAAGTAAAGACAGAAATAAATCTGATATATATCAGATTACTTGAAGAATACCCATCACATCATAATTATGACTTGAAAAAGGGAACATCTAAAGGCTCGGGTATTCTTAATTTTCCACGTTCTGCTCCGTCTCGCGTAGAGTCGTGTTCGCACAGCTTTCAAAGTATACTCAAAAACAGATAAACATGGATGGAAGAGTTCGACACATTGGCAGTACAATTGCCTTTTTAAACTCTACCAGTCAGAAGGCAGCACTGAGTCATGTCATTTACAGTACATTCAGTCGGAAGGATTGAAGAAACGTAGCGGATCCCCCATTCGTTGCATGCAAAGTTTAGAACAAGAACCAAAATAAAAAGGATGGAGAAGGATATGCTGCTTTGTATTACTCTTTCCACACTCTTCTTCAACTACTACACAGAACAATTTGAAGGTAACATAGCATTAGGCAGCGGGAGCTACAGGTGTGTTCTTCAGAGTGAAGCTGTAGTGTGTAAAAACATCATAAGAGAGAATAAGTGTCAACATGAAGAGCGCTGCTGTCAGCTGGAGGACTGAAAGACACGCTCACACAGGTATACAGAAGATAAATGCTTACCCTTCACAATTTAACTGAAGACATTCAAGGGCAGCAAGTCATGATCAGACGCTCTCAGCCAAAAGTGCTTCACTTTTCTTCCAGTCCTCTCACTAGCCAACCACATTCCTCATTTTGAATGCTTTTATCCGCACCTTTGAAAGTGCCTTTCATAACTCTGTCTATATACTATCTGTGTGGACTGGTGTGAAGAAATACATTCTGAATTTACACATTCGCTTTCTATCCAACAAAGGCCATATTTTCATTGAAATGTGATGCATTTTAATGTGGGAGGGACTATGAATCATTCAGCTGAACTTTAGCTTTGACTGCAGTTAACGTAATATTTTATTTTTAACATTTGAATTTTCTCACTAATGATTTTTAGAATAAAATAATTGCCAGACCACCTGCTGAAGACCCCCACTTTAAGTGCAGCACTACCTCTCATAAAAATATTCATATACTTGTTTTGGTGGCCTAATGACAGTAATAGATCACGTGTGTGTCGCCACATGGAGTTCGAGATGAGAAAACTTCCAGGAGCATTAAGGGGGGCATACTATTCACATATGCGCATTGGGCGACTGAATTGTTTTCCAATTGGGTATGCCTGATTCATTTCCACTTGGCCACATGAAAAGTGTCTCTTCAAAACCAAAATGATTATGATGTACTGTTCCCATTCTACATGCAAATATAATGCATTCTATGCAGCAAAATATATGGGGTATGGCTGGGCATATATGGGTCAATGATATCTTGACACAGTCTGTGAGAAATTGAGAATCATCTCTTTCCTTATAATATATAGCCTATCTTATATGTATATATTCCATGTTGGTTAGACTACATAACTTTTTTCAAATGTTAAAGCGGGGCTCAGTAGTTTCGGGATTTCTTCGCTGTATTCTCGCTTTTTGCTCGCAGGTTTCTCTCTAGAGCTCCCCCACAGCTTCGGAATAGATATTTGACAACACTGTTGTAAAAACTCGTTGGCTATTCTCAGACACCAGAGGCTAGTAGATCAACGACATCAAAGCAGATGGGACATTCTTTAAAACGTCTTCTTCATTCGGGTTCGAACAGCGTGAGGGAGCGCAATAATGACAGCATTTTAACAGATTTCTTTTGGCCGTAAAGCAATTGTTTACATCGCAAGACCTGATATCACGCGATACTTCTTGATGCGGCGGCCGGCGGCCCGCCGGCTCAAAGTTGCAAGTGCGGGTTTTCCGCTCACGGGCACCAGGGGGGTGCGAAACGACCACCATTCAACCCGAAATAAGTAATATAACCATTCCAATGACTCCGAAGCTGTTCAGTTAAGGTAAAAAAGTTACTTAGTTCACCTTTAATAAGCAATAAGTGATGCGTTTTAAAAAAAAAAAAATAATAATAATTCTAATAAGTAATAAAACATAACACCAAAGTTGACACTGACCCATTTACCAAGTGTGGTTTACCATATTTATTATAATATTAGGCATAACATTTTTGGAAAACAATGCACCACATGCTTGATTGTTGATTTTTGTGCACATTTGAAGGAAAAAAACGCAAGAAGGGTAGACTCGTTTAGTCAAAATTACACCACTCTACCCACAACAATGAAAAAATTATTCTAATTTTGATTTGTTTTATTAACATGCTCAAACAGTCTACATTCTGAGTAAACGAAACGACAATGAATAGAACACATTTTCTGCAGATGACAAGAGAGATGAAAAGAGAGAGAAGCACTGAACTGAAGGAAAGAACAAAGATGTCACCAGAAGAAGAAGAGAGGCCTTTCTTGGACATCTGAAGAGGGTCAGAAGCAGACGAATGAAGATAAAATTGTTCGGTTGAATGAGTGATAAAGACTTTGACACTAACTTAAATGACTGATAATTGATTCTGCTCCTAAGAAGATGGTGATACAAAGAGCTATCAGTGGCATCAGCGTGTATGTGTGTGTGGCTGTCAGGAGGTATTCTGAGCAGATCTATAAAGCATCTCGACATCATACCTGATGAGAATGGCATCAGAGCCCTCAGAGACATGCATTGCTTTGATCAGAAGTGCAGCTCTCTAAACCAGCAGACACGTTGCTGAGACTAGACCCAGGCCACCCGTTTGGATGGACAGCACAGAGACAGAGTGAGATGAAGGAGATCAAACATGTCCGCTCTGAGTGGTCCCTCTCACTGATGAACAGATGAGACTGACAGAATGTCCTTTCAGCCACTAGCACGTACACAAACATACACTCATCTCAAGCATGGGTGATATTCAAACCAACCAGAAATTTGAAGCAAGTGGTGCATTTCCAATCATCACTTCCACTGGAAATCCTAAACTTTGCTTTGATTCAGTCAGAAGTAATGTTGACAAGCTCTTTAAAAGTCACTTCATGATTCCCAAATTCCTTCACTCATTCCTGAAGAGAATACGTTTTTTTTATAGGGACATCCCGATCAGGTTTTTTGTGCCGATCAGAGTAATTGAATATTGAGTATCTGCCGATACAGAAACTCGATCCGATACTTGTATTTTCCTAGTGCTTGGTAGCCTGGGTTTCCCCATGCTGCCTTGAGCTCAGCGTGATTTTATTCACGCTGCTAGGCAGTCTGGATACCATGGACCAGTTTTTCCCCTCAGCTAGGGAACCAATCACAGAACGGGGAGGGAGCAGCAAGACGATGACGACATCTATGCGACACACCGAAGCAGTTTGTTTATATCTATGGCTCCAACATGACAGGCGTAAAAATATATGCATATTTTTAGGAACACATCTACAAAAATATGCCTGTATTTCAAGTTGATAAAATAATTTAAAATCCACATCAGTTTATTATTTACCACGCCCTCCCAGGATCTATAACGTTACCTAGGCTACTTTCACTTTTAAAAATTCATCATAACTGCGCGCGCGCGATCTGCTTGCAGTCGTCGAGATGGATGCTGAGGAGTTAAAGAAAAGAATAGCTAGTGGAGATTGTAAAGTTGTCGACAATACGTCATCAAAAATCAAGTCCAGTGTGTGGGAGAAATTTGGAGTTATCTGAAGAAAATATTGTGAAAGGCTTTGCTGCAAACATTTTCGTGTTGGATAGCCGCAAATGTGGAACTTCATCCCTGAGGAAGCATGCAGAAACTGTGGTAACAAAGCAATTCTATCGAACAGTATTTTTCATATTTAACACTGTTAAGTATGTGTGGTGTGCAGGGCGTGTTTGAATCCAGAATTGTCAGATGTAGGCTAGATGAAATTGCGTGGCAGATATAGTGTTATAGTCTGTTATTAGGCTACTCAGTTTTGTGGTAACGTTAGCCATGTTCTTCATGTACCGGCCTTTTGACAGCTTCGGCTGAAGTTGTCCTTTTGTTAATTGTCGTGTAATAACTTCTGTATGACCTGGTAATAAACATTTTTGTAAGTGTGTCTATAATGTGATTGTCTAAACTGATTTTATTTCGGGTGCGGGTCGGGTGAAGATTTTAATTAGTGCTGCTGTCGGAAAACTGGTCAGGTGCTGTTTTAAGCACTGCGGGTACGGGCGGGTGCGGATTTACAAAATCGGACCCGTGCAGGACTCTGGTGTACACATAAATCTCTTGACCCATCGTCGTCTTCTTCGTTGAATATCTGTCGCTCTACATACGTCATCTGATATAATTGAAACGATTGGCTATGAGCTACATACAGGCGCATTTGATAGACATTTGTAGCGCCCAATAAACGGCTCTGGGCATTCGTAAACCACGCCTCAAATACGAGAAAATGAACATGTAGTTCCCAGACCACGTCTCAAAGAGAAAGTGGTCTGACGTTAGCCAGGCTAAGTGCTTGGTACATTACAGTTATTCAAATCAATCCAATGTGTACAGGGACATACAGAGGGGTTTCTCAGGGGCTCATCTATCGCATCTAGGGATGTGACTGAGGAAATTTTCCCACCGGGTAATTGAAGTATGACATTTTACCTTCTAAAGCGCTAATTCTGGGCTGGCAATTGCTTGAATGGTGGGTTCATTATTATTCTTAATTAATAATGAAAAAAACATAACTCTTTGCAGGTTTCCTATTAGAATTAGTTTTAGGGCTGCACGATTAATCGCAATTAACATGAAATCGCGCATAAACCATTTTGGCTTATTGCAATAATGAAATCGCAAAGGCTGCGATTATTTTTTTAATGCTCGTGTCAGTGAAGCACGGCGCTGTGATCAGTAGTAAATGCTGCTCTATCGCTGAAAGCACGGCGAGTTTGAGTCACTTATAAAGAGCATTTGAAGTAGTAACACGAGTCAAACATCTTTCCAAACATAAGCATTTATGAACCTCTTACACGGAATAAGGCACACAACGTATTTCATAGTATTCTACACAGTGATAAAGACTATGTCGATTAGCATTGAAGTATAAATATACTTTATTAACATGAAAATACCTGAGAAGGCTTGAAGAACTCAGATAAACCATATATTGTCATAGTCGTGTGTTTATTAGACATGTTTAATTAAAGTGTTTCAATCTGTTTAGTCAGCTACAGGGATAGTATGATGCTCATAGGGATTTCCTGAAATGATACAATTCTGCGGGGCATATTTGGATTTTTCTGCGCGAGAGCACCCTCTGGCTTTCAGATGGAGCAGCATTTCCACCTGATCACAGAGCCGTGCTGCACTGACAAGCTGCGCATAAATAAAACTAGGGCTGTACTGTCCTAGTCGATTAGTCGATTAATTGGTCGATACGTTCTGCCCTAATTGGGTTTAAATCCAAAATATTACCAAATATGCGCTTTTACATTTCGCTTTAAAACCAAATCTTCTACCATCGTCTTGATCAGCTCCTTGCTCTCGTGATAAATGAAATCTGACTCCTGCAGCTGATCTGCGCTGCGACTCCCGTTCAGCTCACGCTGCAGACACGTTCAGATTTTAATTGTAGTGTCTGTTCTCTAACTGAACTAAATGATTTTATTACTATATAAAAAAATTTTTTAAATCATTGTAAACAGACTGTGTGGTCACAATTATGAAAATGGGACTACCAACACTATCTCACGACCAATTCGTACGAATTCGTACGAGTGATAAAAAGGTGGCTAATTCGTACGAATTCGTACAACCTCACTCGTACGAATTTGTACGATTTGTCTAAACCCACGTGATGGGTAGGTTTTAGGGGTGGGGTCAGGGGTAGGTCATTCGTATGAATTCATACGAATTGGGCAATTCGTAAAATATGTACGATTTTAGCAAAAATCTTACTAATTCGTACGAGTGAGGTCATATGAATTCGTACGAATTAGCCACCTTGTAGAATTCGTACGAATTGCTGTGAGATCAGGCTGATATACAGTCCCCTCCAAAAGTATTGGAACAGTGAGGCCAATTCCTTTCTTTTTCCTGTAGACTGAAAATATATGGGTTTGACATCAAAAGATGAATATGAGACAAGAGATCAACATTTCAGCTTTTATTTCCAGGTATTTACATCTGGATCTGATACACAACTTAGAAGATATAACTTTTTGTTTGAACCCACCCATTGCTCATGTGACCAAAAGTATTGGAACAGATTAACTTAAAATAGATTAAAGTGAATAAGACTTAATATTTAGTTGCAAATCCTTTGCTTGCAATAACTGCATCAAGCCTGTGACCCATTGACATAACCAAACTTTTGCATTCTTCTTTTGTAATGCTTTTCCAGGCTTTCACCGCAGCCTCTTTCAGTTGTTGTTTGTTTTGGGGGGCTGCTCCCTTCAGTCTCTTTTTAAGCAGGTAAAATGCATGCTCTATAGGGTTTAAGTCTGGAGATTGACTTGGCCAGTCTAAAACCTTCCACTTCTTGCCCCTGATGAACTCCTTTGTTGTTTTGGCACTGTGTTTTGGGTCATTGTCTTGCTGCATGATGAAGGATCTCCCAATCAGTTTGGTTGCATCTTTCTGTAAATTGGCAGACAAAATGTTTCTGTACACTTCGGAGTTCATTTTGCTGCTGCCATCATGTGTTACATCATCAATGAAGATTAATGAGCCCGTCCCAGAAGAAGCCATGCAAGCCCAAGCCATGACATTACCTCCTCCGTGTTTCACAGATGAGCTTGTGTGTTTAGGGTCATAAGCAGATCCTTTTTTTCTCCAAACTTTAGCCTTTCCATCACTTTGGTAAAGGTTAATCTTTGTCTCATCAGTCCATAAAACTTTGCCCCAGAATGTTTGAGGCTTGTCTCTGTACTGTTTGGCAAATTCCAGCCTGGCCTTCTTATTCTTCTTGCTAATGAGAGGTTTGCATCTTCTTGTGTAGCCTCTGTACTTTTGTTCATGAAGTCTTCTGCGAACAGTAAATTGTGATACCTTCACTCCTGCCCTCTGGAGGTTGTTGCTGATGTCACTAACAGTTGTTTTAGGGTCTTTCTTTACAGCTCTCACAATGTTTCTGTCGTCAACTGCTGATGTTTTCCTTGGTCTACCCATTCGAGGTCTGTTACTTAGTACACCTGTGGTTTCTTTCTTTCTCAAGACATTCCAAATGGTTGTACTGGCTATGGCCAATGTTTGTGCGATGGCTCTGATTGATTTTCCATCTTCTCTCAGCTTCACAATTGCTTGTTTTTCACCCATAGACAGCTCTCTGGTTTTCATGATGGTTACACGTCTAATTATAAATGCACTCTGCACAGGTAAAACCAAAATCTGAAACTGAGCGCAGACATTCAGTGCTATTTATTGTTTGAATTATCAATGTAATAGGACAGACCAGGGCAAAAAAACACACCTGCCAGTCACATGTTCCAATACTTTTGGTCACATGAGAAATGGGTGGGTTCAAACAAAAGATTGTATCTTCTAAGTTGTATGTCAGATCCAGATGTAAATACCTGGAAATAAAAGCTGAAATGTTGATCTCTTGTCTCATATTCATCTTTTGATGTCAAACCCATATATTTTCAGTCTACAGGAAAAAGAAAGGAATTAGCCTCACTGTTCCAATACTTTTGGAGGGGACTGTATCTGATAAATATCTTGTATTTTTTATGTACAATAATAACAGAATAATTGCAACAAAAAGAAAAAAAGTGGAGCTAAGGTTAGAAAGCATGAAGCTTACAGCATCAGAATCCCAGTCAGTCAAGTAGGCCTAAGTCCAAAGCAAAATGCAACCCAACGGGTTATGGCAATGACACCTTGGATAGTGTGCAAACCTAAAATAAACAGTAAATAAATGATTTGAGTGATGTGTTACAAAAGTACGCATTAAATATGCGAAACACGGAAGCTCAAATGCGAGTGGCGTGCTAGAACAGACCTCATTGGTTCTCACATGTCACAAATGCATAGAGCTTCTTTTCCTTTTAATGGCAGTTGGCAAACCCACTTGAAGGTGCATACTGCCACCTACTGCATGACAGCCGAGTGAAATACAGGATCGGGCTTAGGATAACCGATATCGATCATAAATGCTTAATCAGCCCCAATACCAATCCTTGAGATCGGCTCAAGACATCCCTACTTTTTTGTGAGCTTGGAATAAACGCCTTAATTCAATTCAAACAATTTAGACTGCAAGGTCCACAAATTATTATAATGAAGCCCAAACAAACTATTAAGTGCTTCAAAATATGGATTTCACTGCACTTGCCTTCCATAACTCTATGAGATGCTGCACTAAATACACACATGTTCGGAGTTTGTTCATCTCTCTCACACATGTGAAACAAACCTAAGTCAGACACACACACACACACTCCTCTGTTTGGCTGTTGGGTGGCAAAGCTTTGAGGATCAAAGGTTTTACAGATGGCTTAACGAGCAGTTAGACACAACAGCAGGAGACAGAGAAAGAGAAAAAAGTGAGGAGGAGAGACAGGTATTTAGACAAGTAAAGTCACGGAGAGAAAGAGTGAGAGAAGTTGACATGCAGAGAGAGAGAGAGAGAGAGAGAGAGAGAGAGAGAGAGAGAGAGAGAGAGAGAGAGAGAGAGAGAGAGACACAGGAGACAGATAGGAGTAAACAGTTGGCAAAAAACTAACTTTTGTTAGAAAATGAGTTAGGCTATAACTTGCACAATAACAGTGTCTCGCTTTCTACTGAATACAACTTTCAGTGTAAAACAGCCTCAACCTAACAGATTTTTCATTTCATATAATGCCAGCCATACAACAGAAAAAAAAGAGAGAAAAAAACCCCATCACAAACATGTAACCGATCCCAGCCATAAATGTGTGGGGCGGGGCAGGGCTTTCTCGATGTTCAAAGCACTGATTTTCAGAAGGCAGCTGTCTGACTCGGAGATGGCGAACGGGAACATGGTTTGTGCAACATTAGCAACACATTATTAGCTGTTTGATAACGTAGTCCAGCAAAAGGCTGATCATATCAATTACTGTAATGTTTCTGACATTGTAGAGAGCGATACATAAAATGCATTACCATTCTGACACATTGACTAGTAGATGACCCTGTATAATTTGCTCTTCCTCTTCTGAATCCGTTTCTGGTTCAAACATATATGGCTGAATTAAACCAGTAGTTCCACTTGCCGTTGTGTAGCGTTTACTACAGTAAAGTTGACAGAGTGGATCAGGTATTCCAAGCTGGTGTAATTGACCCTTCGCTAAGCCCCGCCCTCCTTAGTTACTGTTGCTACGCCTGTCAAGCTTTTGCGTCTGGCACGTCTATTACAGTATGCACCGGTTTCAGACATTCCCAAGGAGATAATTAGTCATTTTTGGCGAACAGGTGAAAATCTGAGAGCAAGACAAAAGGGACTGCAGTATGCATTCGAGGGATATATCCACGACATAATATGCAAACGAATAGAGAATAATTTAATCAAAATTGAAGCTAAAGCCTATAACGTTAACGTTAGGTCCCAGCGCAAGCAGCAGCCGCCTCATCCGCTGACCATTCAAATGGGAAACACACAAATTGAGGAACAGCTATGTTCATGCACAGCAGGGTGGGTGAAATTTGAAAATATTCTAATATTTATAAATCAAACAGCTTATCCATAAGTATTAGTATAAGTGTAAGACATTAGCCTGACCACTTTGCAATGATAACATTCTCCCGCTTATATTTTTAGCGCGCCAGGCTACTGCTCACACGTCGTGGGTCACATAAGTGACTACTGTTATGAACTGATTAAGTTTGCATACCAACCTTTTCCTTGGAGATCTCCGGCAAGCCCCCTGGTGTTCCCTCCTTTTACTAACTACCTTTTACTTTTACTAGAACTAACACCGAGAGAGTCGCGATCGGATTGGTGTACTAGTTTGGCCGTCGATTAACAAAATACTGAAATATATTTTTAAGTAACGTTAAGTTATGTCAGTGAGCCTCCGTCTTGCCTTTAATCACACTGCTTGATCCACGAGCTGGACAATAACTTTATTTTAGAGCTGCTGTAAAGCCAAAACACTTTACTTTAAATTTCCTATTATCACTGTAAAGCTGCTTTGGAACAATCTACATTGTTAAAAGCGCTATATAAATGAAGATGGCGCCCAGCATTTCTCCCCTTGGGTTTTAGGTTTCGGGAAGTGAACAAAATCCACCACCCCGTCCAAACTTTTAGGATACCGGGTATCTGATTTGCACAATCCATACGCACAACGCTTCGGCATGTTTCCCTCGCTCGAAAGCTTGCCAGACCTCACGCGCCTAGTTACGGTTGCTAAGCCACGATTGGCCTGTGGCGGTTTTTGGGCGTGGCTTAGCGAAGGGTCAATTGAGTGGAGGCGGGGCTAATTTGCGTATTCATTAATATTGGTTATATACACACATAAGCCGCATTTTCACCACAGGAACTTTCCCCAGGAACTAGGGACTTTGGGGTGGTACTCTGTGTGTTTACACCACAGGAACCAGGGTCTAAATCAGAGTTCTCAAACCGGTTCCACGGAGGGCCTAGTGTATGCAGGTTTTTGGTCTTTCCCTTCAATTAGTGCCCAATTAAGACCTAGACTACCAGGTGAGGGGAGATCTTAACCATTTAGTGACCTACTCAATCAGTTTGGTTCAAGGTAAAAGAGAAAACCTGCATACACTAGGCCCTCCGTGGAACCGGTGTGAGACCACTGGTCTAAATGAAGTTCTTCTAGGTAAATATTTCCCCCTCCGAAAGTCCCCTCCAGCAGGAACTGTAAAGTCGCGCACAGTCCAACGTCACCAGACTAGTTGCCTAATCTTCACGGTACTTTAGATCACGGGGAAACACAGACAACCACAAGTCTAGGAGGAAAAAGTCCCAGGGAAAAAAAAAATCCTGGGGCAAATTGTTCCGGGTAATTTTGGTGGAAACACGGCTATATATTGATCTACGCAGTATAATAGCATTATTCTGCTGTCAGCACCTTCATTCAGATTCACAGGAATCCTGATCTACATGCTGCAAACAGCCCTGCCTCATGAATATTCATTAAACTCATTACCACACAAAGTTAGGAAACAAACCAGATGTGAGTGAGTGAGTGAGACACACACACACACTTTTTCTGCCCCAAAACATTCTACTAATGCAAACATTGAACACGATATAAGGCATGTCTGAATCCATACTGTCTAAAATGCCTCCATCTGGATGATTTGTTAATGCAGCACAGACGTATGATATATGTATGTGTGTGTGTGTGTGTGTGTGTGTGTGTGTGTGTGTGTGTGTGTGTGTGTGTGTGTGTGTGTGTGTGTGTGTGTGTGTGTGTGTGTGTGTGTGTGTGTGTGTGTGTGTGTGTGTGTGTGTGTGTCAGCTGTTCACAGAAAAAAAAAAAAAAAATTAAATTGGTGTCTTGTGATATTTGTAAAAATGGTGTCGTTACATTTGTGAGCAAGGAGTTTTCTGAATTGTATACATATGAGCCACGTGTATGGCAGGTTGCCAATACAGAACTCAGACATTGTAATTTCTCGTCGTGATATAACTTAGTTGTTTGACAGGACTCGGGTCTCACTCCTGCTATGTTTTTGTTTTCCTTTTCACGTGATCGCACTGAGCAATAGCGCTTAGAACTTAAAATGAGTATGTCGTTTCTGCTACTACACTAGTGGACCCAGCAGAATTACAAAAATAAAACAACATTGCAACTCTTCTGTCTGATTATTGGATACCCCTTTAAAGGGATAGTTCACTTTGAAATTAATTTTTGATATGTTTTAGCTTACCTCAAGGGCATCCAAGATGTAGGTGTCTTTGTTTCCGCAGTAGTTTCAATTTTGATATTTTTAGGTCAAACCGTTCTTGTCTGTCAGTCATATAATGCAGGTCTGTGGTCACTGTCTCAAACCACAAGCACAGAGTCCAAATTAAAACAATTCCCCATCGTCCAAATGAAACAATTCCCCATCATAAGTACACATTGATGGTCTAAGACACGAAACGAGCGGTTTGTGTGAGAAAACGAACAGTATTTATATAGTTTTTAGCTCTTGAAAACAGCACACGTCCAAATGATCTGACGGCGCGGGCGGGTATAGATATATACATAGATGTCGCCTTGGCTACTGCAGTTCATTGGAACGAAACCGTAGCAAAGCGACATCTATTGTATATATCTATGCGGGTATAGATGTATACACTAGATGTCGCCTTCGCTACTGCAGTTCATTGGAACGAAACCGTAGCCAAGGCGACATCTATGTATACATCTATACTCGCCCGCGCCGTCAGACCATTTGGACTCTGTGCTTGTGTTTTGAGACAGTGACCACAGACCTGCATTATATGACTGACAGACAAGAACGGTTTGACCTAAAAATATCAAAATTGAAACTACTGCGGAAACAAAGACACCTACATCTTGGATGCCCTTGAGGTAAGCTAAAACATATCAGAAATTAATTTCAAAGTGAACTATCCCTTTAACCTCAGCCCTGTTGGTGGCTCGGGACTCGGCTGCCCGACTGTTTAAAAGTTGATTTTCAATAAATGCATTGTTGATTTGAATTCTTCACTTCTGGGTCCTCTCTGTTGCAGAACCTGGCAGGGCTTACTATATACTGTAAGCCACCTTGCCATACCCAAGTGCTAAAAAATGTATTATAAATAAAATGCATCAAGATATAAATAATTAAATTAGCTGTAAATTAAATATCTTTAAATACTAATACAAAAAGAAAAGAATAATACATTGACTTGGGTATATAGGCCTCCCAATATAACGTTCACGCAAAAACTGTCATTCTGATTGTCTGACGGACCTGAGCACAACAGAGATAAATAGGCAACACATACTCCTCTGAGGTTTATACTGTAGCTTTGTGTAATTAAAATGTATTAAAGCTGAAATCCTAAAAAATAAAAAAAATAAAACATAGGCTAACTTTTCCTGGGCGCACTCACGTGTATGTAGCAATGGCAAGGCCAATATTTCCAGTATACATTCAGAACAAATATAGCAAGATTTGCATGGGATTATTTTATGACATTTGAATCCTCTTCTTTTTTTTTTACTGCATGAAAGCGCAGGAGGGATTTTTTTTTGTTCAGAAATAAATAAGGTAATAAGGCTTTAAAACAATATCAAGGTGAGTAAACAATTACTGAATTTCCATTTTTGTGTGAACTGTCCCAAAGAGAGTCACAGAAAAATAGTGAAGGGGTAAATAAACTTTAAACAGATCAAATACATCGTGTTTGCTAAGCGACATAGGCCTATAGTGGCTTTTAAACCAACCGAATTCACTAATCTATGAGATCTCTATTTCACCTTTTTTTTTTGTAGAAGCGTAAGGGAATTTTTATTCATTCATATAGCTGCCTGTTACCAGGTTATTTCCAAATATGTGATTTTTTTTTAGGTTTTTAGATCAGTTGGTGCTGTTGGTTAATGTTGTAACTGCAGTTTTGTCTTGTACTTATCTGTCGTTTTTGACTTACTTGAATTGATGTTGTTGTCATGTAATATTGTTAGATTAAATAACGTCATTTGAACTTGCCCTACCATGACTTTTAGTGAATTGGTGCCACTGAGGGATGGGTCCATCATTTTTTATTTTTTTACCCAAATTAAGCCAGTTGAAAAACATTGGATGATGCAAATTAAACCAGCCCACCCACACTTTTAGAGGCCCACCCATCATCTACTCTCTGCCTCCGCCACTGCCTGTATCGATATCATGCGATACTGTTCTAAACTGTTAATAAAAAAAGAAAAATCCAATTCTAATTTATACCATCATCTCTTCTCACACATACACACACAGAAAACAGAAGGTACAAGCTTTTGAAATACTAAATAAAGGTTTAAAAGGACATGAGAAACAAAATATTCCTTCATCTGTGGAAATAAATCAGATCAACTGAGCCACTTTTTGAAAGTTCTTCTATTCGTCATGCATGGGAAACTTCGGTCCTGGAGGGCCACAGTCCTGCAGAGTTTAGTTCCACCGCTAATCAAACACACCTGCTTTTAATTTTCCAGCAATCCTGAAGAGTTGCATTTTCAGGCCCGGAGTGGCCATCGGCAGAACCTGAAGAATTCCCGGTGGGCCACTCATAGCATATCACTTGGTTTCACATGGGAGGTGGAAAGCACAAATCTGTAGTTCATTTTCAGTGAGAGACACACTGAAAGCGGCAAATTGCAGGCGGTTCTAGAGACAAAGACGGTGTGCAAGTGGTGCTCCCCACATTTGCCCATGCACAGCTCTTTGAAAATTATAAATATTATACGGTGTAGGGCTCCGTATCGAGTTCGATACTTTTTAGGCACAAGCAAATTGCCTCGGTACCAATTTTCAATACCTAAGGGGTAAATCTCGTTAACGTCAGTGAGCCAATAAGCATGCAGCATGATTGGCTGTGGCGAGGCATCAAGGAAAAACACTAGTTTACGCCGGTTACACCCAGAGACGTGGCTCACATGAGGCTGTAGTGTGTAAGCGTCCCAACCCCCATAGATGTAAAAGATGGGGAAAAGATCAAAAGTGTGGCTACATTTCACCAGGCTCGACGACAACAGCCCGCAACAAGATAATTACTGTCAAGACTGGCAACGTGATAAATCCGATGAAGTACTTGACAGTGCATGGAATAAACTTAAGCAGAAAGTTGCTCCGTCTTCAACTGCAAGAAGAACTGGAGCGCGTCACAAATAAACCGAAATTAGGCGTATAGTAGTGTTGTGGTCAAGAGACCACCTAAACCGAAATCAGAAGTGGTTGAAAGTGGACAAAAGAAATGGATTAAAACACCAGGTGTAAACAGGAATGGTCTACTTGTGATCCCATCAACCAAAACGCATCTTAATACCAGGTGTAAACGGGGCCAAAGAGTGAATCCGCAGTCAATCCTCCCTTCCAAAAAAAAAAAAAAAAAAAAAAAGCCATCAAGACAATATCAAGGTTTTTATACAGTGGTGTAATGTGACATCTTATAGATGAGCTTAGTCTATACAGCTGACTGATATTCATTTTAATTTATTTGGCTTTTTAGGTTTGTATGTGCAATATTTTTCAGCTGTGCCTATTTATTAGTTTGATTGCAGAACTTTTTAGTTTGCTTACAAAACTTATTTAGCTGTATATTCCTGTTAAAACAGGCCCTCGGTATGTTTGATATGGGATGGAACTTATCCCAAACATAAAGAATGAGGAAACAATGTCTGTGGGCCATGGAGGGGGACTTACAAGCCAAATAAACATTTTATTTGCCTTTTTAACAACAGGTAAGTCAACTAGAAATAATGTGGAGGCCTCATATTATTTACTAAATGAATGAATAAAATCCCTAGTCCATTCAGTATTACGCAACCTACCCTGTCCTGAACAAAAGTCTGGACTAGAACAACGGGCTTAAACAACCATAAGAGAGGTAATTTGCATATAAATGACCTTAAGATACAGTAGCAAAAAACTTTTTTTTTTTTTTTTTTACTTTAATTCTAAAGGGTCACAGATAGGGTGAAAAAAGCAACAAAAACAATACATCACACTTTCAGTGCAAGTAAGCTTGACTAAGGTTGTAATTGAACTTCATAGATAAAAAAAAAGAAAAAAGAGAGAGATGTAAACTACAGTCCAGTCTGTTTATGTTTTCAGTGTATTAGGTCTGCATGAATACTAATGAGGGCAACAAGAATTCAGAAGAGAAGGAAAGCGTGGGAGAGAGGGAGAAACTAGAGTGTCTCTATAAGAAAGATGGAAATATTCATTACTGAGATTAAAATTCAAATACTGGCACAATAAGTCCAACTACACAGACACATAATCAGATCCAGTTCATACCTTTTTGTGACTGCTTACATCTAAATTTAACCGGACACACAAGCACACACAGCAT
Source organism: Rutilus rutilus (assembly GCF_951802725.1). Taxonomy (NCBI): domain Eukaryota; kingdom Metazoa; phylum Chordata; class Actinopteri; order Cypriniformes; family Leuciscidae; genus Rutilus; species Rutilus rutilus. Next base: position 48,761,296 of record NC_140209.1, read on the forward strand.
ACGCTGATGTGTGCACAGACACAGCTCAAACGCAAAGATGAGGAGCAGGAAAATATTTGAGCCCTAATATGGAAGCTCACACAAGCATTTGTGACCTCAATCCATATTTCAATTTCCATCCTCTCATGTAAACGAACTCAATCACCACTACGTGTCCTCAGTGCAACTGTCTGTGTGAAAAATAAGCCTATGCTCACTTACAGTTGATCAATTTACATTATTGATCCTATGGAGCCAGACACCTTGTTCACTCCCATCTTTAACATGTGCGCACACCCTCAAACCGGTCCTTCTCTTCATAAACCATTCATTCATTGTCAAATCTCACAATGTGCCATCTTATAAGTCAACCTCGAAAATAACACACACAGAAAAAAAAAAACAAGCTTAATTAAACTTCAGACCCACTTCAGCTGGAATATGAGAGAGAGAGAGAGAGAGAGAGAGAGAGAGAGAGAGAGAGAGAGAGAGAGAGAGAGAGAGAGAGAGAGATTAGTGATTTAATCACTATTAAATGATAATGTTACTCAATGAGATCTATAATACCTGAAAAAAAAAAAAAAATTGTTAACATGCACATTCAAACAATTAGCAGGGCTCGAAATTAACTTTCTTACTTGGTAGCACTGGTACAATTTTAAGAGCACCACAACTAAAATGTTTATCCTGAATTCTTTGCCACATACTTGTCCCAGCATTTCTTGTGTGAGAAACCTATGAGAAATTGCTTAACTTAACATCCTTAACTAAACATATACATAAATTATTCTGATAAAACTCTTTTCCAACATTATGTTGGAAATTTGTATTATTACGTTATTGATATAAAAACTTATAAAAAGCCTATACTTATCAGTTCATTTTAATCTTTAATATTATTGTATCAAATGGGGTTCCCTGTATATTGTAGATATTTATTTAATGCCATATCAGCATCTAAGGCTATTTTCATGGCATATATTCAATTACAAAAATACAAAGTTCATATAAATACCCCTGTATATTATTTCACAGCATTGGTTGAGAGAATTTTTAATACATATCTCAATGAATCAATATCGAATTGAACTGAATATACAATTGGCACTGAATCGAAAAATCGAATCGTGAAATGTGTCAATACCTAGCCCTACTACAATATTATAATGAAATATTCACAATTTATCAAGAAGAAAGTCCAAGCCTGATGCCTTACCATTAAATGCAGCTCCACCTGCCAGTTCACATACTGTTCTGCCAAGTTAACATTGTCAGTTTGTTGTTTTATACTAGTTCCTCTTTTAAAGGCACCAGCTGTCTTTAAATGATTCAGACATTGTAAATGTGAGGTTGTTCAACGGGTAAATATTAAACAAACACTTTATCAGGGACTTATTAAACAAATACTGATCCATGTTTATTACACACAAGCAAGCCATTTACTTCTGTTAACATTACTGATTATTTAAAAACAACAGCTTTAAAAAAATTATAATAACAATCTGAATATTTCAGCAGAGCAATCTCTCTCTTTCGCAGTCTGCCGCCTGGTCTCGGGCTTGTTCATAAATTACAACTGTTCATCATTCGAGGCAATTTGGTGCGTAATATCTTGGCTTTGATGGAGCTGCTGACTAATTGATGGATTACTTTATTTTGGAATAGCGGAAACTGCCAAGCCGGAGTTGCGGTAGTAAATCTCTCCGCAATGAAAGAAAGCATCACATTTACACTGGACTTTAATCAGCGCCTAATGCAAGAGTTTATTCAGAGACCCACCATCAGCCCCATTTTACACAGCTGATGGTTACGGCAAAGAACCTGTCATTTCTGACACACCTGCTGAGAGACCCCTGTCAGACACATCATAATCCATAACGGCACTGATTTAAGACTGTTATTAATGTAAACAAAATTTGCATGTAACGATTCAGAGTGATTTGAGATGATTATCAAGAAACAAAATCTAATGGCATAAATGCCATGGGAATACTAAAATGAATCCAAAATGAGCCAATTTTTTAAGGGCCAAAATCTGCAGAATTATTTAAAATAGCTTTAAAGACGCAAACAGAAGTTCCACTGAGCTGCTGTATGAGAAATACAATGCAGAACTCACATGAATATCATAGACTAGAAGAGACAGACTTCAGCTCTTTAAAATTCTTAAACAGTGGGAAGTGGGTCAGACTGATTTCAGGATGCATGCTAAAATGGCAGAATAAATATGGAAATACAGAAAGTGAGTGCAACAACAGATGGGAGAAGTTTGACATGATTAAAAAGAGCAGTATACTCAGATGAGTTTCAATATTTCACTTTCATCATTATTTTATTGCCGGGTTCAGTACTGGGCATCAGACAGATTAGACAAACACGTATATCCAGAACTGCATTAGCTGAGCGTTTCTCTCCCATCACACTCAAGAATTGCTCTCTGTAACTGTATATGAGGCCATTAATACAAAGTGAGATGGCATTCCTTCTCTACGGGAGATGAATGGCAGGTTTGCACTGGATGGACGACAGAGCAAGAATCAAAACGAGTGCTGAACTTTATGCAAATGAAAAGAAAATGTCGTGACATCTATTGCCAATAAATGCTGGAATTTCTAGTAGACCAGTGCTTAAATCACATGGTTACTTATTACCATTCAGAATAAATCTATGTTTATATGTTCGAAAGGTCGGGTTCAGTAAGATCTTCAAATGTTTTTGAAAGAAAAAAATAATTACAATTTAATTTAATTTAACTGTTTTCTACTGAAATGTATGTAAAATAGTTTATTCCTGTGAGGCAAATTTTCAGCATCACTACTCCAGTCACATGATCCTTCAGAAATCATTCTAACATGATGATTTGCTGCTCAATAAACATTTCTGATTATTATCAATGTTGAAAACAGTTGTGCACTTTTTTTTTCAGGATTCTTTGATGAATAGAAAGCTCAAAAGAACGGCATTTATTTGAAATAGACTATTTTGTAATATTATAAATGTCTTTACTTAAAGAATGTACAAAATGTTGTTGTTTTTTTTTTTTAACAAAATTGTTTAAAAATTCTTATTGACCCAAAACGTTTGAACGGTAGTACAATGTTGCAAAAGCTTTTTTATTTCAGAAAAATGCTATTCTTTTCAACTTTCTATTCATCAAAGAATCATAAAAAAAAAACACTGATCTTTCAACACTGATAATAATAAGAAATGTTTCTTGAGCATCAAATCATCATATTATAATGATTTCTGAAGGATCATGTGACACTGAAGACTGGAGTATTGATGCTGAAAATTCAGCTTTGCATCACAGAAATAAATTACATTATTATAAAAAATATTCAAATAGAAAACAGTTATTTTACATTAATAATATTTCACAATATATTACAGTGTTTATATATGGTAAGCATAAGATACTTCTAAAAACATTTAAAAAAATCTTACCTACCGAAAACCTTTGACCCGTAGTGTATGTTTCCATTAAATATAAATTTAAATGATTAAATATCAAATTAACACAATTTCTGAGTTGAAAAAAGCTAAAAGCAATTAGATTCAACAACCACCTGTGCTGCAGGTGGCAAAGTGGCAGAGCAGGCGTTTTGGGTGGTATTGAGCAGATTTCTTCCATGCCAGTGGACACATATGGTTAGTCACACATGAGATGTGACACAGGTGTGTGTAAAACACTGGGGATTCTCCAGCTCTGATGTGTCAAAATGAAGTGTGTTCCTACAAACTCAAAATTTTCCCCCAATAAATGACCAGCTGGGGCCCAGAGCTGATCGAAAACACCCCCACAAACCATCCATGAGCGGCACAGCCATCGTTCCGCTTCACAGCCGCCACAGACCAACATGTCAACTGTCCCTAATTCCTGCAATGCAGCAACCCATTCAACACGTCTGCGTGAACGCGATCATGATAGCGGCTCAGTTTCTGGCAAAGAGCGCCCCTGCATCGCCGCACTGCGCGTGCGCACAACAACTTCCCATTATCTGGCAGGATGCGGGAGATGTAGATGGCGCATGCGCGGAAAGATCCTTCCATTCACAGTCAAAGCGGGATCAGTATTTAGCAATGCTCGTGTCACTGATACCCAGGCCTCTGCCCAAAAACAACTTGCAAGCATTAACAACAATACTCAAGTACTGCATTGAATCTGACAGGGCACCATAACCCAAAACACATCTTTCAAAGTCATACTGTGCATATGACATCACAAATGGCCGTGCAAAATATGTTTATTAAACATAAACACAACAACCTGAAGCAGGTGGAAGAGCCAGTCTGCTCATCAACATGACAGTTGTCAAAAGAATCACCAATTTGACTACAAACCCTCAGTCGTTCGTAGGTTAAAATATTTAACTATCAAGACACAAAAATGTGCTGCTTAAACCAGGATAAAGAGCTGTTTTTGTATTATATAAGAGTCATAAAGTAATAAGGCTGGCAAGCGCAACAAGGGGCTAAGCTAGTTAGCACTGCAACAGCAGCCTGAAACAAGCTCAAATATTACCGACACATATCCTCTAAACGCGCTGTTTTCACTCTTACAAAGCTAATCAAGAGGTAAAACAGAAACATATGACATCCCCTGGTGTGTTGTGGTGTGTTTGGGTTTATAAACGTACCTTTTTATGAAGGTAAGCTGTTTTGCCGTATCGGATATTTTTCTATGGAGCGGCTTCACGTCCGGGTTAAATGAATGACGGAGGACGGGAGTGCGCACGTACTCGGGTGCGCGCACTGTGCTGTGGTTGCTAAATCAGTGTAAATTTCAGTTTACATGCGACATGCGAGTATGATTATTATTTTAAAGCACAGAATCATATAATTCGAATCTAATCTCATGGTATTGTCCCTGTCATCTCTCATCTGTCGATTTCGGTGAAATTTATGAGAGCAAGGCTATGTCTATGAAATGTCATTTCATATATTTTAATAGACTCAAATAAGTCTATTTATTTTATTTCGCTTTTATTTGTTATACAAGCCTAATATCACCATATTTGTATTGTATTCTTACTATTTATCTGTAACTAAAGTAGGCTACATGTTATTGCATGTAAAACAATTAGGCTATGATAATAATAATAATATATTTTTAAAGTTGAATTTAGGCTAATTGAAATGTGGTCCCCTCTATCATGGCAATAACTGCGTGATTTCTAAAAAAAAAAAAAAAAAAAAAAAAAAAAAAAAATCTTTTCCCTATTGTTTATATTAATAATAATGATCTGTTTATTGTTGATGTTTGGATGAACATCTGAATTTCTTTAAAATAACAGATTGTCTCTAGTTACAGTTGGCAGTGTTTATGAGGGGAAAGATTTGCTGCTGCTTGATTGAATGCGATAATTATAGCAAATGAATAAGCAAGCAATCTCTCTCTCTCTCTCTCTCTCTCTCTCTCTCTCCTCTCACCACAGTTTATCATTCTTTCTATCACACCTATTTTGTCATTATTTGAAGGTCATTGGTGTGTTTGGCTACAGGTTATGTTTTTCCCCTAATCCAGTGAAGTTTATTGTGGTGTTTGGGTGTTTCATGTTCTTCTTCCAATCTAGGCTCTGAAGGGAGACATGAATCAGCACCAGCAGATGTTCATGAAAAAATTACTCTGTAAAAAATGAAAAAGAAAGAGTTGGAACTTGGAAGGAAGAAAAACCAGAATAATATTTAAAAACCCAAGGGAAATTGAATAAAAAATATGCACAGCTTCACAAACTATGAACATCACTGTTTGTTAAACCTAAATGGCCAGCTAAAAGTCACTATAACTTTTTTCCTTTTTACTATTATTTTTTTATTCCTAAAAACTGTGTATAAAATGTGCTATATAAATAAACATGCCTTGCCTGTGGAAATATTGCAATACTATTTATATAGTGCAATACTCAAACTATCCATTTTTGATGTTGAAACAATCTAGACATTCTGTGTGTGAAATTGTATTAAATTATATGATTGTATAAAAGAAATATCACAAGAGCAAAAAAAAAAAAAAAAAAAAAAAACTATATACACCGGGCTAAATATGGCTGGGTTTCGGCCCTGGCCTCGAGGTATAGGTAATCACAGCCATGCTGATATTTGTAATTACATTTTTCTGAACGGCAACTCAACTCTTTGTCTGTCTTACCTGATGGCAACAAGTCGGCCTACCCTTATGATCCCATTAACCATGGTAATTGTGTTGAACTAGAGTTCTTGATATCTGAATCCTGTTTAGAGTTCTCTGTTGTTAATATGTGACACCAATTAAAGCGTGCAGGGCCAGTGTATCCCATCCACAAATGACACAGTGTTGACAGTACTTGACACTCTCGCAGGATTACTTGAGGGGGTTTGAAGAGAGTGAAAATCGCATGTGAATACAGAGATCAAACATAAAGTACACAGCTGAAATGTTCATGCTATCAAAACGAATGTGATAATGGTTTGATATTCATAATATTTCATCATCAAGCATCTCTTTGAATCAACGTGAATCAAACTGATCTCCATTTACTTTCTTAATATAAATTCCTGCCCCCTGGTCTTATTGTGAGCAAATCATCGGTGCATATTATTCCAAAGAAAACAATATCTGTCTTCTTAACATTTCATCAAAATATAATAACTTGCTCTGTTTTTCAAATGACTTTACTTTTCGGCTGACATCACCAAGGAGGTCTATAATACTTAGAGAAAGCTATCCGTTGGCATTCCCATTCATCTCAATGGCAGTTCCTTGGCTGTCTGCCATATTTGCTCATAGGCTCTCAATTCTGGCGACTTTTTTTTTTGCCAATCACCTGACTTATAAATGTCACACGACTAATCACATTTTTACTTCACTTTTTTACATTTAAATGACTTCCTGTCATGCTACTCTGATTGGCTGATGGCATCACAAGAATGAGCACGGTCCCAAAATCTTCAATATGACTTTCTTGAGCTGTGACATCAAGGGCAGCAAGGACAGTAAAAAATATAAACCCATTTCAAGGGTTGGTTCACCCAAAAATGAAAATTTTCATCTTTTTAATGAAATCTGAGAGCTTTCTGTCCCTCCATTGACAGTCTACGCAACTACCGCTTTCAAGCCCTTTCATGTGACTCCAGTGGTTTAACCTCTTTTTTGAAGCGACGTGAGTGATTTGTTTGCGCAAAAACAAAATTTTGTTATTTACAAAATATTTATCTCCAACGTGCATTCACAAGAGCACCACGAAGCATGCGTGTTATTGACGTAACAGCAGACAATGTTGAGTGAACGCAGAGGTACAATTTTTTTTTTTTTTTCGCAAACAAAGCACTTGCGTCACTTCAAAAAATAAGGTTAAACCACTGGTCACATGGATTACTTTAAGGATGTCTTTACTTTCAGGGGCTTAAAAGTGGTAATTGTGAAGAGGCTGTCAATGGAGCTCTCAGATTTCACTAAAAAGATCTTCATTTGTGCTCCGAAGATGAACGTCTTCGGGTTTAGGTTTTGACATTCGGGAATGTCTTACGGGTTTGGAACAACATGAGGGTGAGTAATTAATGACAGAATTTTCATTTTTGAGTGAACTAACCCTAAGTTAGGGTGACCATACGTCCTGTTTAACCAGGACATATCTGGCCAGGATTTCGAGATCGCCCAAAATGCCCGGGATTCGGCTTTTGCTTTCTACAGTCACCATTCATTATGTTTACATTATTACATTATTTGACACTGACACGTACGTGCCAGCTTTGCAGGTCATGCATTCTGCTTCACACGGACCCCGATCGAGACGAAAACACAGGAATTTTCTTAGCAATGCTAAAACGCACATCAACCGATCACTTGTTTAGCGTTCATGTAAACACTACATTCAGATTCACCAATCAGAATTAATTCAGTCCTACTGAATCAAAAGGTGTGCATGTAGAAAGCAAAAGCCGTATCCCGGATATTTTAGGCGATCTCGAAATCCCGGCCGGACATGTCCTGGAATATGGTCACCCTACCCTAAGTGAAACCCTAACCTAAGTTTTTTCAGAGCCATTTGTTTTGCTGACAAAAATAAATTACATAAAATCGGAATACAAAGCCAATTCTGAATGAACGTCAATGCAAAAAGATGTTATTTGCCCCAATATAGTGCAGTCCTGGCATTATGCAAAAACAGACCACTTTTTCCATTCTGGCATGTACTATTCATGATCCAATAATAAAAAGGAAAAAAAAAAAATGGGATTCGATCAATTCCCAGTGGACAAAATCAAGTCCCGCCCTACATTTTTTCTCATTGAATATTCTGTTTCACTCAGAAATATAATCACATTATGGAATGATTGGTTGCAAATCCAGTTTCATGCTGACTGCAAACAACAAGGTTCTTTCTTATTCTCTGTTGGTCACCAGTCCCAGCAACACCATTAAAAGTGACCTTTTGGAACAATGTTATCCATTACTATGTGTGTGTGTGTGCGTGTGCGTGTGTGTGTGTGCGTGTGCATTGTTATCAGTGTGTCAACAATTCAGTGTTGTAATGTAATCAGACATAAATAAGCATGAGGAAGTCACAGCTCAACGGGGGATGGAGGAGAGAAAATAAAGGCAGTGCAATTAAAGCAGCAGTACCCTCACTCATATTAACCAGGGAATATGTGACTGAGTGTATGATTTACAAACACCCACCATTTCCAACCCACGTGTCTGTGTATCACTTACCATTCCATTGCCCCATGCAAAATAATTAAGCATCTTCAGAGAAGAATTGGGTTACCTCCACATTACATTGAGAGATGTAAGGCTAGCTCACACTGGGGACCTGGAGGAATGAACACTGGGCGAGAGATGAAGAAATTATGGGAAGAGAGGGAGGTAGAGATGAGAAAGATGGCTCATCTCTGATGCACGGTCCCACCTGTGCATATTAGCACCATCTAGCACCATCACCTATTTATTTTGATGTGAATGACAACAAGGCTGTTATTGTCACAGTTTAAAGAGTCCAAAGACAAAGATGAGTCAAAAGTTCCAATCCAAAGGTATATAATAAAAGAATAAACTTGGACAATCCAACATATAGCAACAGTGTGTTTACACACAAGCAATAGCCGACACTGAACAGAGTAAACCAAGGAACTTAAGTATACATTGATAATAAACTAAAAGACTAACAGGTGTGATGATCAAATGAAATGCCATGGTAACTGATAAGATTGGGAAACAAAGGAAACAGGTGACTGATGATAAACAAACTCAAAGGTTTCATCCAAAATCGCATACAGTACTTCCCTACTAGTAGGCGAAAAACAGTATGTGACAAAAGTAGTATGTCCAAATTCACAGTACTCATAAAAGAGTAGCCAAAAAATACCTGGATGACCTACTTCTTCCTGCGAGATTCTGAAGTGTGCATCTGATGGACACTTCACTATCCCAAGATGCCACTGGAGAAGATTTGTGAATCAGTGAATCGACGCAACTGACGCTGGTAGGTCACGTGATAATGACAACATGGCGAATGTAGTATGTCCAGATTACATTTATAATAAACACATTCATACTATATAGAACACACTTTTTAGCGGTCATGAAGTAATTACTTATTTAAAATAGGTGCCTATTTAAGAGAGTATGTGATTTCAGATGCGGCCTATGTCCATGAAAATTAAACCAATATACTGTATATGTGACTGTTATAGGCTGTTACATCGCACTTGCATGGTTGTTTTGCCATATACAATTAAAATTTGAGTTTTGTGGCTTCCAGTCCATCACTGCATCTGAAAACGCATACTGTATAAGTACTACATTTGGTTTGAAAGAATTTTCTATATAGTATGAATGAAATTCAGAAGTACTACATTCGCCATGTTGTCACTGTCATATGACTTACGGCATCAGTTGCGTCGCTTCACACACATCCATAAAAATCCTCTCCCGTGGCCTCATGGGATAGTAAAGTGTCCATCGAATGCACACCTCAGAATCTCGATAGGTCACCCGGGTACTTTTCACGATACTTTTTCGAATACTGTATTCGTACATACTACTCTGTTTAAGATGTCTTGTATGACCCTGAAGAGGTTATTTTGTGAAAATGACCAAATGACTGTACATTTTGGCTACATATTAAATAAAATTCTGATTTGAGTTGATATTATTTAGTAAATTTACCTGTATATGACCGTAAAGTTTCCACTATGAAAACAATATGACAATGTACAAATGGGCCTAGCATCAAGACAAGCATTGCAGCAATATTACAGTGATATTAGTCACCATGAAATCAAAATTGGCAATTCTTATTTTGTTATGCAATATTGCAGTGTCTATTTTAATATGATTTATCCGTGCATTTTTTTTTTTTTTTTTTAATTCATGTGTACTCGTAATCTTTAATCAAAATTGCTTCCCCTCCCTTTTGCAGCAACATTTCTTCTCTTCTCAGATGACGTGTTTACTGGAGTGAGGGCAGGGCAACCTGTCACTCACATGACATCACAGCAATAAACTACAACCATCCAATCAATTCCTGATGGACAAAATCATGTCTCTCTCTACAATTTTTCTTGTTTGAGAAGTCGTTCACTCAGATATACACTCACCTAAAGGATTATTAGGAACACCATACTAATATTGTGTTTGACCCCCTTTCGCCTTCAGAACTGCCTTAATTCTACGTGGCATTGATTCAACAAGGTGCTGAAAGCATTCTTTAGAAATGTTGGCCCATATTGATAGGATAGCATCTTGCAGTTGATGGAGATTTGTGGGATGCACATCCAGGGCACGAAGCTCCCGTTCCACCACATCCCAAAGATGCTCTATTGGGTTGAGATCTGGTGACTGTGGGGGCCATTTTAGTACAGTGAACTCATTGTCATGTTCAAGAAACCAGTTTGAAATGATTCGAACTTTGTGACATGGTGCATTATCCTGCTGGAAGTAGCCATCAGAGGATGGGTACATGGTGGTCATAAAGGGATGGACATGGTCAGAAACAATGCTCAGGTAGGCCGTGGCATTTAAACGATGCCCAATTGGCACTAAGGGGCCTAAAGTGTGCCAAGAAAACATCCCCCACACCATTACACCATTACACCACCACCACCAGCCTGCACAGTGGTAACAAGGCATGATGGATCCATGTTCTCATTCCATTTACGGCAAATTCTGACTCTACCATCTGAATGTCTCAACAGAAATCGAGACTCATCAGACCAGGCAACATTTTTCCAGTCTTCAACTGTCCAATTTTGGTGAGCTTGTGCAAATTGTAGCCTCTTTTTCCTATTTGTAGTGGAGATGAGTGGTACCCGGTGGGGTCTTCTGCTGTTGTAGCCCATCCGCCTCAAGGTTGTGCGTGTTGTGGCTTTACAAATGCTTTGCTGCATACCTCGGTTGTAACGAGTGGTTATTTCAGTCAAAGTTGCTCTTCTATCAGCTTGAATCAGTCGGCCCATTCTCCTCTGACCTCTAGCATCAACAAGGCATTTTCGCCCACAGGACTGCTGCATACTGGATGTTTTTCCCTTTTCACACCATTCTTTGTAAACCCTAGAAATGATTGTGCGTGAAAATCCCAGTAACTGAGCAGATTGTGAAATACTCAGACCGGCCCATCTGGCACCAACAACCATGCCACGCTCAAAATTGCTTAAATCACCTTTCTTTCCCATTCTGACATTCGGTTTGGAGTTCAGGAGATTGTCTTGACCAGGACCACACCCCTAAATGCATTGAAGCAACTGCCATGTGATTGGTTGATTAGATAATTGCATTAATGAGAAATTGAACAGGTGTTCCTAATAATCCTTTAGGTGAGTGTACATCATAATAGGGAATAAAAAACCTATCACAACTTCTGTTTTATGCCGACTTTAATACTTAAGTCTATTTTCAGTACCACTAACTAAGACACAAGATAATGCTATAGTTGTGTTTGTATGAAACGAGGGAGCGAGTCTGCGATGTTATACGAGAAACATGGAAGTAGTCTTGCGTCGAGAAAAATCGGGTCTCCATCAACTGTCAGTAAACATTAAGTAAAAAAAAAATAAAATAAAAAATAATTATACAATTGCTTACTTTATAGCATTGCTATGGACGACAGCAAATATTACAAACTATCTGACCACTGAATTCTGCAGTCGACCAATCAGAATAGAGTATACAAGAGAGCCATGTAATATGCAATCGACCCGATTTGATAATATGAGACGACCCGCTCCACGTAAAATAAAACCGATTTTTCTATTGTGAGTCTACATGACTTAAAATATAGCCTATTTAAAAAAAATACTATTCATTTATTTATGTATACAACTTTTTAATGAGGAAAAATTACAGAGTGCATCTTTAACAAGAGCAAAGGAGACAGAACAACCAATTATATCCAAATAAATGGAATATGTTTCTTGGAGGGTTAGCTGGTTTGTCTGCTTTGGTCACAAGATGACCATGATGTCTTCTCCACCTGCTAGTAAAAGTCTGCAGGACAAGACAAAGCAATCAAACCATGAAGAGGACATCATCCTTGAGAAAATGTTCTCAAAATATGTCTCAGTGGAACCAAACCTTCTCAAGAAGAAATTTACAGTTGTTTGTAATGAATCATGTTGGATATAAAGGGGACGAACTCAATGTCAGGTGTTTGTTTTATCTCTTCTGCCCCTTTGTGAGTGATTTTATAGCAACAATTACTCTTAGAGAAAGGATGAGAGATAAATAAAGGAAGTGACATGGTAAATACAATGGATTATGAACACACTTTTAGAGAGGATTTGCCTGTGAGCGTGTGATAACTGCCGCTTGTGTTTTTTTTTTTTTTTTCTTCATTTAGCCACTCCGTATTAAAAGAAGGGCCGTCGAAGGGCATGCTTTTTTAAAAACAGTAAATCAGATGATATGGCGGAAGGGGGAAGGAGAATAAATAAAAGCGCGAAAGAAAAAACTAATTTGATTACTTGGCTGCACTTTAAAACACAATGGCAGATAATATGAATAATTAATTGTAACAGGTTCTTCTGACGAGGCGCTTGCAGTTTAATTACCAAATGTGTTGTTTGCACAAGGGCGCCGTAGATTAGTGTATTTCAAAGAGAAGAGCTGAAGAGACAGAGAAAGAGAGAGAGAACAGAGTGAAACAGTGGAAAAGAGGGCTGAAAAAGTCTTTGAAAACTAAACTCAATTGGTTCCACTGTCAGGGTTCTAAGGATGTTGAAAGGAATCTGTTGCGGCTCTTGTTGACGCGTCTTTATCAACCCTGCTCCAAATGTCAACATGAGTCCAAATGTCAAAGATGGCAAGTTCAGTTGAGGTGAAAACTCAAATGTCTTTGTGCATGCTGGATCAACAGCAGCGTGTACGTGTGTGCAGTGCTGTTATAATGTGCAAATATGCCTTGCGGTCCACAGAGAGCTGGATGTTCACAGAAAATCTGCATAATAATTAGTTAGGGAATAGACAGCAGCCCCTTATCAGTTCTAAGTAAGAGGAACTCAGAAATAAACACACACATACAGCGACACCAGTACATGCAAACACACAATAACGCACATAAAAACATTCACATACAGTGCTAGAGAAGTATTTTCTTAAGTGTCTTTCACCCACACAATGTATATTAAGTGAAGAATGTGGGCATACCAGCAGAGAGTGAGATGTTTCTTCATATGTATGCTGACACTTGTGTACTCTCTTCCCCTCTCACTTGACTCTGCTTCTCCACCCTCCTACCAGATACATGACTGGGCTCTAAAGGGGTCATTTAATATTTAATAAAGGTGTTTTTTGTTTTGTTTTAGTTTTTTTGTTTGTTTGTTTTTGCTGTGCCTTTAAGACTTATTTGCAAACTCCTTCTTGGTTGCACATAAACTCAATCAAAGAAAGAAAATCAGTAGAAAAAAAACAGATAATGTCCTGGCAGAGAATTACCTATTAAGTTTGTGACAATTCCTTCAAGCCTAAAACAACAAAATGCAATGCATAATTTAAAATATAAGTAAAACAACTGTGAAAACTCAATCCAGATAATTCCTTCATATTAAAAGCACACCTCTTATGCTCTTTTCAAAGGTTCCTAATTTTGTTTTGGAGGTTTCCTACAATAGGTTTACATGCATCCAAAGTGCTTTTTCCATGCAGCATCACCTCTTCTCTCACAGTCTCTGAAACAATAGGATCAAATGATTATATTCAACAGTCTGAAAACAAAATGGGGTTCAAAACCTGCTAAATATATTCACCTTGGTCCATTTATGTACATAAATAAAGAGTGTAAATTAAAATCACATCTTAGTAAGATGTCAACATTTGAACTGCTTTAAAGTTTTTTACATTTTTACTGTTTGCTATTCAAGTAAGTTAAAACCGAATACTTACATTTAAAAATGTAATTCTGCATTGTCTCTATAAAAAAAATAAAAGCGCAATAAATCTTGAGATTGGCTAGGCTGCAAAGGTTCCATTCTTCATAGCCCGGGAAACAAAGGCCACATTTGTTGGCCACGTTCTTTCAAAATGGGACAGTCTTCGTCGCACCGTCGTTACGCATTCGGACTTCAAATGCAGCCTCTGAATCAAGGTACACAGCTACAGTAAACAGTAACAATGGTGTCCGTTTTCCCGTATCATTTCGAGCCAGAGTCCTCATCTTTTGGAAGTGCGTGCAAATTGGATTCGCTTTCACAGCGCAGAAAATGGCATCTTCTCGACATGTCGACAACACGAACCAAACGCTTCCAGGCATCAGCTACAAGTACAGTGTTTGAGGGCAGGTCAAAGTAGACATTGTTCGTGGGCAGCCAATGAAGACCATAGGCAGGCATAATGCAAATTTGATACAAACCTTAGGTTCATGCAGGAAGTAAAACTGGAATTACTAACGACTCGTTTCAGGAAGTTTAGAATCTCTTCTTTCTTTTGAAAAACAATAACTCCATTTGTTGTGCACTTTGATCTTTGAAACTTTGCAGACCTGTTATATTCACAAACAGTTACACTCACCTAAAGGATTATTAGGAACACCATACTAATACTGTGTTTGACCCCCTTTCGCCTTCAGAACTGCCTTAATTCTACGTGGCAATGATTCAACAAGGTGCTGAAAGCATTCTTTAGAAATGTTGGCCCATATTGATAGGATAGCATCTTGCAGTTGATGGAGATTTGTGGGATGCACATCCAGGGCACGAAGCTCCCGTTCCACCACATCCCAAAGATGCTCTATTGGGTTGAGATCTGGTGACTGTGGGGGCCATTTTAGTACAGTGAACTCATTGTCATGTTCAAGAAACCAATTTGAAATGATTCGAGCTTTGTGACATGGTGCATTATCCTGCTGGAAGTAGCCATCAGAGGATGGGTACATGGTGGTCATAAAGGGATGGACATGGTCAGAAACAATGCTCAGGTAGGCCGTGGCATTTAAACGATTCCCAATTGGCACTAAGGGGCCTAAAGTGTGCCAAGAAAACATCCCCCACACCATTACACCACCACCACCAGCCTGCACAGTGGTAACAAGGCATGATGGATCCATGTTCTCATTCTGTTTACGCCAAATTCTGACTCTACCATTTGAATGTCTCAACAGAAATCGAGACTCATCAGACCAGGCAACATTTTTCCAGTCTTCAACTGTCCAATTTTGGTGAGCTCGTGCAAATTGTAGCCTCTTTTTTCTATTTGTAGTGGAGATGAGTGGTACCTGGTGGGGTCTTCTGCTGTTGTAGCCCATCCGCCTCAAGGTTGGGCGTGTTGTGGCTTCACAAATGCTTCGCTGCATACCTCGGTTGTAACGAGTGGTTATTTCAGTTGCTCTTCTATCAGCTTGAATCAGTCGGACCATTCTCCTCTGACCTCTAGCATCAACAAGGCATTTTCGCCCACAGGACTGCCGCATACTGGATGTTTTTCCCTTTTCACACCATTCTTTGTAAACCCTAGAAATGGTTGTGCGTGAAAATTCAGACCAGCCCATCTGGCACCAACAACCATGCCACGCTCAAAATTGCTTAAATCACCTTTCTTTCCCATTCTGACATTCAGTTTGGAGTTCAGGAGATTGTCTTGACCAGGACCACACCCCTAAATGCATTGAAGCAACTGCCATGTGATTGGTTGATTAGATAATTGCATTAATGAGAAATTGAACAGGTGTTCCTAATAATCCTTTAGGTGAGTGTACACTACATGAAAAATAATATCCAAAAAATTATAATATAGGGGTACTTTAACATGGTACATTGAGCCCTATTTTTACCGACATTTCTTAGAGTGCATTTTACTTTTATTTATTTTTATTTAGGAGTAACAGGATCTATACTGCTCCCTCTGATTAGATGGGTCAATCTACTGACTACCAAATAGGCATCTTTGATGTGTAAATGAGAGTGGTCATGTGTTTATCTGATGGCAGAAAGAATCCAATGTTTAGAATAAGCCAGCTAAGTTTTTGTTTCACTGATGTTTGGAGTTCTGAAAGTTCCAGTATTTTTCCATACAATGAACTAGTTCAAAAAGATCAAGGAAAAGTAGATTCCTTGTAATGTGTCCCCTTTAATTTGCTTCTCTCTTCATCTATTGTTAACATTTATGATTGTGGTTAGCTGAATAGTCCATGGCCATCCCTGAAGTCCTGATGAAATTGCAATTACACAAACAGGCACATACACACAAACACACACAATAATCACAGCAGATTATTTAGCTTGAGCTGACATCTCCTCTGGGAGCAGCCAGAAGACCTCAGTGAACAAATCAAACTGCTAAACAAATGAACAGGAAAAACAGAGAATGAGGGAAAACAAATGAATGGGAAAGAAAGAGTATCATTCAAGGTGGAACAAACAAAAACGTTTGGTTATGTTTAAACGCATTATCAGGCCATATGGTGCCAGGACTGCATCTCTGTGGTCTTTTAAAACATAAGAGCAGTGACATAGAAATAAAATTTGTGTGTGCTAGAGATGACCAGTTAAATGCTCTTCTGCGGGGGCAAATTAGTAAAATATTTACTCTTTTCTGCTTCTACTATTGCCTCAATCTTTTAATCTACTGCCTTAAAAGGCCTTCTCTAACTATTCTCTTCACAAGACAGTTCTGACCCACACCGAGATGAATACAAACAAATGCATATGAATATACACACAGTTTCCTACCAATTAGAGGCAACGATTGGAAGACAGTCTTATGATCTTCAAATGTTGTTTATATAGCTCGTTCTCCATTTTACCCCATGGAGAGAAAATGCAAGTGCTATGTGTGCACGACGTCCCTTTCTAATGACAGGCTTAAATGAGCTTGAAATGTTCTCGCATATGCACTTCACTCGCATATGCAATCACGAATGAGATCTCTGTCATATCGCAATGGTTTCTCCACAACAGCAATGAGAATTAAAGGAGAGCATATGGAAAAAATACATTTAAGGAGAAACATCTGAGATACATTTAAAATGTTACATTTAAATGAAATATTACAGAGCCCATAAAGGGTGGAAAAAAATATGAGATGGGAGGAAAAAAATAATAAGTCAATGCTTTTGCGTTCTCTCACATATTGTTTGAGTTCCCCCAAGAAACTTTGTGTTCGCTCACGAAACCTTTGCGTTCCCTCGCCCAAAAAAATTGTGTTCTCTGTGAATGCAAAATATTTGCACGAGAACGCAAAAGCATAGCCAATATTTGCCAGTGAAATTTAACTGAGAACTCCATTAAAAGGATATTACATCTAAAATGAATTTCATCTAAATATAGAACTCCTGACATTCTGCGATATATTGGGAGTAGAACAACATGGTTTTAGGAGAACTGTTCAAGTTGTACTATCCCAATATTGCTTAACTAAACAAGAGAAACACTTGCCACTCAGAAGTATTGGCATTCTGAACAGTCTGAGATAAATATGTTACAACAGCCTCCAGTACTTACCAGATGAATGCCCTGTTTGCTATTTCAGAGTTTCCAGCCTGTGTCGAGTCTCAGAAGTGTCAATTATTAATATCTTAATTAGCCAGTGAAACATGAAACGTGTGTTTGAGGTATTTGATCTGAAAGCTGCTTGGAAGGATGCAGGCTGTTTCCAGAGTCTCACTCGTGGAATTCTAATCGCTGTGCTGATGGAATACTGATTTTCAGGGCAGAAGAGCACAGCAGACAGGAGATGGGTTCCTCTATTCAGCAGAACATTACAGAATTTACAGCTCACATGAACACATGTATTGATGGTATTTTTTGTCCTTTTTTGGAGATTGACAGCCACTATGAATGAACACTCTTTTAAGGCAAGAGTAGTGAATTAACTTTTAAATATACGCTTGCGTTCTACTAAAAAATAAAAAGCAGCATACAGATGACATAGATGTCAAAAAACTGCTGGGATGAGCTCTTCCTTTAACATACTTAAACCAGCCAAATAACCCATTCTTGTCCTTACTATGGAAGTCCATAACATTTCCAACTCTAAGTAAAAAAATATATATATATATAAACAGTGAGGAAAATAAGTATTTGAAAACCCTGCTATTTTGCAAGTTCTCCCACTTGGAAATCATGGAGAGGTCTGAAATTGTCATCGTAGGTGCATGTCCACTGTGAGAGACATAATCTAAAAAAAAAAATCCAGAAATCACAATATATGATTTTTTAACTATTTGTATGATACAGCTGCAAATACGTATTTGAACACCTGTCTATCAGCTAGAATTCTGACCCTCAAAGACCTGTTAGTCTGCCTTTAAAATGTCCACCTCCACTCCATTTATTATCCTAAATTAGATGCACCTGTTTGAGGTCGTTAGCTGCATAAAGACACCTGTCCACCCCATACAATCAGTAAGAATCCAACTACTAACATGGCCAAGACCAAAGAGCTGTCCAAAGACACTAGAGACAAAATTGTACACCTCCACAAGGCTGGAAAGGACTACGGGGAAATTGCCAAGCAGCTTGGTGAAAAAAGGTCCACTGTTGGAGCAATCATTAGAAAATGGAAGAAGCTAAACATGACTGTCAATCTCCCTCGGACTGGGGCTCCATGCAAGATCTCACCTCGTGGGGTCTCAATGATCCTAAGAAAGGTGAGAAATCAGCCCAGAACTACACGGGAGGAGCTGGTCAATGACCTGAAAAGAGCTGGGACCACCGTTTCCAAGGTTACTGTTGGTAATACACTAAGACGTCATGGTTTGAAATCATGCATGGCACGGAAGGTTACCCTGCTTAAACCAGCACATATCAAGGCCCGTCTTAAGTTTGCCAATGACCATTTGGATGATCCAGAGGAGTCATGGGAGAAAGTCATGTGGTCAGATGAGACCAAAATAGAACTTTTTGGTCATAATTCCACTAAACGTGTTTGGAGGAAGAAGAATGATGAGTACCATCCCAAGAACACCATCCCTACTGTGAAGCATGGGGGTGGTAGCATCATGCTTTGGGGGTGTTTTTCTGCACATGGGACAGGGCGACTGCACTGTATTAAGGAGAGGATGACCGGGGCCATGTATTGCGAGATTTTGGGAAACAACCTCCTTCCCCCAGTTAGAGCATTGAAGATGGGTCGAGGCTGGGTCTTCCAACATGACAATGACCCGAAGCACACAGCCAGGATAACCAAGGAGTGGCTCTGTAAGAAGCATATCAAGGTTCTGGCGTGGCCTAGCCAGTCTCCAGACCTAAACCCAATAGAGAATCTTTGGAGGGAGCTCAAACTCCGTGTTTCTCAGCGACAGCCCAGAAACCTGACTGATCTAGAGAAGATCTGTGTGGAGGAGTGGGCCAAAATCCCTCCTGCAGTGTGTGCAAACCTGGTGAAAAACTACAGGAAACGTTTGACCTCTGTAATTGCAAACAAAGGCTACTGTACCAAATATTAACATTGATTTTCTCAGGTGTTCAAATACTTATTTGCAGCTGTATCATACAAATAAATAGTTAAATCATACATTGTGATTTCTGGATTTTTTTTTTTTTGATTATGTCTCTCACAGTGGACATGCACCTACGATGACAATTTCAGACCCCTCCATGATTTCTAAGTGGGAGAACTTGCAAAATAGCAGGGTGTTCAAATACTTATTTTCCTCACTGTATATATATTTTCCCACAATTTCAACTTTATTTATCATAACTATTTCTCAGTATTTCATTGTTGTTTTGTCAAAAAAAAAAAAAAAAAAAAAATTGTTATTTGATGTTGTGTATTTTACTGCATGTGTTCACTGTTCTCAACATTGAGAATAAAAGGAGAATTTTCCATAAGCTGAAGCATCTGAGACAAAGTTAGAATCTTAAACTTAAATGAAAGTTTTCTGGTCTGTGCAAACACATAAGTTCTACCTATTAGTAGAGATGAGTAAACTACCACACAAACAGCTCAACACTGGACTCATTAAAGATACCATCGAATTTTTAATTAAACCTCATTAGAGCCCAATAAATGTGCATGCGGTGCTACCAGCACTTGTGTGTGGGTGATTGAGAGATCGAAATATTATCAGTATGCAAACTCTAACACAACACTGCTTTCTATCTCTATTTCTATATCTATGCAGACTGCCTTTCTATTTATCTCTCTCTTTCTACCATCAGCTCACTCTGTCTATAGCGTCTTTAGCCTGTTCATAAGCCACTCAACATTTCACACAAAGCTGTGTCCTATACTTTATCAGCAAAAAAGAAAAGCCCACAGCCTGTTTCAGAACAATATATTCTTCCATTACATTCATATCTGACAAAAAAACAAACAAAAAAAAGTTCAATCCATGCTGTGATGAAAATGGGGATGGAACGGTTTTGAGATGAAAAAGGGATGTATCAAAAAGCTGAGCAGAAAGAGAGAGATGGAAAGAGGAAAAGAGAGAGGAGAGAGAGAGAGAGGTTAGCAATGCATGGCCTGGATTTGATGGTCTTAGATCGGAGCCGTTTCTGCCTTCAAACACAAATGGGGTTTCAATCCCTCTCATTCCATCTGTAGAGGAGGTCCACTGAGTGTGCGCGCACACACACACACACACACACACACACACACACAGAGTCGAGCAGGTTGTGGTGACCTCCAAGCTCAAATACAAACCCTAAATCTTTTGAAGCTCACATTAATTTCTGCACACAGACAGGGCAAGCAGTACATTTCACCAATTGTGATACACACACACAAAACACACATCTACACAAAAACACAAAACTGACACATGCATGGAAATATTTTAAAAATAACTAAATAAAAATGTCCAATATATTAGATCACATTGCATTTGTCATGTTTAGCATTTGTGTTTTAAAAATAATGTAAGCACTGGAAGGCAAAAAACAAAGACACCATCTATAAAAACACAGCCATCGTATTTTTATAGTTGGTGTCTTTGGTTTTGCCTTCCAGCGCTGACATTTATATAGATGTGACTCTAGCAAATATTTACCTCAGGAAGTTAAGCTATGAGCTTTCTTTTCAGATGAATTTATAAAATGAAAATTTTTGTACAGCTTCATAAATGCTAGGGAGAATACATAACTCTTGATTATAGGTCAATTTTTTTTTTTCATTTGTTATTTGAATTACACCTTCTACACAGTTTTTTAAACTATTATGTAGCTGTCCCGATCGCAGTGAATAAGGTCCACAGAAGAAGATCAGATGAAGATGAATTCAAAAATAAAACTATTTAATCAAACAAACTCAGATAATCCCCAGGTTACGTAACAGCATGCGATTCACAAACAATAACCGACAATCAAGGCTCTCTGCGAGGAACTTAAATACACACTGATAACAAACTAAAAGACTAACAGGTGTGATGATCAGATGAATTGCCATAATAATAGTGGAGAAACATGAACAAAGACAACTGTAAATAATGAGAAGCAAACTAAAAGTCCATGATAATGAAACTAAACGAGCAAATGACTAAATATCCCTGACAGTAGCCACGTAAGTATCTGGAGAATTTTATTTTTATTATGAATATAATTAATTATTATCAGTATTCAAACATAACACAAATAAGAAGCTCCCCACAAAGCATAAATAAAAAATTCATTTTAGCATTAATGTTAATTTTATTCATTTTGGAATTAATATTAATTCAAGTATTTTATATTTATCCTTTTGGGGATAAATTCTTGTGTTTACATATAAGAAGAAATCTATAAATTAAAATAGAAAACGTATATGAAATGTTTACAATTAAGATCCAATCCTTTTTTTCAACCGTAAATGCCCTCCAAGATACATTGGACAAGTGAAAGTGTTTCTATTATGTTTACATTGAATGCTTTTATTTAAAAATGTGTATGATATGTCCCCTTTAAATGCAAATTAACTGCAGTTAATAAAACATCTTCACCCTTTCAGGTCCTGGCATCAATCTCACCACCAGACTTGTGAATTAAAATCAAAGGTCAAGCATTCGGACTGACTTATCACAGTGTTTGATCTTCATGGACAGACAATAATCTCCAGTCACACGGCAGAAAGTAGCATTAGCCGGCAGGAGAAATGCAGGCTGATGAGCTTGGCCACTTGCGCATGTTGCTGTGGTAACTCTATTATAGGGAAGGTAATAGAGAGCGACGTTTGTTTGTAAGCTTGGAATTTGTTTAATTACGGAACTGCGAGCAGAGCTGGCTCTCATTTGCATATGTAAATCCAAAGCAGGATTGGATGGAATTCTTTTGGCACAGATAGGGATATCTCACAAAAATAAATATTGTATAAATTTATGGTAGGAAATTTACTAAATATCTTCGTGGAACATGATTAATATCCTAATGATTTTTGTCATAAAAGAAAGATTTATAATTTTGACCCATACAATGTATTGTTGGCTACTGCCACAAATATACCCGTGTGATTCAGGATCAGGATATATATATACACTCTGTTTGAAAACAACTGTTATCATTCTATTTGATGTCACTATAGTAGTCAGATGGGTCAACACTTTTTCTTTCATGAGTTCACTTGCCCATTCAGTCTTAAAGGGTAACTCTCGCCAAAATGCAGCCTAGGGTCTTTTTGTTAATCTACCTGAGGCAAACTTTCGTTTAAAAGTATAATTAGAATGGAAACGCCACTTTTGACCGTATTTTCGTTTTCGGTCAAATTGCCTTTTGAATGGGAGTGCTTGGGGCACTTCTATGATAGCATCAAAAATTGCTATTTTTAAAACACTAAGA
Source organism: Rutilus rutilus (assembly GCF_951802725.1). Lineage (NCBI taxonomy): Eukaryota > Metazoa > Chordata > Actinopteri > Cypriniformes > Leuciscidae > Rutilus > Rutilus rutilus. Next base: position 48,784,429 of record NC_140209.1, read on the forward strand.
AGGCTCGACACAACATGAAACTTTGCTCGAAGTATCACCAGGGGCTCTTCACATGAACTCGAGCACTGAAAACATTGTTTGTGTACACAGAGTTTAGTAAAAAGAACGATTTTGAACAACTCACTGTAGCTGTGTCCGCCGACATTTTGACAGCCAAAAATAGTCAATCTTCGAATGCGAATGAACCATAGGAAAGAACTGACTCAGAATTTTAGCATTGTTTCTTATATGAGTATCCTTTTTCAAATACAAGGTCAATATTGATTTTCACTAACGACAAAACAACAAATTATCCGTGAATTTATATGGAACTAAAGCTTTAGGAGCTTTCCATCTTTACTCTCCTCCCTGTTACGTTGCATTCGGAGATCTACCATTTTTGACTGTCAAAATGCCGGCGGACACAGCAACAGGAGTTGTTCAAAACTAAACTCTGTGTACACAAACAATGTGTGAAGAGCCCCTGGTGATACTTCGAGCAAAGTTTCATGTTGTGTCGAGCCTTAGTGTTTTAAAATAGCGATTTTTGATGCTATCATAGAAGTGCCCCAAGCACTCTCATTCAAAAGGCAATTTGACCGAAAACGAAAATACAGTCAATACAGTGGTGTTTCTATTCTAATTAGGCTTTAAAACAAAAGTTTGCCTCGGGTAGATTAACAAAAAGACCCTAGGTTGCATTTTGGCGAGAGTTACCCTTTAATAGTTAATGGTAAACAAACTTGGCTTGCTGTCCTCGAAGGAGGCTCGAACCCGAGCTAAACCCCCTATAACAGTACTGTGCAGAGGAATAATAAGGGAAATAAAGAAGGACATGGGGAGGAGGAGGGATGCCGGAAGAATTGTTGCTGGGATGGTGCAGTGTCTGCTGCTTATATACGCTCGTAATGATGATGTTTAGGCTCCTCCCGAACCTACTTTTCAATCTTAATTTAAGTTGGCATGAAACCGAAGTTGCGATCGTCACTTCTTCCTTATAGTGACATATATCCGAGTGAAACAGCATCTTGAACAAGAAAAAATGTAGGGCGGGACTTGATTTTGTCCATGGGGAATTGATTGGATGGTTGTGGTTTGCCATTGCTGTGATCTCATGTGAGTGACAGGTTGTCCCGCCCTCGTGCCAATAAACACGTCATCAGAGAGGAGTAGTGATGTTGGTGAATGTGGGAGGGGAAGTTATTTGGATTAAAGAATACGAGGGCACATGAATTTAAAAAAGAAAATGAAGGGCACCGATAAATCATTTAAAGACTGCAATAATCCATAAAATGTAGGAATCGCCAATTTTGATTTCAAAATGACTTTGAATGCACCTCAAAAAATGTTTTCATGATTTACAAACAACATATCCACAATCCCGCTGACAGTGGAGAAAACCCCAACCCTTTAATTGCATCTTGCACTTTGACTTCTTCACTCTTTCTCCATCTGTCTCTCTCTGTATGTGGTTTATATGGAGGATTCATCAACAGTAATTAGCCATCTTGAGAGGTTGACACTCAGCACTGTTCCTCAGGGAGGTTTTTCCGCACTAGGTTGAAGGGCCTAAATGTGTCAGCACGCAGGTGTGCACAGGCTTTACCCACGTGTGTTTTTGTGTGTGTATGTGTGTGTTTCTGATTAGTCACATTAGCAGCGCTGCATGTTACTAATTCACAAGGACAGACGAGATGCGACAGCAGTAGCTCCCTGGGGGCAGTGAGCAGGGTTCAGAACTCAGGTTGTGTTTGCGACATTTTAGGTCGTGAGGCAAAGCTCCACTCCTACTTAAGCGTTAACCACACCACTGACAGACGTGATCCATCTCTGCAAATATGCCCGGCGGCAGAACTAAACAAACAAGCACAGAAGCACAAGCATGAAAATGGTTAAGAATCTATTCTGAAAATAATGTTTACACAGTCTATAGATATTGAAATATTCCTGTATTCCTGTTCTGGGGTGGAAATCAATACAATACAATAGCACTCGAAAGTGTAACAAACTGCAAAATAGGATTCTTACAAATAGGCCTTTAAATAACATGAGAATCAAGTCACTGACAAAACATGTCCCATAACTTTACCTGCCATTAGTTTTAAAAGACATATCCACTTTGACATTCATCAGAGATAATGATCCCATAGAATTTGACTTGCACTTTATTTTATCATATAGATTAAATTATATATTAAGACTGTCTGGACCAAGAGCTCCATAGAAACACTTTCACTTGTCCAATGTGTCTTGGAGGGCATTTACGGTTGAAAAAAAAGGATTGTAAACTGTAAATTGTAAACATTTCAGATATGTTTTCTATTTTAATTTATAGATTTCTTCTTATATGTAAACACAAGAATTTATCCCCAAAAGGATAAATATAAAACACTTAAATTAATATTAATTCCAAAATGAATAAAATTAACATTAATGCTGAAATTAATATTAATTGAAGTATTTTTTTATTTATACTTGTGGGGAACTTCTTATTTGTGTTATGTCTGTATTAACTATACTGATAATGGCTACTCTCTCTAAAAAAAAACTCTCTCTTGCAAAATTAGCATCCCCATCCGAGACGCAATCACCTCAGTTGATCACAGCTCAGTATCATCTTAATCTACATTTCTTTCACTTCACCCCCTCTTCCCCCATCACTTCTCACCAAATGCGGAGATCACCTGAAATTAACCCAAAAATCGATATGGTTTATTGTGAACAATTATCACACAACGCTATACTTGTTTGGTATCATTTGAAATGTCTCAGTGCGACTAATACAATGGCCCCATCCCCACAGAAGTAAACCAAAGGGTAACAAAGGTTTTAAGAGTTTGTAGATTGGCTTACTGTGGTTGGTGTACCCTGTTCTAAGGATCTTTCATGCAAATTACCTTCTGTCCTCAGACAGTAAGGTGTAAACTACCCAAGTCTGGGACCTTGATTAATACAAATTCTCACTTTGTCTTGGTCTGAGTATTGAAAGAAATGTTTCAAGAGACTCAGGTGCGATTCTGTAAGCAGATCAGCCCATAATGCAGAGTGCACCTCCAGACACTCATCATTATGTAGCCTATTTTTTCTAATGTCAGGTATGCATCTTTTACTCATTATTTCTGAGCATTTGATGTTATTGTATTGATTTTCTTTGAATTGATTATGTAATTGGCATGATACATTTACCTGACTGATAATAAATTGGGTAACGCTTTAGATTACAGCCCGCAAAGTACTGCGTAAATTAAACAAATTTACAGCGTAACTTTCGGTAATTACAGTGTACCTGTAACGTGGAAATATAAGGGAACAATATGTAAAGGTAACAACCAGGAAAATTAACAAATTATTTATGCTGTAAATATTTTAGAACTAAAGGGTACTTATTCTGCTATTATGATAGGCAACAATCTTATGTTTGGGAGCAATTTAGCAACAATTTAGCAATTTTTGCTTTTTATACAGCATTTATACAGTATTTATTTATTTTTGTTAACAAAAGTGCACTGATTAAGTTTGCTCTTCTGTGTTTAAAGGCAAGTAAAACTAAAACTATTGCAACTTTTGTTTAAATACTGGGGAAATATACTCTTGTTTCATGTAGTTACAGGGTAAGTATGACATTGCGGGCTGTAAATTAAAGTGGTGCTTGTTACCCTCTTGTTCCATGTAGTTACAGGGTAGTGTGACATCTGTGGGCTGTAAATAGTTCTATATTTTCTTTTAATACATAACACAGAATAGCAAGAGACAAGGATTCCTTCTTAAGATTCATCAGTGGAAAGAATGAAAAGGGAGAAGAGGAACAAGAGGAGGAAGAAGCCAAGCAAGAAAAACAAAAACGGGACAAAATGTACTACTTTCTGTCAAGACTTTAGTATTTGAAATAAAAAAATTATTTAAAAAAATGTTTTAGATGAATAAGAAGTGTTGTAAATCTGTTTTGAAATAAGCTGTTTTTCAAATAAATTTTTCAGTGTCAGTGATATAAAATTTTGTGTATGTATTGTTATTGTACTTACCCTGTAACTACATGAAACAAGAGGCTAACAAGCATAATGAGTATATTTCCCCAGTATTAAAAAAACAAAACAAAATTGCAATAGTTTTAGTTTTACTTGCCTTGAAACAACCCACTTGCACTTTTGCTAAAAAAAAACAAAAACCTGTATGAAAGGACAGATACAGTATATACCCCGTAAAAAAAAAAAAAAAAAAAAAGCCTAGGCATATGTGTAATGGTCATCAGCTGGAGTGCCCTTGAGAGCCACCTGAGGGCACTCTACATCAGACTATCATTATTCACTCACAACTACATTTCCCATAATTCACTGCCCGGATTCATCATCCCTGATTATCACATTCACCTGTGTCTCATTATATTGTTTAGTTCACCCCATATAAGCCTGGTTCACCTCATAATTCCCGGCGAAGTCTTGTACGTTATTCCACTGCATTTCTGAGCATTTCCTTTGTTGTCATTGTTCCTGGTTCTTGATCTCTGCCCGTGTCCTGGTTTTCCCGTTCCTGCCTCACCCTCTGGATTTGTCTGTTTGTTTGGATTGCCTGCCTGTGTATGACCTTTCCCTGGATTCTGATTACGATTTTGATTTACTTTAATAAACTGCATTTGGATCCTCAACCTTCGTGTCTCGGAGCAGTTCATAACATATCATACACTATTATTACAAAAAGGTAATACCCTTTTACGTATGTTCTCGCTATTTGGGTAACACTTTATTTTACAGTGTCCTTGATACACGTTACATGTAGTTACTGTAGTAATAACTATAAATGATGCATAATTACACGCAACTAACCCTAATCCTAACCCTATAGTAAGTACATGTAGCCTAGTTAATTATTAATACTCAGTACTTAAATGCATAATTACACTGTAACACAGACACCTAAAAATAAAGTGTGACCATAATTTATTAATTTTCCTGGTTGTTACCCCTTTTTTTCCCAAACACATTGTTCCCTTATACTTACATACATACATACTTTACAGGTAGACTATAATTGTACCCCCGCAATGCTTTGTATCCTGACTTCTAGCGTTTTTCATATGAATGTGAATCACACACGAATACACTCTAACCAAAATGGACCCGCAACAGACTGACCGCTTGTTTGATGTGAGCAGTAAAATCTCACTTGGTCAAGACCACACAAATACACTTACACACACAATCCATTAACAAGCATCCATTTGTGGCCCCAGGTCTTTTCCTCTTGCTTGTGTTCCTATCGTTCCTATCTCCCTAACAGATGTACTGATTCGCAGCATCACCAGAAGTACCCCCCACCTCTCCCATGTCTTTCCCTCCACACTGAACACCAGCACTGGGCTGAGACTACAGCTACACATCATCAATTAATCTCCACAGAGGACGTGTCCAAGACCAGATGGTCCTGTCTTGCTTATGTGAGAGTGTGTGCGGGTGTACGTGTACATGTTTTATTGCATTATTAACAGCTTTCATATGACCTTGCTGCACTTTGCTATTTTTTTCCCCCACCCCGTCTTCTCTATCTGATAGACTCGTGTATGTCTGTAAATCCTCTTGTGGGTGAGCTGCGTGTTCGCTTCTTGATGCTTGTGTTGAGTGACCTGAAATCACCAGGGTCAAAAAGCATCCTCCTTCGATTTCTCTCTATTTCTTGCTCTTGCTCATTCGCTCTCTTGATTTCTAAACCACGCAATGTTTGGAACGGAATAATGTAGAGCTAAAGTTGAAAAAATAGGAGGATGTAAATCACTCCGATTTGGGCACTGTTCTACAGCAAGAAAAAAAGAAGAAGAATATATCTAGGAATAAATCACTCAAAACCAACATTTCTTTTCATCATTTATTCACCCTCATGTTGTTCCAAACTTGTTCCAGACTTTCTTTCGCTTTCTGTGTAATAAAAATAAGATATTTTGTAAAGTGTCTCCGTGTTTTTTGTCCATACAGTGAAAGTCAATGGGGTCCAATGTTGTGTGGGCCTCATTGACTTTCATTAAATGGACAAAAACAGATGAAACATAGTTCAAAATATCTTATTTTGTGTTCTGCATAAGAAAAAAGTTACATGGGTTTGGAACGACATGGGGGTGAGTAAATTATGACAGAATTTTTCATTTTTGGGTGAACTAATCCTTTAAGCTATAAAGACTTGGTGCTCTGGTGTAAAGGATGACAGGTTACAGGAGAAGGTGATTTCAGAAAGCCCACTCTTTCTCTCTCCCCGTTTCCTTTTCTGACACATGGCACGGAGTGCCACAATTCCTAAAATCAATGACCCAATATGTTCAGGCACAGATAACAGATGATCAGAAGATAGGCATAATGGTCCCCACGCAATCGGTGAATGTCCATCACCAGCGTGAATATTAGATGTGAATCAGATGGGGAAGGTGAGCAGGCTGAGAAGGAATCTCATGGGAATGTCAATTGCCGTTAAAGTAACGACAATGTGGAAGACAAATGAAGGCAATATCTGGAAATGGAATTAAACTTGTATAAAACGTGGATATGGGAGAATTTGAACATTTGTCACGACTATTGCGCCAGATGCGCCAAAGTTCTTATTGGAGAACACGAGGATAAAACTCCTAAAAATGGCACGCCTTGGATTCATTTTGGGGATAACTTCCTGATAGGAGGGGCAAACCCATTCAACACCATTTTTATTATAAGGTGCAATATTCCTTGAAATCTATGGGGCTACAAAAGACTTAAATAATAATAAAAAATAAAATAATATATAGTACACAAGCTAGAGCAAAAAAGAAGAGACAGACACATACCCAGAAACACACACACATATATATACATATATATATAAAAAAATCCGCATTTCACCCGTTATAAGTTGTGTATTCATATGCTTTAAACCTGGCTATGTTTACTATGAATATTTTTGGCAAATTACCTGTGATGAACATCATTTTTAGGCTGCTTTTGATCAAATTGTCTGCTAAATGTAAATGTAAACTTGCAGGTTAACCATCATTGTTGAAACAAATCAGCACTAACCAGCATGGGAAAAACAGAAAATTCACAATGGACAGGTCTGGGGTCTCATTTATAAAACTGTGCGTAGGAACCTTACTAAAAGTGTACGTGCGCCCGAAAGCTAAAAATGGCGTACGCAAAGAAATATTCAGATTTATAAAACCGTTCGTACGCCAGAACCTGCGCAGAATTCACTTTATAAATCCCAGTCAGCGGAAGATTGTGCGCACATGCGTCTCCTCCCCGAAATAACCATATATGGAGCTTATGTTTTACTATGCAGATCCTCATCTGCATATCATTTGCATATGATTATTCATCCACGTGATAACGTTTAACGGTACAAGACACATTACATTAATAAAAATCATGTAGTTGCCTAGGTTTTGAATACATAAATCAAATAGTGTAAAATACATTTCAGAGAAAGTTTTTCTCAATCTTTTCCACTTGCCGAATTGTATTTTTAATTGATTTATATTTTTAATGGAAACAGATAGGCCTTGGGCATTATTTGCACGAAACTATTTTCTCAGACAATCTGGTATTATCATGATAAGCAATTATCTCTGTGGTTAAAACATTAAAACAGCACGCCACAGGAAAAGTGTTCAAAAACATCGCATCCATAACAAATATTTCTATTGACTGAATTTGAATATAAAAATGTTGTAACTTCTCAGTATTTCATGTTTAAGTGTTTAACTCCATTAATTTGAATGGCATATTTAATCTAAATGTTTATATCATAAGTAAAACATAGTTTAAATCATTATTTTATTTATTTAAACTGTTATTTGCGTCAGTTTCACTAAACGGCCCAAAGCGCTCGCTGGCGCGGACATTTAAGAAGGGATGGATATTTGCTTCAAGTGACAGGCTTGGTGAGTGAAATTATATTTGTATTATCTTTCTGTATATGTTTAATTTTCTTTAGATTTATCGGTGTCGCCAATTCCCTTTGTCTCCAGAATGTGCGTACGCACGGCTCAAAGTTTGCTTAAAGGTGCGAACATTCTCCCGTCAAGTTTGTTTTTTATAGATCACAACCTTTGCGTGGGAACTGGCGTACGTACGTTTCCAGCCCCGTTTTGTGCGTACGCACGCTTTATAAATGAGACCCCTGGGGTCTCATTTATAAAACTGTGCGTAGGAACCTTACTAAAAGTGGACGTGCGCCCGAAAGCCAAAAATGGCGTACGCAAAAAAATATTCGGATTTATAAAACCGTTCGTACGCCAGAACCTGCGCAGAATACACTTTATAAATCCCAGTCAGCAGAAGATTGTGCGCACACGCGTCTCCACCCCGAAATAACCATATATGGAGCTTACAACGCCTAGTTTTACTATGCAGATCCTCATCTGCATATCATTTGCATATGATTATTCATCCACGTGATAACGTTTAACGGTACAAGACACATTACATTAATAAAAATCAAGTAGTTGCCTATCCTTGCCTTGTTTTTTAATACATAAATAAAATAGTGTAAAATACATTTCAGAGAAAGTTTTTCTCAATCTTTTCCACAGGCCGAATTATATTTTTAATTGATATTTTTAATGGAAACAGATAGGCCTTGGGCATTATTTGCACGAAACTATTTTCTCAGACAGTCTGGTATTATCATGATAAGCAGTTATCTCTGTGGTTAAAACATTAAAACACAGCATGCCAGAGGAAAAGTGTTCAGAAGCATCGCATCCACAACAAATATTTCTATTGACTGAATTTGAATATAAAAATGTTGTAACTTCATTTCATGTTTAAGTGCTTAACTCCATTAATTTGAATGGCATATTTAATCTAAATGTTTATATCAGAAGTAAAACATAGTTTAAATCATTATTTTATTTATTTAAACTGTTATTTGCGTCAGTTTCACTAAACGGCCCAACGCGCTCGCTGGCGCGGACATTTAAGAAAGGATGGATATTTGCTTCAAGTGACAGGCTTGGTGAGTGAAATTATATTTGTATTATCTTTCTGTATATGTTTAATTTTCTTTAGATTTTCTGTCTAAAAGTGACCAAAAAGACACTTAACTCCAGCTCACCATCGGTGTCGCCAATTCCCTTTGTCTCCAGAATGTGCGTTCGCACGGCTCAAAGTTTGCTTAAAGGTGCGCACATTCTCCCGTCAAGTTTGTTTTTTATAGATCACAACCTTTGCGTGGGAACTGGCGTACGTACGTTTCCAGCCCCGTTTTGTGCGTACGCACGCTTTATAAATGAGACCCCTGGTCTTTTCCATCAGTCATCAAAGAGCTCAGGGAACTGTATGATTTTAAAATAAGATCCTAAATCTTGTTTTCCGCTGATGTTTAAATGGAATCTCGCCTTGTTCGCCCCTGCGCTTGAGATGAATGATGAGGGATTCCTTCTAGCCACTAGAAAAGCTTGAAATAGCTTAGAACGGCTATTGATATTCAGACCACAACGTTTCACTACAAACCCTGAGTGGAAAGTCAGAGGTTCTGTGGTAATCGCCTCGGTTACTGGGCCAGGGCCATTTCCAGGCTCTGATTGTGAGTTTAGTTCCTGTTCTCACAGGTATCTCCTATCCCATTACAAGCTGTCGAGGTGGAAAATGAACATTTTTCCCTCAACAATACTTTTTCCCACCTGCAACACTTTCTTAACGTATCTTTCAGCACAAAAAACCCTTTACCTCAAATAATACAACAGCCTAAACCATTTACGTCTTCATTCCATTTCTGTGTTTTACGCATTCGGGAAGAAATCCATCTACCTGACCACATTTTCAAATGGCTACGAAACATGACTGGCATCATTAAACAATGAGGTCAGTGTAATGTTCACTTCTATTGAAAGTTTGATCTTGTATCTAATCTTTTTAAAGATTAAGACCACATTAATGTGTCTGGTCCGTCACCAACTTTCTAATCGATTTGTAGAAAGGGATCCCTCATTCAACCATCATTAACATTACTTTATCACTTTAACATAAGTAACACATGCTTTTTTGCATTGTGGAGACAAGCAAGCAAAAGGCAAACGCTCAAACTCTGTATTCCCCTGGCGCCCACCCAGCATGCACCTGGACTCAGATGTCTTGGAAAATGTTGTGTATAAACACAGCGAGCCTGTAATTCCAATACGAAAGTGTGGGTAATTGCTAAGACTATCTAATATTTATCTTAACACGGATCCTCACCTCGGTGACAGAAAAACAGGAAAGAGAGAATTGCTAAGTTTTAATATGACACGATCGGGGGAGCTTTTAAAATGCTTGTTATTACTGCCTCAAAACTTGGGCTTAATGACTTGTCTGCTCCAATGCTAAGGTTTCACGTAATTGTCTCTTATACACAAATATGAACAGTGTCGTCTCATTATATCCGGCTGGTGTTCTTAAGTTTCAGGCCTGAATGAATTATTCCTCGCCTCTCATGACCGTCTTTCTGCACACCCCACGCCGATAAGAAATTAGTACAAGCAATATTTCTTGTTTTTTGTTTTTTTTAATGGAACAATATTTCTATTTGTTAAACACACCGAAGACCAGAGATAGTAAGTAGAAAATGTACAATGAAAATGTACAATAATAAATTATATAGTTACTAAATTAAAATAGACAATTTCAGAATAGCTTTACAAATAGAATATTACCCTCTTAAATTAGCTATACACTATACACCCTGTTTGATGTCATAAAATATGCCTTTATATAAGAACAATGTACTTAAATACGTACAGTATACAATAAAAGTTGCTGCCTTAAATTTTAGTACAATCAACTTGGATGTTTAAGTCATTTAAACTTAAAACTGACAAAAATGTATTTAATCTTGTATAACATAATTTTTTTTCAATTTGGTTAACTTATTTTGATGAGTTAAAGTAATGTAAAAACATATGTTGTCATAACTTATTGATCATAATTTTTTTTTACAGTGCACAATGTGCTGCTATAATTTGCTGGTAATATACTGTGTCTTTTGTTTGAACTATTGTCAAGTTCTTGCAATCATCCTTGCAATGCACAGTAAACCCTGTTTAAAATGAGGAGGGACAATTGAAGATTATCTCCAATACCCTTATCTAGAAACATGGTGCCTTGACCGCCACCATACAGACCATATTTCTACATGGGAATGAAGCAGTCAAGCCTCTGATGACTGTTTGCAACACAGAAGCAAGATTGTAACGGATAATTGGCAACACAAAGACTAATCAAGCATGGGTGATTGCCTGTTTTTTTAAATTCTCGTCCAGTCCTTGTATCAATTTACAACTAAATGGAAAAGGCCTGTTCATTGGAATCAGTAATGTGGGCTTTCTCTCCTTCTGCCTCTCTCTATCCCTCTCTCTCTCTCTCTTTCTGTCTTTCTCTATGGGTCAGTGGCAATCTCAGGTCCAGGGCTGGTTCCAGCGTGGAGAATGAGGGGGTGGTAGTGTATAAAAATATAAAAGGCCTTTTGCTTTGTTTCCTGCGAGGACCAGTCAAGAATAACAATGCATTACACCCCACAACCTTGCAAAAGACGCTGGAAGTAGCCTCAATGTCCCATTGGAGGCCTTAAAGACTCCCTGCTCAGTGTAATAGCGCCCTCTATGGGTTTTAATATTAAATGCAATCAAATCCCAAACAATCCCATGAACTCTGACACCAGAAAAACAGTGGAACAGGTGATGATGGCGATATCCACACTCATTAAATAGACCTGAAGGACTGATGGAGTTGCAGAAAGAGATAAAGAAAGTTTGTCCACAGCATCAGCACAGGTGTTTGGTGTCACGGCAGCTGGTGGGGTGGGTCCACCTGTCTTCCACCCATCCCGCAAACCCCCACCCTCTCTGCTGTCTCCATGGTGACAGATGGAGTCCCGAGGTTCTGATGTATTCTCACCGCTCCTCCCCGCGGTCTGTCCCTGGGGGCCATTCTGGCCTGCTCATTTGGACCCTTCACAGTAGCACAGGTTAACTGCTTACAGAGAGGGTCAAGACCGAATGAATGACAACAGAGATCCTCCCGTGAGCAATTAAGAAGCGTAAAATTGATTTGTAGTCACAAATAGCACAAGGAAGTAAAATCCTAAAAACTGAACGGCCTTAAAATGGAAAAGCCGAACCCCAGAGGCAGCCAATAAAAATCATGGATAAACGGATTATTTAAAGGAATAGTTCACACAAAAATGAAAGCTATGTTCGTCCAAACATGACTTTCTTTCTGGTGTGTAACACAAAAGGAGATGAGAAAGTAAATGATGTCTGAGGCTTTCATCTCCTTTTGTGTTACATGGAAGAATAGTAAGTTGTTCAGGTTTGAAAAACATGAGGGTGAGTAAATGATGGCAAAAGTTTCAACTATCCCTTTAATATTTAAATGGCTTTTTAGATATTAAATGGAGAGTAAATGCTTCTCTTGAGGAAAATACACATTTGTCTCTTAGACTGGGCTCAGATTTCCCAAGATACCAAAGTCAATCATAAGTCAGATTTTAATATAAAATCAAATTTTAGGTCAACCAAATTGTCAACTGAGAACTTTTTTCATTGTTTTTTATACATTCAAAAGTTTGTTTAGCAATATTTTTTTTTACATGTTTTTGAAAGCCTCTAATGCTCATCAAGGCTGTATTTATTTGAATGATAATATAATAAAAACAGCAATATTGTGAAAAAGTATCACAATTTAAAAGTTTTCTATTTGAATGTATTTTTCAAATGTGATTTATTCCTGTGATGTCAAAGCTGTATTTTCAGCATCATTACTCACATGATCCTTCTGAAATCATTCTAATATGATGATTTGATGCTCAAGAAACATTTCTTATTATCAATGTTGAAAACAGTTGTGCTGCTTAAAATATTTGTGGAAACCGTGATAAATTTGTTTCAGGATTTTTGGATGAATAGAAAATTCAAAATAACATTTATTTAAAACAAGAGATCATTTGTAACATTTAAAATGTCTTTACTGACACTTTTGGTCAATTTAATGCATCCTTTCTGATAAAAAGTATGAATGACCCCAAACTTTATATAAAAGATTTTACATTCGCATTCATTACCTTTGTTCACAACAATTGTCTGTATTGTCAATATCCTGGAATGTGAAACTCTAGCTGGGTTTCCATCTAAACGTGAAGCAAATCATTTTCGCCAAAAAAAAAGAGGAAAATAGGTGCTTTTCTATCAAGTTGTTCAAGCGGATTACGGTGGTATTGGTAACCTTGAAACCAACAGTAAATAAAACACCATCAGCGGAAACAGCTGATTAGTCACACGGGTTTAATGTTCGCTATACGTCAGAATTTATTCAGCAAATGCGTTTCCATCTCCCATTATTCGCATTGGGCTAACTCTTTTTCGTCAAAAAGTCAAAAATCACCTCAAGTGAGCGTAATTTTTATTTATTTTTAAATTAAGGGATTTATTTGGCCTTTTTCCATCACTTGTTTCAGATGCGATACTTCAAAATGCGCATAAAAACAGGGTGATGGAAACATAGCTAATGAGTAAGACAATTAAAAAAGAGCAACCAATGAGTAATATTCCAACTGGACAAGCAAGAAAACAAATGTAAATTTCTCTGTGTTAGTATATATAAAAAAAAAAACAGCCCAGACAGCAACATGGTGTCGGACCAGATCCGGCCCACATCTGGTACGTGTGGAACACTGTTGCTGTCTGGGAGCCATCATGTAATGCTCAATGTATCTAAGCTCGGTGCTCTGTGTGTGTTTTGCACTGCAGTAATTTCTACAACAACCACTACACTACACATGTTGATTAGATAGTGCCTGTATTGCTCATCATGTGGGTGACTGGTCCAATTCCAGTAAATGACTCTAATCCATAAGAATGGATCTGTCCTAGAGGACCTAATGATGTTAATTTGTTGAACTTACTGCAAACCAAACCGCATGTTGATTTTCACCGGTCGTGTTCATGTCGACTAATACCGCACGTGTGAGGAAAGGCGTTCAACAGCAGCCAAATGAACATCAATGACTGCTGCCTCTATGGGGACAAAACAAGCACCCACACAGGAGGCAATATAAAGCCCTTAATAAACACGAAAAGAAATAAATAAATAACTAGGCAGCTCTAAAGGGTCCGTGAGACCTACATCTGTCTCATTTCCTGTCAGGGAGTATCTCAGTTCAGAACTGTTCCAGTTTTATTTTATCACGCGTGTTCGTAAGCACGCGCTCGTTACCAGTATGTCTGAGTTATTTCCGACTAAAGGTCGATCTTCTGCAACAGCCACAAAACTGCATCGTTTCGCCTCGCGTCCGTCAACATGGCTCCCACCGGATCCACAATGGCACATTAAGCAATCCTCACCCGTCCCATAAAATAGACAGACTGCAGTTCTGGCTGCAACAGTAGACACTTTCTTCATAAGCGCTATGGGTTTGCAGCCAAGAGCAGAATACCCTCAACCCCTTTATGACGATAAAACCAGATAGTCAGCCATTTTGGATAAAATGGACTCACGATTCTCGAGCATGGACTGATTCAGCCAGCTCGAAGTCTCCCGCTGTGTGGAATGACAGACTGCGAGACTCAGATTGACCACTGGCTTCGGCAGTAGGGCCATATCACCATGACAACAGTCAAAGGAATTGCAAGGCATGATGGGAGGTCAGCACCAGACTTCTTCCCAGGGGTCCAGAGAAACAGTTGGAGACCAGGCTTTCACGTACCACAGTGCAAAATGAATCCTGTAAAATCTAGATTTAAAAATGTATTTTCTTTTGTTTTAAATTCACTACATATTGATTTGAAAACTGCAATGAACACTTACACCATAAGGCAAAAAGTATAGACACATGAACATCCATTTGTGCTCGCTGAACATTTAATATGTCAAAATCTTTATTTTATTGTATTATTATCATTATGTTAGCATTGTTATTGTTATTATAATGAGTAATTTAATCCATATTTTAGTTGTTTTTTTGGCGTTGAGGAGGAGAAATGTATTAGGCGTTTTGTCATGCTTTGGAAAATAGCGTTTTCATTAATTTTTTTAAATCAAAATCATGACGTTTCTCACCAACCCTTTCTCCTCATTTACCTTCAAATGTCAAACAGATCAGTCATCCTATTGACAAACCGTTCTCACAAACAATATCACACCAACCTATCTGATATAGAAAGAGAAAATGATGCCATAATTACAAAGCCTGCAAAGACATCTCTCTTTTTTCCTTCTTTCCTCTCTGTGGAATGAGTCGGGGGACTCTCCATCATCAGTGAGTGTGTAATGAATCCATAGAGACACGTTTGGGCAAATAATTGAACCGTTATCATTCACAACTTAATTACACGCTCAGGGAGTAACTATGAAGTCGGCGTGAACGCCAGCCAGCACGGAGAGAGTAGAGGGACGCAGAAAGAACAGGAAAAGCAATATAGCGTCTTCAAGTTAAGGGATACGTTCAGCCAATAAATTAAAATTCAGTCATCATTTACTCTAAACCTGTAAGACTTGATTTTTTTCTGTGGAACACAAAAAGTGCATTTTTGGAAAAGTGCAATATTCGCTGTTTTCAAAGTGAATGAGGGGTGAATGCATTCCAAAAGAGCACCATAGGAGACCATTCGTGCTTCGTAGAACACTGGAAAAGCAACGGGAAAAAAAAAAGGAAAAACGATGTGAACCACCCTTAACTGTATCATAAAATGCCTCGTATGCTAAATTTTAGGACTAGTAGCTTTGTGTCATTTTATGCTCAGTTTAGCTTTAGTTTCATTTTCATTGACTTTTAGTTTGTTTGTCTTCAGTTACCTGTTTCCTTTGTTCTAGTTTCCCGCCACTAATCAGTTGTCATGGACATTCATTTAACGAGCACACCTGTCTATATTCAGTTCATTATCTCTGTGTATTTAAGATCCTAGGTTCATATTCACATTCCGAAAACTAAAAAGACTTCGGACTCGTCGGACACATTCCAAGGTAGGAGGGCATTAAGGTACGTCCAAATCCAATGTTAGCTTCACTTCCTGTCTCCTGAGATACCTTCATCTGATCCAATTTTGAAGGCAGCATAGATGTATCCTTCGCTGCCTTGGATATCCTACAATTCTTTGCGTTCCATGCGGTGACAGTTAAGATAGAAAAAGAAAGTTGCGGTTTCTGGTCAGTTTGTGTGTAAATGTACGTTTTGAACCAACATTTTCCACTTCTGATGTCACTTCTAGCGAGAAATTACTACTGTAGTAATTAAATATTTGTTTCTCACCAAAGCTCGTTCTATTTTGCTGTAGATCATTAAACTGTTACGCTGCCTCAGAAGTCTGTCTGAAATCAGTTTTTATGAGATTCCTTCATGCGCAAACGCTGCCTGCAGAGTCATTGCCTATAAGGCAGAGAGGCAACAAGTCAGCTGCCTATAGTTTCCGGTATTGTTCGTGTGTTTGTGCTTGCACTAAGTGAAAATACAATTACAAATATCAAGAATGATAGTTTTTACTAGTTGAAATTCAATTGTTGATATCAAGAATTAGCATTTCAACTAGTGAAAATAGTATTACAGATATCTAGAAATGTAATTTTTACAGGTAAGAATAGCTATGGTAATGCGTTTATGAATATTAATGAGAACTGGATTTCCCATACTCCTCTTTTAGCACCCAGTATAGGCCAAAAATGGAGGAAGAACATCCAGTCGGAGAAACGCCCCCTTGTTTATTTATTTATTAGTTCGTTTGTTTTTGTTTTGTCAGTTTCCACAAATCCCTTCACTCGATTGGGATGTTCTCTTTTATTCTGGTCGGCAAGGGCAGTGACTGTAACATCAAGTGTATTTTGCAGTATTAAACACGTATTTATACCGATTTCATCAGGCTCCAAAAATTCTTCAAAAAGAACACAAAGAATGGCCTTCTCAGCTGCCATAGTTGCAACTCTTGCGTCATCAGAACAGGGTGTTCAACGCACCATCGTTTCCATTTAAAATACGTTTTGAAACTTTTTGTCGGGGCTGAACGCAACCCAGGTCAGATCATTTGTGTTCACGTGTTTGTCTTCAAAACGGGAATTTTTGTTTTCTTCACACTTTGTTCTAATGCATCAAATGAAAACAAAATACAACCAAAACGAAAAATAAAACATTTTTGTAATGTAGTTTTTTTAAAAGGCTTTTAACATCCTTCTGTGTACCCCCTCTCTGCAGTCACACCTTTTTCAGTAAGGGGCAATATTTGCCCCCTTAAATACATTTTTCCAGTGCATTTATTTACCTTTACAAATTCTTTATAATATAAAAAATTGTTCAATAGAGAAATACGCAATGATGGTAAAAAACGATCACTTTTAAATATTAAATTAAAACCGCCATTAGGTGGTGGCAAGTCACTGTCTTTATGAGTGAGTCATCGAGTCATTCATTCATTCAGTAACAAAGCAAGAGGCTGTAATTATGAATGAATCATTGAAGCATTGACTCTCACGATTTGTTCAAAGCCGCAGATTCATTCACAAACACTGCTGCTGTTCTGCTGTGGCTTTCGTGGAGCTATTATTTTACGGACACCAACATCTCCGGCACGGACACCACCGTCTCCGGCACGAACACCAAAGTCTCCGGCACGGACACCACCCACCATCTCCAGCACGGACACCAACGTCTCCGGAATGGACACCACCATCTCCGGCACGGACACCAGCATCTCCGGCACGGACACCACCCACCGTCTCCGGCACGGACACTACCGTCTCCCGCACGGACACCACCGTCTCCGGCATGGACACCACCCACCATCTCCAGCACGGACACCAACGTCTCCGGCACGGACACCACCCACCGTCTCCAGAACGGACACCACCCACCATCTCCGGCATGGACAAAACCATCTCTGGCACCGGCACGGACACCACCGTCTCAGGAACGGACACCACCGTCTCCGGCAAGGGCACCAACCTCTCCAGCACGGACACCAACCTCTCCGGCATGGACACCAACATGGATTTGTTACACCAGCATGGATGTATTATTTAAAATTACTTTTAACATTTAAAAACAGACGTTTTCAAATTCCAAAGCTTGTAGAAGGTTCCTACTGGCAATGCTGACTTAGGCAACAGCTTTCATGGTAGCCTTGAGTAAATTAACTTATCTAAGAAAATTATTCAAAAAGCATATAAATATCAGTTGAGCCTATGTTTACTTTCTTCACTGACACAGATGAAAATAAAAAGACTTTCAGTCAAAGTTCAGCTTTAGGATGGAAAGAAATAAGGCAGGATAAGGAGACTGAGAGAAAAAGAAAGATGAAGATGAGGAGAGAACAGGTATTGACAAATAATCTAATGCCCACCGACATGGTTTTAAAGCCATTTCTTATCCATTTTTTGGCCTTCAAAAGTCTGCACATGTAGGTCAGAGAAATCCAAATTCTCCATTAATCTTCTTCATCTTTGGACTGTAAACGTGACACTTTGAACAAAGACGAGCAGAAAATTAAGTATTTATGTAGTAGTACATCTTGATATCTGTAAGCAAAGACAGAGACGAATGATTCGTTCAAGAATCAAATTGATTCATTTCCCAAGTCAATGACTCAATGATAGTAAGCTAGAGTGAAACAGAGACTATCATGGTCAATAAATATAGCGTATGACACATGTTCAGGCCACCTTAACATCACAAATACTCTGCAATATCTATCTGAGATGAGCTGTGAGTTTGTTAGCTTGCACCGTGTTCAGGTGAGCGCTAATCAGCTGCTGGCAGCACTGGCCAAACGGGTGGTCTGGGTCTGGCACGGCGGTACCACTTCTCGGTTTGAAGTTTAATGATGCCAGCTGCCGGCTCTGCCAGCCTGGAGGCACTAACGATCTGGCACTGCCAGCACAGAGGCACCTGGACGCTCGGCACGCCGCAGCACGGACAGGGAGGTGGGGCTGCCACGAGCCCATGGTGGGGCCGTTTGCCGCGGAGGGGCTCGAGCTCTCTTTGAAGAGTAACCCCCCCATTTCCATATTTCATTACACACAGCTGAGCGACAGAGCCCCAGCCAGATGTTCTATTTTGAGCTATTTAAATTTTGACCTGCTTTTTCCTGCTTCTGTCTGTGAAGAAGAAGAAAAAGATGGAGGGGTTTCAATCAACAAAAACAGCACAGATGCCAACTTAGTTGGAAGGATGCTGGTGTGGATTATTGTACCTTTTGTCCACACAGTCAGTTGATTTTAATCTGGGAACAGACTGACAAAATGCAGAGAAATTTAACCCTGTTTAACTTGTCAGTCTGTCCAGATGTCTATGGAGAGGTGTTTCCACACGCATACAAGCATCTTATTCCACAGAGCTATTCACAGAAATTGTTTGATAAATGTGTTTGTTCACTCATGCCCTATTATTTTAATTAGTTTATTGCGTTTTGTTTATTCATATTCAATTTTTAAACCTGTTTAGTTTGTTGCTTGCCCACACCTTCATGGATCATTGAACAGCATATTTCTTCAGTAATTAACATTATTTGCTCAGTAGTATTGCTCAGAGTTTGCTCTTTCATAGCTCCAGAGACTTAATGGAGCTCTAAATTAGGCATCAATTGTGTCTCAGATGTTTCTACTAAAATCCAGTAGGAGAAATAAGAATAAACACAAGTTGTTGACAAAAAAAAAGAGTAAGAGGTAGGAGTAATAAAATGAATGAGGATAGGGTAGCTGAGATAATTTGGAGAGTTTGATGAAAAAAGTTTGAGTTCATATTGAAATCTAACATTTGCAGAATCTTGACGAATCTGAGCAAAGTGCGAGACATCTTTTCTGAATCTCTAGACAAAGACACATGAGAGATCACTGGGCTCTGATGCCACATTCTGTCATGGAAAAACAATTGTAATATAATAAATCTATCTAATTTGTGACCTTCAGTGGGACACAAGGATTAATTCTCCAATTAACATAAATATCAGTGTTAAATATTAAATGATATTACGTTCACTGGTTTGACCAATATTTTTATCATGCATCTACACTGATTGGGGTTCTGCACCATTCAGAGTTGACTGAGAATGCTTTGAATCGAGGTCGCAAACAGGAAATAGAATTGAAATTCTAATATAAGGAAGTAAAAATAAATATAAAATAACCCCAATAAATGTCATTTTTAACAATTCAAAAAATGCATGCCAAGACTTGTTGACTTGTTTGAACTGCAAATAAATAATTCCTCTTCCTGTCATTCCAATTTACATTCCAACTCAACTTCCTGTGGAGTGTAATCAATTCATAAATCAAGTTCATATTTCAGCCAATTTGTCAATTCTGAATTTTGCACAATGACATGATTTCTAATTTATGGAGCCCCTAAGAGAAAATTTAATTTCAACGCTTTTTCACTCGTTCACAAAACAATAATTTATTAACAATGTTTGGGAGGAACACGTTCATGTTCCCTGACAGTTTTAACCGATAAACTGCACGCCTCCACAGAACCGTCTCCTCACTCTCAACAGGTTCCCAGCCAGGGATACAGGGGGAACACTCTGGGTGCGGGCCACTTCCCCTTGGATATTATGCCAAATACGCATACTCTTTTACTCTTTCAGATTATTTGTAAGTGTTAACTCATGAAACTTTTGTGTTTGCAGAGAAACTTTGCATTCATCCCACTGACTGTTGATGGGAAAAATATGAGGTTGGAGAGAAAACTATATTTCATTGCTTTTGGGGCTGAAAGCAAAGTTTCTTGGGGAAATGGAATACTTTTGTGTGATGGCACAAAAGTATTTGTGATCAAATGCAAAGTTTCTCGAAAAAATATACAAGTTTGGGAGCGAAGGCAAAATCATCTAAAATATAAATTTTCCTTCCATTTCCCTTCATTTTCGGGAAACAGTCGTGACTAGCTAGTTAGTTTCTCCACTGATGCATCGGTGGTTAAGCAGCGAGTTATGGGAAATGTACCCCAGGTTTATATAACACGCCACCATTATCATTAAACCACTGTGAGTTCAACAGGAAACAATTGTGTTCACTAGTTCATTGATTAGGGGTTCAAACGTGTAGCGTTGAAACCCTATTGTTATTGTTAAAATTTCCAAGGCTCAGCATTGTCCCCTAAAAGTGATTGGTCAGACCAAACCGTAATTCGTAGAGACTTGAAACTTTGAAGCTGGTATGCTCACACCATCTACAACGTCACCAAGGCTCGTCCCGGTCGGCCTGACGGGGGTGCTACAGAGGTGAAAAGTATGAAATCGCTCATAACTCCTAAACCATTAGGTGTAGGCTCAAGTGTCTTATATCTTTGGAATCCATGAAAAAAAAAACATGAACATGGCTTTAACCAATCAACTGTTAGTCCGATTAACAGCCTTGAAAATTGAATGAAGTTTGAGCACCTATTAGACAAGGTTAATGGAGGCCGATTGGAACAGAGGTCTGTAAGACGTTTGAAAGAAATCAGCCACTAGGTGTTGTTAACGAGTTTTACGCCTCTGTAATCACGTAGTGTTCCACATCTCCACACAATATTAATATCATTTGATAGATCTCCTCATACTGAACAACTTTGCCTCAAGAACCACTGCTGTCAATCAAACCGTACATTAAATATTTGCGGTTATCTAAAAACCTACTTTTGCGAGCTAGTCCTAGGTTTTTTCGCTCAACCTCGATAAAACCACTGTTGAACAAAAGTTGAACTTTACCCTTTGGGTAGCTATAACAGGGTCATTTAGAAAATGGGCGTTGCCAAATGCATACAAAAGCCTATAACTCCTAAACGAAAACTCAGAACTTCACGAAAATAGGTGAGCACATGCGACATATGATTCTAAACAATCATGCAAACTTTTATGGAGATCGGACCATAGGTGGCACCAGAGCCGTCGCATAGACTGTGCGAACTGTGCAACCGCACAGGGCCTCGCACCTCACATCCTGCTGTTTTTTTGTTTTTTTTTGTCCCCACCACTTTTTAAAACATCTTGCGGCACGAATGTACCAATTCTACAAATAAATAAAACATCTCCAGTTAACTGGCAGAGCATTCATTTCGTTCATTTTTTAAATAAGAGACGATCTAGCGCTGAAATGTGTTTTTTAAATCAAGTGATCAAAGTGCTCGTTGCCGCTGCAATCAGTGGCGCGGATACAGTGTTTTCTCGTGTGGCTCACGCACACGCCGCACTCGCACGTCTTCACTCGGACGCGCGCTTCAATCCGTTGCGGATACTCTATTCGTTCTGGTGAAATCATAAAACATAATGCACACAAACGTGTCCCTGCTTGATATACAACCACTGATGAACATAATCGGGTTTGATGAGAGAAAAAAAACTATGAGTGCAGATTAGAACCCATAACCTCTGACACGCTTGACGAAAGTTCTACCACTGGACCATTCAGATACACGTTGGTTAAAATTCTCGAGCTGACTTGATGTAAAGCCACTCCTTGCACAGTTGATTTTTTTCCCCTCTGAAATAAATAGCAGAAAGTCATAGCTGAGACTATGTGCATGATTATGCTGTATTATTCTACTTGATAAAAACGTATTGCAGCGAGATTATGCGTGCAATAGAACTAGAACAGCTACGTCCGTGTAACTGTTATTCATGTGCAATTGAGCATCCACATCAAAGAGCAGGGCCTCGCATTTCAAGTTCGCACAGGGCCTCGCACCCCACCTGCGACGGCACTGTGTGGCACTATAACTTTCCTTAAGTTGCCAGTATTGGCTATAAATAATATTTTCCATCTATAATCTAAGTGGTTACATGCTTGCTAAATAACACATACCGGTAATACCTTTTTATGCACTGGCTTAAAGGCCTTAAAGCTCTTGAACCCCGATAATTGCTGCTCGCGGCTAGCCTGGCTAACATCAGACCTCTTTCTCTTTGAGACGTGCCTAGCATCACTGTTCCGTGGTAAGAAGACTCAGTTGTAACTGTTGGATGCTGTACTCACTACTGTTGTTCTGTGAACATAGAGAAAATATTATCCGCCACTGCACGTCACCACTGTCCTGTGAGAAGAGAAAGTCCATCGTCTGCTGCCATCCACCTGTAGCCCCCTTGTGCTCTGCTCGCCACCTACTACTCGCTGCTCCCCACCGAGAAGAGGTCTTAGTTCTCTGGCCCATCCCCGTCGTCCTGTGAAAGAGAGGTGACACTCAGTATCTGATGCTGTCCTGTGAGAAGAGATATTTCCCTATTTTTCATAACATTTATTAAGGTTTACGTGAGATGTTACAGAAATGCTTGACATACAGCCCTATATAAACAATAATGATTATTACTAAAATATTAAAAATGATTTTCATTATAGTTTAATCATTATTTAGTTAATCATTAATTAGTTAAGGTCAGTAAAAAAAAAGGTCCTGCAAATCACTTATTAGACTCTTAAAACATTCAATCTGATAACAAAAACATTACTGTTCAATCTCTAGTAACAAAAACTCAGAATCTCTGTTTTGTGGTGCCCTGCTTTTACTTGCTCACAGTGCCTTCACAGACACACACACACACACACACTGAACTCTGATATCATTCTCAGGCTAATGTCTGCAGGCTAATGTACTGCACCACCTCACAGCTATTAATATGGATTTGATCCTGAGATCACGCAGCACCCAATACAGCTCTAAACTGCAGGGACACGGATGACCTTTGTAGGAGTGTATGTGAAAGATGGAGGGAGGGGGACAAAGAGAATCTCATTTCCATGAAATACTGTTGTCCACGTTCAGCAAAGAAGTACTGTCCCTCAAAATATCACATCAGACATGCCATCTCCTCATTTTCTAATATATCTGACATCTGACGTTCTTTTATACATGTGATCTACACATGCACATAGGCAGAATACTTTGTGCCTGAAACAGAGATAGGTGCTGTCAACATTTTGAGGCCATCCATCACTGTAACCCAATCAACTTTAAGTGCTCGCTTTAATCCAATCAGTCACAAGCACACTCGGCTCATAATCCAATCAGAACAGGGCCATTCCCAGATGACAATCTACTCCACCTGTCAGCACCACTGAGCATGTGTCAGGCAGGCAAGGTATCTGATTGGCCTTAGTAGTATAAGGCTATTGGACAGCAGGTTTGGTCCTGAAAGGTCATGTCAAAAGCAATTACATAAAATTAAATTCAGAGTCACAGAGACAAACTACAACAAGGGGAAAAGCATACACATCTTTTAACCAGCATGTGGCTAACTGGTATGTAAAAATACTGGCAATATTCTTTGGTATCTATACAAATCCTGTATTTGAATGTGTGTCTGGAGAAATAGATCTTTAAAGAAATATTTCAGGATTTGACCAACGAATTTCCATATTTTTTAATATCGCACTCACAAACAGGAAGTTCTAACTTAGTAATATTTGTAATATTTTAAACCTTATTAAATATTTTACTTTTTTTTAACTATTCTTACTTGTATTGATTTCTATAAAGGCCCTGAAATCTTTTTTTTTTTTACATCCCCTGATATGTCCAAGTCTTCCATGATGAAAGGCTGATATTTTGCAAATGGTTCATGCAATAGTATTTCTCTTGAAACACTGATGTGATGAGTGTATAAATAAATCAATTTGTTCTTGTTAATTATAAACATACTGCCAATCATCATAACGTTGGAGAGGAACTTGTCCCAAGACTCTTTTGTGTTAAAATGACAAAACCCAATAAAATGTCTCTTTCAGGAACAGATGTTTTTACATCTAAAGGGAAATTGTGTTGATTATATAACTTTATATATTATTGTGGATTATCCAGCACAAGTATGCCTTAATTAAATGCACATCGAGAATGGATAAAAGATAATATCATCATTTCACAACTAATTATGGGTAGTAAACATAGTTGATGCTGATGTTTGTTTAATGAACTGCGCCTCACAAGCTTGAGGGCATTTGGTGGATACAAAGACTATTAAACCTGTCATTTGATCAATCAGATTTAAAAAATATATATATTAATAGCAACTTTAGCTACACTTATAGCTGATATTTGTTCTAAGATAACGTTCCAGGCAATATAATAAAAGTCATTTTGTGAGTTGAGAAAGCGAAAGCAATTACACCACATTCTCTGAGATACAATATTTACCCATCAATCCTCCCTTCTCTCATCAAGACAATCAGAATCAACTCACCCTAAGCTCAATAAATATACAAGTACAGACTAAAATAAAAAGTTAAGGAAGACAATGGCATAAAACTTCCAGGGAAAATGGTAAGCAAACAGAGACATGAGACTGATGAGTTCCTTCTAAAAATGACAGTGTGCAGCTGATCACTGAATGTAATAGCTGTAGGCTTATTCTGAGAGTACAATTCGAAATGACTCAATATGAAAGGCACCAATTTCTTAAATGCATGCTAATTTTGACATTTATAGATTATTAAAATATGATTTAAAGTCTCAAGGTAAAGTCTTCAATTTTCACATAGGTAAATAATCATACAATATTCATCAATGGCTAACATTTTATGATATCACTGGTCAAAACTGTCTGTCAAAGCAGTAAATAATAATTCGATTTTACACTCTCTGAAGAATATGTGAAGAATGCTTACCTGTGCAAAATGTGACGCATTAATACTACAGGGTGGTTGCCAGTGTGATGGTATGCTGTTGCTAGGGTATTCTGAAAGGGTGCTAGGTAGCCTAGGTAGTAGTAATATTCTGGATTGTAGATATGGCTTAGGTTCCTTCCTCAGAGCAAGTCTATGATCTTTTTTTTTCCCATCTGATTCATCATCTGCAAAGCAAAAATGATAAGCCTGATTGCTTAGAAAAGTAGTACAATTCGTCAACAAAAATACATGAAAAATACATATTGAATCATTTACCAGACTTCACAAAGTATTTCTCAACAGTAAAAAAATAAAATAAAATCTATATAGCCTATATATAATTAACAGTTGTTGTTTTTTCGCTAACTAAATGGCTTGTCTGTTGTGCCGTATGAACACACCTTGATTCCTCTAAATGCCTTCCATTTCTTCCATTTTCAGATATTGCAAATTGCAGACAGCACTTCTGTTGATAGAGGCTAGTGTGTGTGGCACCATGAAAGTCATTTAAGAGAAGTTTTGACAGAGGGCTAATATTTCTCTCTCATTGTGTGTGACTGTTTCTGTAGCAGACCACGCTGATCCCTCGTCTGACCTGCAGTGGATCTTCTTCAGCACTCGGACACTTTCTCCCCTCACACACTCATTATATTCTACCTGCAGTTCGATCTGACACAAAGGCCCACATCCACGGGGAGGTCAGAGGTCAGGAAGATGGATGAATGATTTGTGAGACTGACCCCTGGGGTGACGGACAGCCTGATCCACCAAACATTAGTCGGTTTTATAGTCATCGCTCCTGAATACAGCACTTCTGTCACTCAAACATGACCAATCATGTCTCTGCAGGAAATAGGCACAGGGATAGCATGGAGAGAAGCTTCAATGATTTAAAATACTTTTGCAGACTGACTTCTTTTTCTCAAAATAGAGTTTAAATCTCTGTTAATTCTGTTACATTCAGGAGGGGTCACAATGAAATAAAATAAAATTTGACAAAGTTAGGCTACTGCTAATGAACGTCTGAGTTTGAAGAAACTTTTAATGTTGCATCTCGACTAATCATCTAAAAAATTCACAATACAGCACAAAATGTGTCAAACCTTTTGCGCGACTGGGTCCGGTGGAAGTTAGAAAAACAGCTGGACTGGCTTGGTGAATGTCATTTTACCAAGTATCACCAAGATCAAAATCGTTGTTGCTCTTGGAACAACATTCCAATCAGATATGAGGTACAAGTTTACAGTTTAAATGTCAAGTTTATGCTTACAACATGGGTTAGGTGCTTCTACATCAATGTTATTAACCTATTAACATTCCTTCTGATTTTAGGGATAAGTTATGGGTAGGGTTAGGTTTAGAGATAGGGTTAAGAAGACAAAATGTTCAGACAAGTAATCCTATGTTGTTCCAGGATCAACAAAATATGTTAATCCAGGAACATATCTTGTCAAAATCAAGGTGACCGAAATGGCTTAGGCGTACAGCTCTTTTAACTTTTCTGATTTTCAGCTCGTCTTTGAAATCACTAGGTGGGAACACTCTCATATCTCAACAGCCATCGTAACAATTCTTTCATTATCAGCGAAAATGTGAAATAACCTTTGCAAAGGCGGGTGAAGTTTTAAAGCCGCTGGCACGCGAAGGTCTCCTTGACATTTTGCCGCTCATCTTCTTCAACGCTTCCTTCGGTCTGAGGGAAGAGATGTGCGCGCGCCCCAGTGACATTTACCAAAGTCATCAAGCACTGAAAAAATCATATTAGCGAGAAAGAAACAGCTAAAAGCAGCTTGTTCCGTTCCGTTCAGGGTACCGGATTTATAAGAACAAACTGTATGCAACTGAACAGCAAAGCTTGCATTTGAAACTAAAGATAGGCTAGCCTACCAGATGAGGTAGCCCATGTGATGGAAAAAATAGGCTACTTTCTAGATAGGCTATATAGTCTATATATAGTGTGAAATTAAAATATATCCCAAAAGGACATAACTCTCCACTGGTTCCTTTATAAAACGAAAGAGTTTGTAAATCTAAAATAAGACACATTTCCTGGAGCAAATAACGAATAGGCCTATCTCAAAACTATAAACAAATACAGTAACATGTTAAATTAACAATGTTGAAAGAAATTATTTAAAATGTAGGCTATCTATAAACATGTTTCCCAAATATTCAGCAAATTAATGCAAGAGGGGAAATCAGATAATTTAGGGCTAGCCTATAGCCTACAGAATTTTAAATGAAGCTACATTTGCTCTTTCGCTTGTCGGGTCAGTCCATAAACA
This sequence comes from Rutilus rutilus, assembly GCF_951802725.1. Taxonomy (NCBI): domain Eukaryota; kingdom Metazoa; phylum Chordata; class Actinopteri; order Cypriniformes; family Leuciscidae; genus Rutilus; species Rutilus rutilus. Next base: position 48,812,231 of record NC_140209.1, read on the forward strand.
TAAGATATGAGTAGGTTGAAGGTAGTAAACCTGTAGGGCTATGCAGCTGTATAGGCTACTATTGCACAATCCACCTATATTGAGGTTTTCCCACTCGCATGAAGGAAAACATGGATAGCAAAATCATAGATCTCATCAGAGACTTTCTCTTACATGTACTCCACCTCTGACTGGAACATCCTTTTCAATCCAAAAATACCCAATACTAGTTGTCGTCTTCCTTTCATCTGCTAGAGGGCACTACCGTGCAGATGCGATGTTTTGCCATCAGCCAGGAAAACAGAGGAGAGTTGATTACTCACCATCGTTCAAGCGTATAGTGAGAAGAGGAGCAAGTCTTGATTTTCACTATTAAGTGTTACCGAATCACACAGGACCTTCGAGTTTAATTCTGGAGGAGTTTAATGGCATTCGGTTCTGGAAATTTGATTCTGCAATCACACTTTTATCTATATGTGGAAGTCTCAGAATCATTGATACAAACACCAACATAATCATGACACAAAGCAGCAACCAAGTTCAATCATGCAGGAAAGCAGTAGTGAGACTAGTTCTTTTTAAAGACATCATGAAATCAAAATAGACTATTCTTATTGTTGTATGGAATATTGCGTTGCAATGTTTATTAGGCTATAAATGATTTATGATAAACCATCATAATCTTTAATCAAAATAATTTTCATTTCATGCCAACTTTAAAAAATGACTTTCCAGTTTTGCTTTAAGTGGGCTTAAACTACTGTCACCAATATGCACCATATAGCATACAACTGAAATTATTAGGTGAAGCACAATGTAACCACACTGTTCAAACAGGCAAAAAGAATTCTAAAAAAAATCTGGCTCAAATCAGTTTTATCATCTTAGTGCTGATGTATGCGCCTCATGAGGTTAGTAACACAACCTGATAACATGATGGACAAGGACAAAGGCAACATTTCTTCATGTTAACATCTCACTACTCTCAGCTGTGGAAGAAAACATCTTGTGCGCTACTAGAGCAAACATATAGCAGTGGCTCCCTTGAAAGGTTGCCGAGGTGCCTTAGTGGGCCCCGGACCCCTGGATGAGAACCACTGTGCTACATGGTTGCTCCAAGAAGTATTGCTTTTATTTAAAGAATTATTGTTATATTGAAATAATCAACTATATTACATAAATAACTATTACATATATTGAAGAGCACAGTACTTAAACCTTCTGGAATCACAAAATCAATCATGGTTAAAGTTGGCATGAAATTAAAATGCACCTAATTTCTTGCATTCATCTGCCACCAATTTTAAGTGCAACGGCCCATTTCAAAATCCAACCACCATCTGATGTATAGAACCAAATCCCCGCCCTACATTTGTTCTTTTTCAGTAATCCGTTACACTCAGATGTACGTCACAAGGAGGAAGAAAAGCTGTTGCTATTCTAATCACTGATATAGTGGATATTGACTACAATGACTGAACAAACAGACCAGATTTAATCTCTTGCAAAATAGAAATATGGACAGCAAATCAAAGATCAGATGTGAAATTTAAATCAGTTTTGTGTGCAGTGTGAACATAACCTTCTGGTGCAGTCACATTAGTGAAAATTCATGTGCAGAAAACATCCATTACCCATTATCAACAGCGTAGAAATGTATGGAGCACAGCTCGGACAGAAGTCGGCTTCAAACCACGCAGCTTTCTGTAGGTCAGCACGGTAAAGCTCGTACTAAATTTCATACAAGCACCAACATAATCATGACTCGTCAACTGTTTTTTCAATGTATGTGGGAGAAAACCCTTTATTAATCGTTTCTGACTACAAAGAATGGGAAGAAAATACAAGAGACATCATAGACGTTAAAAAGGGATCCAGATAAGCAAAAACAACATTTTGTGCAATTTAGTCTCTTTGCATAAATTAATATAGGAACAAGGGCCGTTGAGGAAAAGTGTGCGGACTTCTTCTTGTTCTTTAATTTGATTTTAAGCCTTTGGTCCAGCACTGGACATGTTTAGTAGTCAGGACGGTCCTTCTTCAGCTTGCTGTAGTCCATGTTCACTGCGTAGAACTTGAAATGGGAAAACAAAAAAGTGATGATACAAAATAAGCAGGTTAACATTATGCACTCAGCAAAATCCATTAACTCAGCTGCCTGTGTATGTATTGAACTTGAACTCTACTCCACATCAAATACACATTAAGACACAAGCTTGATTAGATTTGTACTAACTAACAGCACACATAAAATGAGCTTATGAAGCGCTTAATGAATTAAACTCATTAAGATCTTAGATTAGGTCCTGATACGGTCCTTCAGTCACATCTTTTAATAGGATCCCCATAGGCGCTCCAACAACAATGGCGCGTTTAAGTGTTTTACTAACACCACATATGCTGGTCAGTTAGATTTCAAACTCAAAATTACTGTCGCTTACTGGATGCTAAACATCTCAAAGTGCTTTATCATCACATTAAATAGAATGTTCTGAATCAAAACAATTTTATCAATTACCACAGATTACAACTGAGACTTGTCCCCTCAGCTCATTGAAACTAATCCAAAATCGTGTTCAAGGTAATGCGGTTACAATGCAAGTCTATTCCAGAAGCTCTAAATGTAGAAATGCACAGTTCAATGTGTTGTTTTAAGCAATTATAATAATTCTTCAGTACAAAAAAAAAATGTGCTGTTTGAGCTGTAAAGCTCCAAAACATATTTAGCAGGTTCACCCTTGTAAAAAGTTATCGTGACGCCAGTGTCATGTTAACATGGTTGAGTTTCTAACGTTTATCCTAATGTAATGCAGGGCTCTACAGTGCGACCAAATGACGGTGTACGACTGTGAAAACAATATTTAGATGCAACGATGTGACCAAATCGAAGCTCATGAATAGTTGTACACCGGTTCCAAAATTAATACTCTGTAAGAACCAAATCCAAGTAAAAAGAGAAAAGGCTGTAATTTGATGTAATGTACTATATAATGTATATTTAATTTTTATATTATTATAGCATAGTAATATCGAATGGATTTTCATAAAAACAACCGTCATGGCTCACACTATGTTACTGAATTGTCTTTATTGATAAGCTCAGTTTTCTCATGCCTACTTGTGAATGTTATATTGTGGCACATAAACATTACGGTCACTTTAAAAAAAATATATATAAGTTGAGCCCTGCAGTGGCTCATTTCATAGGCTTCCATTCAAAGTGCTTTACTGTGAATGCAACCGTTTCAAACTGAAGTACAAATCCAAATTATTTTCTGTGGTATTCAAGAGATATCCACACATGCTGTCGATAGAGCTTGGGCTGAACCCAGGACAATTGAGTTTAAATGATCAATGCGCATGTATCATACCTTGTACTGATCAGTGGGCGCCATTTTATTCCAGGGCTCTGGGTTGTTCTTTCTGTCCCAGCTGTGGATATGAAGCAAATGAGTGCACAAATAAACAAGGCACGCATGATAAAACCGAACAAAAGAGTTGACATGAACATCTGATCAGCACTGTTGTTCTCTCACAATTGATTATGTCAAGGTATGAAGAGTCACAAGTTTTTGTGGCATTGCGCAGCATCAGCTTAAGGCTGTCTACACTCGACAAAGCAACTGTTGCAAATCCATTTGTTCTTTGTGTCAGGAGTAGCGTGAGTGCTTGAAGTACGTCAGAAATAGATGGGGGCATCTGTTTATTGTCGAGAATCAGTCGTGACGCATCGAGTGTAGACAGAATCACTTATTATAATGGGTTCTATTTGCTTTTGTTGTGTTGCGCCACTCACGTCTGGTGTAGACACGGTGTTCGATCTTAACAGCAATAGGCTCTATGCACGATCGCTTCCGCGTTTTGTCTCAGCCCGCCCAGTTACATCCGGTGCTGCGTCAGAAGCAGTTTTTGCATTAGGTGGAGATAATGGCAAATTACACTCGCTGTTTACAAAAACTTCCAGCGGTTAACGTGAATGAAGTTAACAATATTGTAAGGCAGTTAAACTGTCACACATGAGTATAAAAGAGAAGTTCTTTAAATTATAAATTACGAGCTACATCAACAACTTTGAGGGTGAGTATTCTCTCATATCGCGCGAAATCCGACTAGCGAATCAGTTTCTAAAATCGTTGTCTCCGTTTCTGAGAAAATGAATTTTATTGAAGTGAATTGTCCTATAGAACGCGCTATGCGGAAGTAAAGACGCTGGCTGAGATCCTACCGGAAATACGTCAGCAGCGTTCGTGCATAGAGCCTATAGCTCTTCAATTAAAAAAAGGAATGAGGCCTTTCAGTTATGTTTTTGTATCCATTGTGAGAGACAGGTGATTAATGGACTTGTATCTTCTGTAGAACAGACGCTTACCAGACATCTGGGTTACGCAAGGCCAGGCGAGCCAGATATGTCAGAGACATGGTGCATCCACCGCCAATGAAAATGAAAAGTGGGATCAACTATGGTGAGAGATGAACAAAAAACAAAACAAAAGATATATAAAGCAACTGTGACTTGAAGGTGATGCATTAAACTTTGAAATTATGGCTGATGACCATCTAGTGTCTGGTGTCTCAACTGGGTTTGGCTTCAGGATGCCAATTTTACTTTGTATAACAGTTAACAACCCTATAATTCACTTATTGTACAAAAGTAAAATGTACAAAGCCATATTATAGACCTCCAGGTGAGAACCACAGATCTAGATAAGGCTATACAGTAATGACTGACATTACCGTTACATAAAATTGTTCACAAATGTTGCTTCATGGCCTTAAATGACACAAATAATACATTAGAGTTTCTCTGCTTCAAACCTTTACAAGCAAATGCCTTCTCAGTCTTCAGAAACTGTTAGTGGTTAGGAGATCATTCCCAGCCAAGATTTAAAAACATTAGTCATTAAATTATAATATAGGGTTGACTAACAAAAAAATAATAATACAAACAATACGAAGTAAATGGCTCTAATAGTTTAAAAGTGAGTGTTTTTAGGCCACACTTGTCAGCAGGGGCGCAGGAAGAGGTTTTAGGTTGGGGGTGCTGATTTTTTTTTTTTTTTGGGGGGGGGGGGGGGGGGGGGCGTCACCACTTTTGAATGAGAAACAATATCATGACTATAAAACTCGTCAAATCTCCGCGTATCACAACAAACGTATCAGTGAGAACACTTGTTCAAATAGCACACACTTAAACCTGACTGCACATCACATTTTTTACTTTATTGATTCTGCTTTTATTCGTAACGGAATGGACCGGTCAACGGGACATAAATTAATCCTTAAAGGATGGGACTTTATGGGACATTTGCACAAAAATAATAAATAACTTACCGTAGCCTATTTTATAATTCGCTCCAGAGTCGCATATCAGTCAAAAAATGCGTCACGAGGAAGAAAAAACATATAGGCCTATAGCTTAAGTCGCACTGGACTAAGTCGCATTTTTTTAGAAATTTATTTCACAAAAAAAAGAAAAAAACATGTTACAGACAGTTCTCAGCTACGGACGTGAGCGCTCTAAAGCGGCACTAAACGAATGTTTTAAAACTTTCACAGAGACCTCAAACTGAAAGCACAAAGCCTGTCTTTAAATTTAATTTCGTTTTGTATTAATTGTATCTTAATTTTAATCGATGTTTCATCAAAAAAATTGTCTGGTTTTAATAAATAAGAAGGCTATTAGAAAATAGATTATCAGGACACGGAGGCGCTGGCGAACCTGGAGCTCGTCTCATAATGAACCGAAACTCAGCGTATAGGCCTATAAGGTAGCCTCACATCGCATCACAGACCTGAGACATATAGATAGCTTGAAATGTCTACTTTTAAGCAGAACAATTCAAAACGAAAGAAAACAGACTGCGCTGCTTATGTAGGCCTAATTCGTATGAAATGTGCATTTCTCTCTGGCGCTGCGAAGATCGCGATTCGTCAACTTCGTGGCTATAGCCCACACTGACATAAAAAAAATAACAATTATTATTAGTAAACAATTAAAATGTCTCCTGCTATATTTTACATATTTGCCTGTTCCTTACAAAACACTAACAGTGGGGTTTTTGACTGTTTTTTTTTTTTTTTTTTTTTTTTTTTTTTTGCAGCTGCGGACAAATTCTTTCGACACACACACACCTACACTCTGCGCTTATGTTTTAAAAACATAATTTAACATATATAACAATTTTTAAATAGCCCACTTAAAGTGTTTATTACAAATAAATGACTAAATGCTAAAAATGAATACATTTTAATGAACTAACATATGCATTGCATTTACAATTCTGTGAAAACAGGGGGTGCTGCAGCACCCCCAGCACCCCCACTTCCCGCGTCCCTGCTTGTCAGTCTGTCCTCAGTTTAACACGCTCGTCCTTGAGCGGTCATGTGACACGCAGGCCTCCTGTGACACATAAAACTAAACTCGCTTCAATGGCATTTAATTTCAAGCTAATTTAAGGTTCATGTAATTACTCACATAAAGACTCGCAATAAACATGCGGCTAGTCCATTACAATAGGAAAGTGTGTTGTTTACTTGTGACGGTCGTGACTGTTTGACACGTTTGTGTAGTTGTTGCAACTCAACATGAACATTTTGTGAGCTTTACAATATATTTATTTTATGTATATTTTATACCCGATTGAAAACTTATTCTGAACCTAATGTTATTAATTGAAACATTTTCAATATCTGCAATTGTACGAAACTGCATGCGCAATATTAATTCAATTAAAAAAACAAGAACAAAAAAACAACTCATTGACCTTTTGGATTTCCATAAGTTAGTTGCTGACAGTCGTTTTTATTCATTAATCTTATTGAGATTGCACCAAAACACGAAACATTTATATCCGATCAAATATTTTAGAACTGACATTTCCATGAACTTTTATTGTTTTAATAATTTCCATTACTTTTCAAGACCTGGGAACCACACTTTTAAAATTCCTGATATTTCCAGGATTTGCCGTGTAATATAAAAACATATTTAAGGATTAATTTGTTTATTCAGCGGTGTAAATATCTAAACTGGTGGCACGTCTAGCTAACAGGCTAGCGACAACGTTTGCGCAACTCGCTCTTGCCATCGTCTATAACAGAATAACTCGTCCTGAAATCATAATTCACTTACGGCAGGGTGGCTTCTGAGTTGCCGGCTGACCGTGCTCAGCATTTTGATTGATGAGATGATTTAAGTTCTCCCAAAAATGTACGGAAATAAAGGAACTGAACGTGGCCCGTTCGAGAGCTCTATCAGGACAGCTTCAATACTGAGAGAATAGGACACGGTCCACGGGGGTCTTATTGAGTTTGCCTGATTTGTTATTTTATAGTTAGACAAACGTTGTCATCTCGTTTCAGTTAATAAATACGTATAACAGTGTAATAATTAAAATGTTAACCAAATACTGATAATAAAAGTGATAAATAAATTATAATATGATTATATGCGGAGGTATTTTGTAAAGGCGATGCTGTGGATACCCATTCGAAGGCGCGGTACTGGGTTCTTACTGGTCGCTGAATCGGATCTGATCTAGGGTCAGTTTGCGAGTTCGCACGAACACTGTTGATGTTAGATATCTGATCCCACATCAGAAAGAACATTTAAGGACTTTAGACTAGAAGGTCGTTCTAGGTCGTAATTGTGTTTTACATTGTTACTAATGAGAAATATAATTTTAAATGGGCAAATATGAATCACGCATACATTTTTTCTCTTTGTCAAACAATAGATAGGATATTATCTGTAGTTTATAGTTTTATTATCTCTAGTTTTTCACCTGGTTCTCTGAGCACTTTTAAATGATCTTTCACCCGAGTTGCTCTTTTAAGACAATAAATGAGTTGTGTTGTTGTGTCACATTTCACCTCAAAGATTAAAGATAATAATAATAAAAAATTAAGGTTATTGATTAAGGTTAAAGCTTAGCCTATTTTGCGTTGTGGCATTATTATTTTCATGACAATTAAGCACATTCGTCCCTATTTTGCCTATTAATACTACTATTTTGCCTGTAAATATAATACACAGACAACATACTCTACTGACTGCAAATTATAGGCACTTACTAAATTGATTTGAACAAATCTAGATTTGTAAACATAAATCCTCTATCAATATATAACAAGTTATGCTAATATGTTGAGTTTATTTTAATGTAAAGTTTATTTATTGCATAAACCGAAATAGGTTTGTGTATTGCATTAACACAATATAATTATCTTACATTGCACAAAGCTATTGTAATTGCAATTCTAAACAAGTCAACGATAGATGCTGCCCTTCCAAAATACTCTTGTTAGTTTACATGATGGATACGTTTATGATAGCACACATCCATGGACTGGTAATAGACACTTTTCCTGAAAAGCAGCACTGTCACAGATTTCTGAACCTTCCTCTGAACTAGCACAACTGTCAGAAGCATATCATCCTGTGCTTTCGCTTCTTTATATTCACGGCAAGCGTTAACAAAACCACCTTTAAAATTCCCATTTACATAGCCTAAAAGTGCTCATCTAAAAAACGAGCATGAGACAGTAAAATAACAGAGAGAAAGAGAAAAAGGAGAAAAGCTCTTCATCATCGTTTTAGCGAGGACAGCCTCAGGGCAGCTTGTTCAAACGGTGAGTGTGGAAATGTAGTTTTGCTGCGCTGCCAGTTCTCCTCTGCGGGCTCTTTTAATCAGATTGCCTTCTTGACATCCGGCCGTGTTTGTTTCCCTCCAATTTCATTTTCTGCTTTGAATTGCACATTAACCTTTCCTCAGAGTTCCTGCTAAGCAAACGGCGACTGTTCTCCATTGTGATCACGATTATGAGAGGTGGATGGCTGACTCTCGTCAGGTACATTTCATCCAGTTTAACTGCATCTTCAGCTCCAGTCCATTCAAGTCAATGCGTTCTCGACGCCACTGATGTGTTTTGTAGCAACCATCAACCGCAACAAGACGTGCACTTTAAAAGGTGCGATTGAAAACACAAACCCGTTCACGTCCAGGGTGTGTGTTTAATGTCATTTGGATGTTTTTCTCTCCCCAAACAGAGCGAGAACATGATGCTGGCAGACACGAGCAGCGTTTTTGGCAGACGTTCCCCTATGACAGCTGGTCAACAGCATCTTCTTTGCAACCTGATTGAGTTTCCCTTTTATTTCCAAACAGATCCCTTCGTACCAGAGATGCAGAGTAGAATGAATCTATAAAATTCCATTTTTATTCTGACACAAGGATGCATTATAATGCAGATGATTGTTTCGTAAAAAATGTCAACTTTCTAAACATTTGCTTTGCTGACTTCAAAACAAGACATGAGACACATGAATATAAATATGACATCTGGTATGAAAAAGCCATGTTTTGACAAATAATTCATCTTTACAGGTGTTTGTGCATTACATACACAAAGTAAACCACCACACACACACACACTTCCTGGGGAATGCAATGACCATCAGACTTCACCACCTAAATTAAGGCAGAACCCACCTGTCTGAATCCACATTTCTCAAATTACTTGGAGATGTATATATAAATACGAATCGGGGTAGCTAAAAAATTCTGTGGTTGCCCCGCTGGAGGAAGCCTTCCAGGAAGTACAATCAGCATGTGCATTTTTTTTAGACTACGGTTTTAAATACCTTTAACCTTTCTCTTTTTGATTTCGCCCTATGAGCATGACAGATTATGATTAGGCACAGACACATATTTGCACTGTACCTCTGTTACCATGGATTCCATTTTGAGAGATGATGGGTTAAATATATCCCATTATTAAATGTTCAGAACATCAACAATATTTTGAGTGCTAAAAACATCATCTCTGAAGTACACCAATCATGGAATTAGTGTTGTAAAGTGTAATAAATGTCTATGTCTCAAGGGTTCAGATGCAGGCATACATGTACGCATGTGCGCGCACACACTCACTCACACACACACACACGCACAGGGTTCCAGTCTTCAGTGTGTCGTCTTCTTAGGAGACTTTCCAAATTTGGCATCCAGTCCAAGGCCTGAAAGAGAGAGCAGAGTCATGGTTGAGCTTATTATATATCTGCTCATTATGGCCATCCAGCTCCGGACTGATTATTAGTACTGTTAAACACAGAACTCAACTTTAACAAGCTTAGATGTACCCGACCAGTCAAAAAGTCTAGGCAACTGTGTTTGATCAAAAACGTTATGCTTAAATTCTTCAAATTAATTTTGTAAACAAATCTAAAAATGTACCTATGTTTGAACTTAATTTTATTCATTTAGGCTACTTTTTTTTTTTTTTTTTTTAAATAAACTAAAATACATATTTTATACTTTTTAATTATATACACTAACGTTCAAAAGTTTGGGGTCAGTAAGATTAAAAATAAATGAATACTTTTATTCAGCAATGACGCATTAAACTGATCAAAAGTGACAGACTTTTGACCAAAGACTGTTACGTTGTTACAAAAGATTTCTATTTCAAACAAATGCTGTTCTTTTCAACTTTATATTCATCAAGAAATCCTGAAAAAATTGATCTGTTTCCACAAAAATTTTAAGCAGCCCAACTGTTTCCAACATTGATAATAAGAAATGTTTCTTGAGCATCAAATCATCATATTAGAATGATTTCTGAAGGATCATGTGACACTGAAGACTGGAGTAATGATGCGAATAAATAGCATTTTAAAATATAAAAATGTTCACAATATGACTGTTTTTACTTAATTTTTAATTAGTGCTGGGCAGCGATTAATCGCATCCAAGATAAAAGTTTGTGTTTACATAATATATGTGTGTGTACTGTGCATAATTATTTTGTATATATATATATATATATATATATATATATATATATATATATATATATATATATATATATATATATATATATATATATATATATATATACACACACACTATACATGCAAATATTTCTTAAATATATACATGCATGTGTGTGTATTTATATATACTAAATAATTATACACAGTACACGCACAAATATTATGTAAACACAAACTTTTATTTCGGATGCAGTTAATTGTTGCCCAGCTCTATTTTTAATCAAACAAATTCAGTTCGATCCGCACAATTCTGGATAAATTAAGAATCATCATTTTTTTGTTTTCAAATAGAGATTGTGATTCTGATAACAAAATAACATGTAGGATAATTTACTAGAGGTTGACAAAATGTTAATTGCTGCAGTCTATTTGAAAATGTTTAATTAATTTGAACTCTGAGTTTTTAAACTCTGTTTAAACGAATGATTCAATGACTCACTCAAATAATTCACTTGTTTGATTACTGGATGAATCAAGGCTTTTGAAAGAATCTTGAATGATTGATTCAATGACAAATAAATTTAACAGTCACTTGTCGCCACATGGTGGCGTAACGATGTAATCAATACAATCGTTATTTGACATGCCAAATTCCTTTAAAAAGGTGATTTACTCTTTTGATCACTACCATAGACATCAGTGTTTATATCCGAACTATAAACTCTTATCCCAGTACTTCTGTAATAATATGAGTATTTGTAACAGAAATAATGATACTGTGTGGATGAAAAGCGGTTTCATACCTATTCCTGACAACTGCTCTCTCTGTCATTAAGGAATAAGATCATGTGGGTGTTTGAATCGAGATCGTGATCTTTTAACAATTAATCGTGCAGATTTAAAATGCAGCCAGTGAGCATTAGAGACTTCTTTCAAAAACAAACTTTTAGACGGTACTTGATTATTAATCATTTAATATAGTTTTATGTAAATAATCAATATAAGACAAATAAGAGTTTCACTCACCAAGGAAGACAAGGATGGTGCCAAACCACTGCAGAGTGCTGATGACGTTCCCAAAGAGCAGCACTGATCCCAGGATGGTGAAGAACTTCCGTGTCGTAGTGATGATGGAACATGTGAGTGGTCCAAAATACACCACAGTCATGAAGATGAATGTCTAGATGAAGAAAGAGGAGGATAAATGTTTAAACCCTGGATTATCAACTATTATGTACTATTACTATTTTTGTGTGTGAATGAATGAATAAATGATGGTGCTGTTCTAATGTAAACCCACCTGTCCAAGAGCGCTAGTGATACCGAACAGGAGGATATTATAGATGATGGCAGGATGGCGGTCAGTAAATGTCAAAAACTCCCACACCTCCCCGCTCCACAGCACAGCTATGCAGAAAGAAAGAGTGAGCAAGAGATGTTGTTTATTTAGTAGATTTTATGTATGTATGAGTATATGTATATAATATAGCCATGAGGTTGGCAAATAACTTTACTCTCCAAAGCCCATTTTTACTTGCATTTGGGCTTGATGAGTGTTAATTCTGGACTCTGTATCATTTTGCATTTGCCTAGTTAAAAGAGAAACTTGACAATAACTTCAGAGAGCACCACAGGACAGCTCTGGATTCATAATGAGTGGTTTGGAAGGAAGGAAGTTTGCTGCATGTGTGATGAGATTAAAGATTAAAAGTGAGGAACAGATGCCTTTCAGAGCTGAGGCAGACCGACTGAACAGCTGCTGGAGATCAGCAGGGTTGCTTCTGTCAACCCTGAAATAATAACACCACCAAGACTAATAGAGCCAGAGCTCCCCCTGCTGGAGGAAGATGTACTGACAATGAGCTCTGGTCTGATGGAAATACTAGTATACGATTTATAAACCATGAAGTTAGTCAGTTAGTTTTTTAATCTCTTATGCTCACCAAAGCTGCATTTCTTTGATCAGAAATGCAAGAAAAGTTAGGGTAATATTGTTATTACAATTTAAAGTAAATATTTTCGATGAATATATAAATTATATATAAAATATAATTTATTCCTGTGATGTCAAATCATTACTCCAGTCTTCAGTGTCACATGATCCTCCAGAATCATTACCATGCTTAATATTTTTCCAAAGATTATTTCATAACAGTTCAAAAGAACATAATTTATTAGAAATCAAAATCTTTTGCAGAGCCGGACAGTAACGGAGTACATTTACTTGAGTACTGTACTTAAGTACAATTTTGAGGGATCTGTACTTTACTCGAGTATCATTATTGGGGAGTACTCATGACTTTACTCAAGTACATTTGAGAGGCAAATATTGTACTCTTTACTCCGCTATATTTGTATCCATAACCGTGAGTACCCGTTACTTCTTCAAAAAAGAAAAAAGGAAAAAAGAAAAATCTCGGAAACCCTCAATTTGTTGTTTCCCTCTCAAACGTGATTGGATTGTGCAGGCGCCACTGATTGGGACAGCCTATCAGCGATCACCTTCAGCTTTCCGCCAAAGTCAACTCCACGGTCAGATTTAGATAAGAGACGAAACCATGGACGAAACAATGGATGAAGACGCAGCAGGTCCATCCCGGGAATGTGCCAACCCGTGGCCCCACCTCGCCAGACTATTTCAATTTTCTGAACAAGTTAATGATAGTTTTCGCTTCAAGTGTTTGCTGTGTTTACCAATGTAAGCACTGTGGCAGTAGTAATGCAATATTTAGAAAATGTACTCTTGTACTCTTGATACTCAAGTACTTTTAAAAACAAGTACTTCAGTACTTTTACTTAAGTAGACATCTGACTGTAGTACTTTTACTTGTACTTGAGTAAAATGTAGCAAGGGGTATCTGTACTTTTACTCAAGTAATGAAGCTGTGTACTTTGTCCGCCTCTGATCTTTTGTAACATTACAAATGCCTTTACTGTCATTTTGATCAACTGAATGCAATTAATACAAATATTAGTTTCATAAGAAATTCTTACTGACCCCAAACTTCCATAAACAATTGAGTGATGACACAAATTAATAGATAAATCCATTTTTTTAATTGATTCACTGAATCATGAATCAAATTTAGATGTTTAAACCTCATTAGCAAAAATGGATTATGTCTTAATCTGATACAAACAAATTATGTGACAAGGATAAATTCACCTGACACAGTAAACCTAATGGCCAAAAATGACGAGCATTAAAATCAGCGTAATATTCGTATTTTATTGCCAGCAAAACAATCACAATATATTGTGAACATGCAAATATATACCCCAGACCGAGGGGTCAGTATTATTAACATGTTCCTATAAATCCAAGTGGCAAATATTTATTCTATTGTCTTTTATCTTTAATAAGTAGTACCTTCACTAACAAAGTACCGATGTTCCTATAATTTATCAGAACCCTCTTTTTAACAACTCACCTACTCCCAGGACCAGTGTGGACCACATGTTAACATTCAGCATCATGTGATTGGCTCCCGTCTGGAAGCGCGCCCTCATGTGGTCCTGAGATACACCTGTCAGCCCATCCAGAGTCAGAGAGAGCAGCTACGACCAAAGAAACACGCATCAGATCATCTTCACACAGAGCACTGGAAATGCTACACAGAACAGATTAAAACAGAGCCCAACCAGCAGCATCTCTCCAAAGCCAAATGTGTGATCATCTGATGCGCTGGAGCCTTTGTTGGGTTTGTAGAGGAAGAGGGCGACCCCGGCGACGATTAGAAACACACACAGATACTTCGCCATGGGATATTTCTTCCTCAGGATTGTGACACCCAGAATCATCACTGTGGAACCAGAGGGACACAAGCACAATGAGTAGACGTGACCAATGCCATCAATCTGCAGAGGTTTCTATTGTGTGGTTAAGAAAAATGTGCATGAAACAAAGAGAATGCCATTGCCATATGGCCAACAAACATAAGCCAAAAAAAATATGGCCATATGGGAATATACGCTTTCTTTGAACATGTGAGGCAAGCATAAATTGTGCACTCTTAAAGGGATAGTTCACTTTGAAAATAAATTTTGGTATGTTTTAGCTTACCTCAAGGGCATCCAAGATGTAGGTGTCTTTGTTTCCGCAGTAGTTTCAATTTTGATATTTTTAGGTCAAACCGTTCTTGTCTGTCAGTCATATAATGCAGGTCTACGGTCACTGTCTCAAAGAGCATGCACAAAGTCCAAATTAAAACAATTCCCCATCGTCCAAATTAAACAATTCCCCATCGTAAGTACACATTGATGGCCTAAGACACGAAACGAGCGGTTTGTGTGAGAAAACGAACAGTATTTATATCGTTTTTACCTCTTGAAAACAGCACACGTCCAAATGATCTGACGGCGCGGGCGGGTATAGATATATACATAGATGTCGCCTTGGCTACGGTTTCGTTACAATGAACTGCAGTAGCGAAGGTGACATCTAGTGTATACATCTATACCCGCCCGCTGGCGGGTATAGATATATACACTAGATGTCGCTTGGCTACGGTTTCGTTCCAATGAACTGCAGTAGCCAAGGCGACATCTATGTATATATCTATACCCGCTCGCGCCGTCAGATCATTTGGACGTGTGCTGTTTTCAAGAGATAACAACGATATAAATACTGTTCGTTTTCTCACACAAACCGCTCGTTTCGTGTCTTAGGCCATCAATGTGTACTTACGATGGGGAATTGTTTCATTTGGACGATGGGGAATTGTTTTAATTTGGACTCTGTGCTCGTGTTTTGAGACAGTGACCATCGACCTGCATTATATGACTGACAGACAAGAGCGGTTTGACCTAAAAATATCAAAATTGAAACTACTGCGGAAACAAAGACACCTACATCTTGGATGCCCTTGAGGTAAGCTAAAACATATCAAAAATTAATTTCAAAGTGAACTATCCCTTTAACAAAAATACATCCAGATGAGATGAAAAATGACAGCTACCTTAGCCCAAAAAGTATTTGGACACTGACCTGGAATTGGTTTACAGGATTTTCCCAACACCTAGAAGGAAGAAAGACTCATGAGCATGATGTTGTGAGGGAGAGAGAGAGCGATACGAGAGTAAAGAGCTGCTGACCTGTGTGGGGTAGTTGACATACTGCAGGGCAGAGTTACTGGACACCATAGCGCTCAGGTAAGACAGAGAACACACGCCATAGAGCCAGCTTCTCGTGTGGTCCTGCTTTGAGCTCTCAAAAACCTGAATTACTACAAACATAACATAAAGAGAATGCAGAATTACTTGCAAGTGGAATTCAAACACATGCAGCAACACATACAGGCAAACAAGTGGTGCCATAATGTGACACAACCTATTTATTCCGTATCACACGTGATCTCCAAAACACTCTATCAGAACATGCAAGGGTTTGACTCACAGAGTCTGGCGAAAGCAGCGTTGATGATGCACTGGATGAAGACTAGGGTGGTGGCGTAACGAAACTTCTCCTTCTTCCCCACGTGAGTGTAGTCCCCTCGCGTGCTGGACGAAAAAGAAGACAGAGGTATTGTGGGATTGAAGGGAACAGCTGTTTGGAACAAGGATACTTAATGATCACTGGCGGTATAAATAACCAGCAGTGGCTGGGGAAGAAACGGTTGTTTAACGCAGCAACTAATTTTAGCGCTTGATAATTCTTTTTTTTTTTAAAGTCTTCATGACATTGAGAGGTCAACTCATCTGAGAGGTTTTGAAATGTACTGTGTAGATATAAAATGGTTAAAAGCATAGCAAAATAATTGTAAAAGAATATCACCACTTATTTATATAATTATTTGTTTACATATTTTACATTATTGACAAACTAGATCACCCCAGGAATCAAAAGGAAAAGTTCTTACCCCCGGTTTCACAGACAAGGTTTAAGCCTAGTCCCAGACTAAAATGTACGTTTGAGCCGTTTTAACTGAAAGTAACTTGCACTGACAGATCTTAATATGTCAGTGTTGTGTCTCAAGATTCACACCAGTAATGTTTTTATTTCTAAGGCATGTTTATAAAAGCTACTTACCTCATCCTTCCCTAAAAAAAAAAGCATAATTTTAGGGCTTTGGGTCATTTTTATATGTGTTACATGTAAATATGTGTTACAAAGTGCAAGGGAAGGATGAAGGTTAAATGTCCTAAATGAACTAAGGCCTAATCCTGGCTTAATCTAAGTCATGTCTGTGAAACCGGGCCTTAGGGTTGGGTTGTGTTACTTAGAGACACACAGGGGAAAACCTTCTGACCTGAAACTATAAGGTAATGTAAGTGAATTTATTTATTTATTTATATATATATATATATATATATATATATATATATATAAATAAATGCACCGTTTAGCCAATCCGAAACCCTATCGATCTGTCAATCAATTTGTACATTTGAGTTTGCTGACATTGTTTTGGTTATCTGTGGTTCAAACTAGTATATATTACAATTGTCGCTGGTACGCATTTCAATTTTACTAACCATTATGTACTAGTACTTATCCTTAGTTACTTCTAACTTTTCAAATAGTTACGTAAAGCATCTAGTCTAGTTTTTCTACTACAAACTGAATAGACAACGGTAAAATACTACTTACACACTAGTCATTATAGATCTTTGTGGAAACAATTTTTAGCTCATCTTACCCATGGCGGTTACACTTTATTTTAAGGTATCAATGTTACAGTGTAATTATATATGTAAGTACTGAGTAATGACTATGTACTTCCTATAGGGTTAGGGTAGAATTAGAGTTTGGTTGAGGGTTAGTTGCATGTAATTATGCATAATTTACTGTTATTACTAAGGTAAGTAAGAACATGTAACATAATATGTAAATGTTACCGATTTGCCTAGTGAGTGTAACTATATTAGTACTTAAACTGGAATTAATTTGAGTATGAACTAGCAGCTAATGAATGATTACTAGCAACAACAGGAAAAACACACTAGTCAAAAGTTCCCGATAGAATTCAACCAGTGTCTTAGATTACATACTAGTAATTACATTAATTCTTTATTATATTATACTAATAGGCCTAGATACTAGTGAGTTTAAAGCAGTGGTTCTCAAGCGGAGACCAACTTTGGGGCCTCAGCAAACTCCCAGGTAGGACAAAATAAGGCCTGAAAGTAAATGAGTTACTTATAAATTAAAATGCTAAAAAGATGTAGGCTACAACATTAAACTGACATCATACTTTTGAGTTTATATGCTTTTATTCCAACAAATGCACATCAGCTTAGATTAGAAGAGCCTTCAAATATTGTCTTGGACAAAGGTGAGCCTTGGAGTCAAAAAGTTGAGAAAATCCATGTTAAAAGAGCTTGCCACATATAGAGAACAATAGAACAACTGTCTGCGATAAATCAGAGCTCCTTCTCTGAAAGAGGCTGACAAGAGAGCTGCCATCGGGCTTAACCATAGTATACTAATCTGTCATATACTGTAAGAATGCAGAGAGTTAAGTAACATATGTTACAAGCAAGGTGAAATTGCTAAAGGGTCATTTCCACTCTCTACTTGCTCTTGCAACCACATGGACAGAGACTACTTGCAGTGCAATAATAGCAACTGATAACTGAAACGGTGTTATATCCTATGTGATAGTAGGCTCTTCAAATGCAATGCTGTTTCATACTCACATTGTCTCCTGCAGTATTCCATAGTAAAAGTAGCACACGAAGACCCCGCAGAAGCAGACGATGAACCGGAGCCGTTCGTTCTGCCAGAGAGACGGTTTGCTTGACGCCTTCCCGGCGGCCATGCTATCGTCCAGCAGTCTCGGTATGGACACGGACACCGCTCCGCTCCCCGTACCCCGTGCTCCTGCGTCCCGATCCACTCTACCGGCGATCGGTAGCCCAACTCTAGATCACCCTCCTCTCTGTAACTTACTGATGATGAGGCTCTCCTTCCTCTAATATTACATCTAACGTTACAGTCTTAAAGCCTCTTACAATAACAACGATATTACACTACCAGTCGTGTTGCTTAGTTTATTTAGGTTTCAGTTTATTCACAGATCAGTAATGTAACTGTCGCGCGCTAGCTGTGTCCAAACAACCGCATCCTGAACATGACGAGTGAGTGAATGCGGTTAAAAATGCGGCTTTTGTTTTTAGATATTGCCCCAAAAGCTGAATTAATGTTGTACTCGAAGTGTTGAGTTAACAGTCTGTTTTTGACAAGAAGTGATAATTATTGCTGGGGCAGTCTCTAATAAATGTTTTCATTTGACGCGTCAAATGACTCTGCAGGAGAAGGACCCGAGGAAATTCGTGGAATCTGCTGATATGCCTGTAATTAGAAATAATTAAAACAGCGTTTTAAGTCAAGTGCATGTCGTTATTTGCTCAACCGCGGTGACATCCCTCCCATCATGGGGCTTTCCGCTCAATCTCTGTTTTTGTTCATGATTGTACAAAAAATTGCCTGCTACTTTAATTTAGGCATTGCAGACAACTCCCTATAAAAAAATCTGTGGGGCCTTTCTTGAAAATAAGCAGTTAGGATTTTACGTAGTGGGATGTGTATTACTTCAATTGGTCCAAATAAGCAAAAGCTGATGACATGCAGCGAATCACAGTGCTGGAATCTTTAAGAGGGCGGGGCATAGAGATCGTCTACAAGCATTTCGTGTACGTCTCATTCATGCAAATGTTATATTATAAACTACAATTTTTATTCTAGGTTCAACTGGTATTACATTTTAATGCAAACATATAAATGTATATTAAAATGTAATAGTAGTAAACAATTATGCTCAAGAATGCATAAAGTTTTTATACAAAACAGTAACCACACTTATTTCTTTAAGTTTGTTTTTCATTTATGGCAGCCAAAACTGAGTAACATAAAAGTACAATATATGCAACAAAAAGATTTGTTGTACTGTACTCAACAAAATAACAGTAACAATCTGAGAACAATATTATTAAAACAGCACCCTTAAAGAACAAGGTAATGAGCGAGAACTTAAAAAAACTGAATGGATGATGCCAAGACTGAGACACAATCCATGTAAAAAAAAAATGATGGGATAATAACAGTGCAGTGTCAGCAAACAATAATTTGCTGGAAGTTTCGTTCCTTATGATGCGCACAATCACATATTGAACCTGAATGCAGCAAATTTGCTTGTGTCCTGTGTAAAGTGTTTGTATAACCAGTTTGGTGCTCAACGAACTGAACAATGTGACCACTGTGGTAAGAATAGTAGTCAAGTCTGAAGTGAAATTCAGTAAAACATACAAAATAAACCCTTAATTGGGTCCTGTCGGTATTCTTGTCTGAATTTAAGTGTGAACGGCCCACTATTCATGAAGACCTCTGAATAAACAACAGAATAATGGCCTCTGCCTTCTTTCCCTTATTAAATTACAACTGTAAACACAGTTACACAGGTTCTGTGAATCTCAAAGAATCCATACAGAGAATATCCCCATCATATTTCAATCCAAACAAAATAGAAAAATAATTAAGTATATATTTTAGGACCTATTTTATATGTATATATATGTTTTTTTTATTTAATTTTTTACTTTAATACAGTAACAACAATTTAATTTTCCTTAAAAAATATGACACAATGCAACAACAAAAAAAATGAATACAAATAATTTCTTTTGATTGGAGGTAGTAACACATGACTGGGACATTTTCTTGAGAAGCTTTGTAAGATTCACCCTTTTACTCTCTCTGAACATTTGTTGACATTCATTGAACGCCTACAGTTCAGAGCTCATCTTAATGATGTCTAAATGCATACATTCTTAACTACTAAATAGACATGCTAAAGCATATTTAAAACAAACCCAGCCTTCAAAAACACCTGAAACATCAGTTGTCAAGATAAAATGCCACTGCAATGAACAGCTGATGAGAGACTCTCTTAGTGTCTCTTTGTAAAATCATCATGGAGTGGGTCAGGCTTGAAACACATATGTTTGATAGTCTGTCCGATAGACAAAATATTATAATGAATGTTCAAAATGACCATTTTTTGTTCTGACAGAACTGAAAATATATTCTTATACATATGATGAATAGTCATCAATATAGTTTTATAGAAATTAGAGGAAACATACCAATAGGTAATTGCTATAACGTGAAACAAAATGATCACAAGTGCCAAGTGGAGTGTCCTCAGGTCAAAAGGTCGCCGGCAAATCACATTGGAGAGAGTCCACTATAGTGGACAAAAAGTTGTCCATTTCATTCTTCCATCATGATTTTTTTTAATCTCTGTGCAGATCAAAACAAATCATTTACCGGGTGGATGGCATGAGCTGTTTCTAGAAAAGCTACTTCTCTCTGAGACGCTTTAATGTCCAAGTCTCTGATGATAGGAACAAAGGCACAGCATTCTTTTGTTTTTCTTTCTTTTTGCCACGTATGTCCCCCATTCACAGAGAGGTGGCGGTAGGGTCTGGGAGGGCGCCGCTCAAATAACCACCCACACCATGTCCTGGTGTCTGGCAGGGGGCAGCACTTTGAGCCGAACAGCCAGTGACGGGTGAAACAGACAGGCCACGGAATAACAGGTCCATTGAAGGGAGGAGGGGCTTGAGGAGACTGACAGGGCAGAAGGCGGAGCCACCGTGAGGCGTGAAATTCACCTTGTTGGGGTCAGGGCAGGAAGGCTGAAGAGGGGCATTTCCATGACAGGCAAGGCTGAAAAGAATTGACGTTTTGAAAATGGTTAATATTAGGATCAACTGATCAAATGATTGGTTTAATGAAATTAACTGCATGATATGCAGATTGATTAACAGTGTATCTTCATGGTTTTTAAAATCCAATTTAAGGCTTTTTAAGACCTTTTTTTTAAACTATGCACAAATAAACTTAATACCGTATGAACTGAGTAGAGCTAGATCTATAGTAACAACATGATTTAAACCGGCCATTCCCAAACTGTGGTCCGCGGACCACTAGTGGTCCGTGAGGGTACTGCAGGTGGTCCGTGGAAAGGCAAAATAAAATATAAAATAATATTTTTTTACCTTCATTTTACCAGGAAATTCCCATTAAAAAAGTAAAAAGAATATGTAGGCCTATATTGATATACAATTTAAATTAACTTGTCAAGTTATTGTGTGATTACTAAAATAGGCTAGTGGCGCTCGGCCTTGACGTTCAAGTTCAGTGCCGTTAGAACCACAACATGGATCGGTGAGTAGCAAGAAGAGAAAAGTGGCAGAGGCAGATATGTTCTCATTATCACATCACACGCATAGCCTTTAGTTTATAGGCAGTTTATGAAACGTAATGTTTATAAATGGAATGAATAAGGCCTGTTATTATTTTAATTTCCAGTTAGTTTCTTGACCTCGCGTTTCTGAAATGTTTTGCGGATGTGCTTGTTAAGTGAACAAACTCAAGCCTAACGTTACTTTTTGAGGACTTGTAAAACCCTAAAATCGCCAAAGGTTTTGAAATGTTGATTATATCCAAGTGTTCTTATTACTACTGTATAGATTTCATACTCCATTGCTATGGAAATAAGCCTGTTCATTAATGAACCTGATTATGCCCTCGGGCGCTTGAGTAAATAAATAAATAAATTATGTGGCAACTGTTGTGAGCAGTAAACTTTCTTTTAACAAGCCGTATATACTGATGTGATGACCAGATATAGTTTTAGTGCCAGTAAGCCTATTTAGAGGTGCGGATTAATTCAGGTGTGTGTAGACATATTTTATTATGTGTATTATGAGGTGGTCCGTGAAAATTCTTGATTACAAATAGTGGTCCACACACACAAAAAGTTTGAAAACCCCTGATTTAAACAACTACAGTTACAGGTATTGATGAAAACAAAAAAGTTGTATAAAATGATATACCTCACATTTCAGCCTTTAAACTATATTTTTTTTAATTATAAGTAAAATTATAAATCATTATATTTTAAATTATTAAAATATAACTCTTATCGTAATTGTTTTGAGTTTTGGAATCAGCACATTAGCTTCTTTTCAATCCACAGACTGAATGACATTGCAATTTCACTCTCTGACAGTAGGTGGAGCAGCAGAAATATAGCGGTAACCCCTGTATATGCAGCTGCTTCATAAATGTGACGAATTTGCATGTATGATATAAAACCAGAAGGTAAACAATGTTAATTCATCAACAGTAGATCAATAAGCAATCGCTTGTCATAAATGCGCGATATTCACTGATTGTGAATTGCTCTGAAAGCACAAGCCAGTAGAACGCGCGACAGTGCCGCATTTTAAAAGATTAACACATTAAGCCATATTGCGATTCGTGTTCTCTTTCATCATCTCGTTTCGAGATCCACCTATGGGAAGGGCATCCGGTACCTGACCTCTGTAGAAGCATCCAATTGCACCAAGTCTGGTTAACAGACAGAAGCGCGCAGCCAATGCCCGGTAAGGCCACACCCCCTTACCTAAGGCATATATACCCCAATGCGCGCTCATGTACCTCAGTTGTCATTCGCTTCTCGCGATCTCTGTATTCCCAGCTCAGTGAAAATTTACACACTGCTCACCGCGTGTCTGCAGGAGGACATATCGACTCGATCAGCCTCCGCCGGACGTGACAGTCGTGTTTTCAACTGTTGCTGCGTTGCATTCGGAGCCGCCCACGCTCTCCATCTCCGTTTTCCTCCTATAACGGCTGCCCGCCACGGATTTCTCCAGCTTTTTTGCGGATATGTCGCTGTCCAAGCCTGCCGCCTCGTCGGGGGACTCCCTATCACGGGCCTGCCCGGCCGCGTGTGGAGCCCTCATTGCCGCGAAGGACCTTCACCAGCTGTGCGTGGTTTGCTTGGGTCCGAAGCATGCTCGCGAAGCCTTGGAGTATCCTGAGAATTGCAGCCTTTGTCTAAGGCTGCCGAGGAAGCTGCTGAAGCGCCGTTTTAAGGTAGCTGTGACACAGTGCGCCGAGCTCTCCCTAAATTCGGACTCGGACGGAGGACACGGTGATGACGCGCTACCGGGGGCCTCCCGGGGCGCGACTCAGTTCGTTTGGGCTGACCAGCCCAATCCCGCCTTCCCCGAAGAGGACATCTTCGAGGAGGGCGGCCTCGCTCTCGTCCACGAACCGGCCGGTTCTGGCGAGGAGGATGATGCGGCTATCCTTGGGGTCTCCGAGGACGAGGAGGCCATCCCGCCCTCCGGTGTTCCCCAGGCTAGCACGGCCCACACGGCTTTACCACAAGCCGTTCTCCTGGAAGTGTGTGAGCGAGCGGCCGCTCGTCTCAACGTTGAGTGGCCAACTCCCCAGAACGTCACCGACCAGGAGAGGGACATTTATGATGGGAAAGTGCTGGGACCCCCTCCCGGCCCGAGGAAACAACTCTTCCCCATTCTCCCGGCGTGCGCTAAGCACATGAGAACGTACTGGAGCGACCCGCTCGACTTCAGACACGGTCTCTCGGGACTCGAGGCTAAGGATATGGCGGCTCACGGTATGGGCGACCCCCCCGCTGTCGAGCCGTCCATCGCCAGACACCTTAACCCCGCTCAGGGTGGGCTACTCGCCCCGCCTAAGCCGGTCCTGCCTAACAAGATGGACCGTTTTGCTGCTTCCATTCACCAAGCCACGTATAAATCGTCGGCCGTGGCTGTCAGGGCGCTGAACGTTTCTTCCCTCCTCTCCGCCTACCAGGCGGAGATTCTCGAGGAACTAGGACAGCAGCTGGCGAAAGGAAATCCTTCGGATACCCTCTGGAAGGAAATCCTCACGGTGAACGACCTCGTTCTCCGTAACGCCCGGCAGGCCGTCCAAGCTTGCGGGCGCTCCATGGCGCTTTCCGTAGTGGGAGAGCGCGCGCTGTGGCTCAATCTGTCAGGACTGCCAGACAGCGAGAAGCGGCGCATCGCAGGCGCGCCGGTGGAGCCCGGCCGGGCTCTATTCGGTCCCGCCGTCGCACTGATGCAACAACGGTGCGATGATAAGAAGAAGGAAGATGAGGCGTTTAAGCTGTGCCTTCCCAGGAAGGCTGCCCCACGCCAGGTGCCCCCTGCGCGTGGGCCTAACCCACCTGCCATAGGTCGACAGTTTGCTCAGGGAAAGGAAAAACCCCGCAGCATCCCTCCACCACGGCAGCAAGCCCCAGCGCCAGCCAAGCGCTGGGGAAAGTCTAATCCCCCCGCGGCCGCGGCCGGGAGACAGGCTAACCCCACTTCTACCGACTCGAAACGTAAGCGGCCTGCCTGACGTTCTTCCGATGGGGGCTTCGAGTCTGCAGTCGCGGGTCACAAACCCGTCGGACTCCCCTCTTTGTTCAGGACCCCCGTCGAAAAGACCCAGGGGTGCCCTCGGCTCACCGCGCCGCGAGACTGCCCAGTTCGCGGGTGCAAGTGTGTGTTTTCCCCCCACGTTCAGGGGGCACTCTGTGAGGTTACGTTCATGTGTAGTGGCACCAAAGCACCACTCGCCCTCTGTTCCCCTCACGTTTTCAATAAAGGCTTCGGCCCAAGTGCATGTCCAGCACAAAACACACACAATTCAAAAAAACACGAATCACATAAATTCGTTTCGGAGGGAAATCCCCTCTCTGCAGAGAGATCCCATCTCATTGCAGATAGAGGAAATTCCTCCGAATCCATGCATGCCGCCCCCAGTGTGCCCACTGGATGGCGGCATTGCATCATTGACAAACCAGCTGGACACTCACAGCTCCGCTCCAGCCCGAGCGGGGGCGCTCGCGAGCCACGAAGCGGCTTGGCAGGCCATTTCAGCTCCCGAGTGGGTGTTGCGTACCGTAACCAAGGGTTACAGGCTGCAGTTTGCAATGAGACCTCCACATTTCAACGGTGTTCTCTCTTCTCACACAGAGGAAAACGCCGCGCACATTCTGAAAGAGGAAATCTCCTCTCTCCTAAGCAAGGGAGCGATTCAGAGGGTACCACCCAATCTGGTAAACCAGGGTTTTTATTCCCGGTATTTCCTTGTTCCAAAGAAATGCGGCCCACCCCGCCCCATATTGGATCTTCGAGTGTTGAACAAGCACTTGAGGAAATACAAGTTCAGAATGTTGACACAAGGCTCTCTCGCCCGCGCCATAAAACAGAACGACTGGTTCACATCAGTCGATCTGAGAGACGCTTTCTTTCACGTAAGCATTTACCCCCCACACAGGAAGTATCTTCGTTTCGCCTACCAAGGCACATGTTACGAATTTACAGTTCTGCCGTTCGGGCTCAGTTTGAGTCCCCGAACGTTCTGTTTATGTGCGGAAGCGGGTTTGACGCCCCTGAGACTATCAGGGCTGAGAATTCTGACGTACATAGACGATTGGCTCATCATAGCCGAATCGAAGGAGAGTGTGTCGCGGGACACCACCCGGGTACTCGCGCACATCACATCCCTCGGTTTCAATGTGAATATGAGGAAGAGCAATCTGACTCCCAGTCAGAATGTCATTTTCCTGGGCTTGGAATTGAGCTCAGTCTCCATGCGAGCGCGTCTCTCTCAAGAGCGCGTTCGCTCTCTGATGGACTGTCTGTCTCGTTTCAGAGAAGGGGCGAGAGTACAATACCGTACATGCCTCAGGCTGCAGGGTCTCATGGCTTCATCTATCCAGGTGGTGCCATTGGGTCTACTGAGAATGAGAGCGTTCACGAAATGGGTTTTGTCACTACATTTCAGCCCGATTCACGATCTCTGCCGCTCAGTTACGGTGACGCGCGCCTGCTCGGCGGCCCTGCGTCATTGGGAGAGCGAGGACTTTTACGCACGGGGAACCCCCCTCGGGACGGTTACGATGCGGAAAGTTATGACGACAGATGCGTCCTTAACAGGCTGGGGAGCCACCCAGGAAGGCAGAACGGTGAACGGTCTGTGGCCGAGCAGACTACGTTCAGCGCACATAAATTATTTAGAGCTCCTGACCATCTGGAAAGCTCTAAATCATTTTCTGCCTCGCCTGCAGGGACATCACGTTCTAGTACGGTGCGACAATACCACGGCAGTGGCTTATATCAACCGTCAGGGCGGCATGCGCTCGTCGAAACTCCACGCTCTAGCGTTCAAGCTTTTGGTGTGGAGCAGACGGGTGTTTCTGTCATTACGCGCGACTCATGTTCCGGGCATTCTGAACAGAGGCGCGGATCTGCTATCGAGGGGAAACCCAATCTACGGGGATTGGCGTCTTCACCCGCAGATAGTGGAGATTTTATGGGCGAGATTCGGACAGGCAGCCGTAGATCTATTCGCCTCGCGCGAAAACCACCATTGTCCTATGTTCTTCTCGCTAAAGGACGTGGACGCGCCCCTCGGGGCGGACGCACTGGCCCACCCATGGCCCAAAGTGCTGCTGTATGCTTTTCCTCCCCTGTGCCTTATAATTCCTACACTGGCCAGGGTGAGGGAGCATGGCCTGTCTCTTATTCTGATAGCACCCAGGTGGCCCAAAGCCCCGTGGCTGGCAGAGATAATCCCTCTGTTATACGCCGAGCCATGGCGCCTCCCCCCTCGCACGGACCTGTTGTCCCAAGCCAACGGGGAGATTTACCACCCCCACCCGGACAGGGTGGCTCTCTGGGCCTGGCCCGTGAGAGGACGAACCTAAATGCACTGGGGCTCCCGCCGCGTGTAATTGCCACGATCCAGAATGCCAGGGCCGCGTCCACGCGATCCCTGTATGGTGGTAAGTGGCAAGTGTTCGAGGGGTGGTGTGATGGGCGTGGTCTCACATCTTATCAGTGCTCGGTGCCCGATATTTTGTGTTTCCTGCAGGACCTCATGGAGAAGGGCAGGTCCTTTTCCACTATTAAGGTCTATCTGGCTGCGATTTCAGCCTGCCATGTGGGTTTTGAGGGCTCGTCGGTTGGGCAGCACCCTCTAATCCGCAGGTTTATGAAGGGTGCACGCCGCTCTTTACCGGTCACAAGGAGATTTGTTCCGGAGTGGGACCTCTCCATGGTGCTGGAAGCGCTGTCTCTACATCCCTTTGAGCCGCTGGGGAGTATCTCCCTTAAGCTGCTGTCCCTCAAGACAGCTTTGCTCTTGGCCTTGGCATCTGCTAAACGGGTCAGTGAGCTACACGCACTCTCGGTTCATTCCTCGTGCGCTAAATTCTCCCTAAGTGGAGATAAGGTTTCTCTTAAGCCTAACCCGGCCTTCATGCCGAAGTGCTTCCCTGCGTTCACGTCGGAGGTTTTGGAGCTGTCCGCTTTTCACCCTCCACCCTTCGCTTCCCCGGAGGATCAGAGGCTGAATGCTCTGTGTCCCGTCCGTGCTCTGCGAGCATATATGACCAGGACCAGTGCTTTCCGTCAGAGCGACCAGCTCTTTGTTTCATGGGCTCCTCCGCACAGGGGGAGTCCCATTTCGAAGCAACGCCTCTCACATTGGCTTGTGGATGCGATAACTATGGCGTATGAAGCGAAGGGAGTACAGCCCCCAGAGGGCATCAGAGCTCATTCCACAAGAGGCTTAGCCACCTCTTGGGCTTTGTTCAGGGGAGTGTCACTGCAGGACGTCTGCTCCGCTGCCAGCTGGGCCTCTCCTCATACCTTCTTGCGTTACTACCAGTTAGATGTCACTAGAACCTCGGTGGCACACTCGGTCCTAGGGGTAGGGTCCTCTTAACCCTTTCCCTCAAGCTCCGTTGGATATCCAACAAGGAGTGAACGGGCGGGCCAGTCATGTCCATTCCAGTCACCAAACACTTGCATTCCTTCTTGGGTTTAGCTATGTGCATTGGTAATGGGGGGCTAATTTCATGTATGTGTCTCATGCATGGTGCATGCTCTGCTTGTCCACTGCAGTCAGCGTGGCGTTAGGCTGGCAGGGTCATGTTTTTCTTTTAGGACGTGTCAGGCACCACCTCTCGGAGGTGACCGTCCTTCTCTGGTTGCAGAATTTCACTGTAGGTGTATTGGGCAATCGGGGAGCTGTCCAGGTCTCCCATAGGTGGATCTCGAAACGAGATGATGAAAGAGAACAATAGGTTACTGTCGTAACCCCGGTTCTCTGAAACATCGAGTGGAGAGATCCACCAGCTTTGCCCCGCTTGCTGCACGAGAAGCGAATATACTTACTGAGGTACATGAGCGCGCATTGGGGTATATATGCCTTAGGTAAGGGGGTGTGGCCTTACCGGGCATTGGCTGCGCGCTTCTGTCTGTTAACCAGACTTGGTGCAATTGGATGCTTCTACAGAGGTCAGGTACCGGATGCCCTTCCCATAGGTGGATCTCTCCACTCGATGTTTCAGAGAACCGGGGTTACGACAGTAACCTATTGTTTTCTGTCACCAAATTTAAGACCTTAAAAGTAAATGATTACTTTTCTTTTACAGTTTAAGGTATTTATGACTTCTTATGGCATTAAATTTGATACAACTGAATTTAAGACCCTGATTAAAGGTGCATTGCGCAACTTTTCATGTTAAAAATACCCGTTTTCTAACCCATACATGCTTAAACAATTGCCTGATGGGCTGACTGAGCCCTTCTCTGATCACTGCGATTGCCTCTATAATCCTGTACGGTAAAATAAATAAGAGGGATTCGGGTCGGAATCTGAGACTGGGCGTGACGTCATGCGCGTTCACGGCACGCTCATATGTCTGGCAGGTTTGTGTATGCGCCGACGCCGCCATTCTCCGTAGAAAATGGATTCTAAAAGAGACCGGCTTGTAGTTCATTTCAAACACCAACGCAAACTCCACGTCAGATAAAAAAAAAAGAGAACTTTTGTCTAGTGCAACCAAAAGGTCCAAATTGGAGTCAGACAGGCGTCGGGGTAAGACGAGAGTAAACATAGGGAAGGCTTTCAACAAATGGAGAGATCTCCGGTCTGCTCTAGGGCTCAAACGGGATCCTCAGTTGGCTTTTTTCTTGATAAAAAGGTAAGATATATCCCATTCTCTAATGTCTGATACGGCCAATAATGACAATAAATGACGATCCATAAAATGTGTAATGCTTTAGCGTAAGCTAGATAAATGTACAATCGGAATAGGTTTTACTAACTTACCATTGTCAGTGATCAGGTTCAGAATGATTGTGATATAAAATGCTGATATATAAGTTAGATACTTAGACACAAATTTTGAGCAAATTACTGCTTAATTACGATGTATTGCTATTGGAATATGCTACTTAGCTGATCAATAAAACAGGCTAAACCCCCGCAAATCTTCGGCGGATTAGCCTGTTTGGCTTTTATGGTAACGTCATAGTGCCACTTGATTGTTTATTACCTTGAGACATTTGGGTGTACTTTGTTGACCGACTGTGTATGGTATGGTATCATGATTACAATTTTGAGCTTTTACAAAGTTATAACTTATATTGTTCATGAACGTGTTTCCATAATAATAGTCATAAGTGGATACAGTAAACACATAACACAGTTCAACATGGAGATAGATGGGAATAAAAAACGAAGTTTTCTACTACCCCCATTTTTTCCCTCACACATAAGTGTGTTATTTACTCAATTGCCTTTCCTTTCACATATTTTAAATTACTTGCAGATTTAAAACTTTATTACCTCTGAAGACATTATGATTGTAAACAAAAGATTTGTGCGGCTGATGCTCCTTGGGTTATGACCAGCTCGAGCTCGTGCAAGCGTGCGTGTGCGTGTGGTCCGTGAGCGTGCACACCTCTGGTTGCAGTTTCGCTTGCCGCCAGAGGGGGCGTAGTTCTGCGAAAACTCAGACTCTCGCGCAATGCACCTTTAAATAAATGTTAATTTAATATTCTACCCAGATTAGGGGTTGAACAGACCAGTCGAGTAGTCGCTGATCATTCATGGCCTATAGAGGGCGCAACAGGATAAGAAATCTTTAAAGTCAACTTTTACGCTCCGTTTCAGTTAAAATGACAAATAAATGCATACTTAGAGAGCCCTCCACAAGATATGTTTGATTATACCATCTGGATGCTCAAAATTGATCACGTGAATGCACGTTTTACACAGCTTATTGTATATTATTAAACGATTATTATTAATGGCTGTTCTAAACTGCTCTATTATGCACACACACAGTCAGTAGCGCGCATATTATGTGAAGATCGCACACACACAGAATTTTACAGTGTATTGTAAACTCTGTTCTGTGATTTATCAATAAAATAGCTTAGAAACTGAAAAGTTCTAGCATATATTTCTTAGTAACTAAAACCCACAGCTTCACTATTAGTAGAGAGATGCTGCCAGGTGCAATTCACACGCAGTCGCTCCCGCTCACACTAATGCTTTTAAATAAATGTAATGTTACTGTGTTACTTTATCTATACCTGATTTAGAATGAGCAGAAACAGTGTGAGAAATATAATGACCCAAAGACAAAAGAACTGACAAAAATAAGCTGTTATGTAGGAGCGCTGTGTCATATGCCATAGCTGTGCACAAGGCAACCCGCGTTCGAGTCTCAGCTCGTGGTTTAGGTTTATTCGGTCATCAATGACGTCATCACCAACTATTCGACGTCGACTCAACTTTCATCACATAAATGTTGACTTTAAAAAAATCTGACGTTGAAGTCGAGCCCCTAAATCAAGATAATGTCATTTAAATTATTGTGGCAGACAGGAATATTGATTATCACAATCGACATGCCTAGTTCATGTTTTTGAACACATACAGTAGTTTGTGTTTGCGCTGAACTTACATGGCCTCTTCAGACACACGTACTCTCTCGCAGCCCTCTGGAGGTTCTCTCTGGAACACGTACGTCTTGTTGGGACGAGGAGATGAGGATGGCGGCTCAGACATGCATGGAGGAGAGGAAGGCGGACAGAGCGGCCCACACACAACCATATCTAAATACAACACACACACAGACAGAGAAACAAAATCATCAGCCAAACACATACTACACAATTAACAATTTTACACAGACTTACTGTCATGTGTTGATAAAATATGAATGGCATCACTAAGAGCAAGTTTAGTTTGTGCCTTTTTTTTATTGTTAGTCTATGAACGCATACATCCTTGCCGTCTTTTCAATTTCAAATGGAACATTAAAATGGCAAAAATAGACCTATTTATATTGGATAAAACATGTACTATATTACTACTGGACACGTCACTTGTTGAATCAGCCATTAAGAGTGACTGACCGGCATCTGTGATGGTGCAGGGAGAGTGTGATGGGGACAGCTGGGCAGGAGAAGGGTCACTCTGTGAAGCGCTGCTGTACCTCTGAGCTGGGACGGGGGCTCTGTGACCATCTGGTACGTCGAGGATCTAAAAACACAGTGGTTACAGATGATTTTGAGATAAAATTGTAGGTCAGAAATACAAGTACATACAAACACACACTGACTTTGTGCTGTTCCTTTGCTGTTTCAGACACAAAGACTCCCTCCAGCTCCAGGTTCAGTCCTTCCACACTGCGTCTCAGTCTGGGGGCCAATCGGCTCAGTGGAATGAGAGGCATCGTCTGTACACACACACACACACACATGACAATCAGAGAGACCTATAAACCAAAATGTCTACAAGTGACAAAGTTTACAGAAACTCTACAAATTTTAATATGTGTTGGGGTTCTGATGTGAAAGAAAAATGTCTGGTGCGATTCATTTGTTCATTTTTTTTTATCTCTTTTGGTTTTGTGGTTAAGTGTAACCTGAACACATGAGATTAACCTGCATGTACGTGTAATGCAAACAGATTCGTGCAAATTCTCACCTCTATTTAAATATTCTACTGTACAAAGAGAGCCACTGCTACATAACATAACCAGCTGTGTGTGTGTGTGTGTGTGTGTGTGTGTGTGTGTGTGTGTGTGTGTGTGTGTGTGTGTGTGTGTGTTTTCGCCATATCAATGGCTGTAGCTCACTGACACCATCTAAGTAAAGCTGCTCTGTTTTTAAATCTCTGTTGCTAGTGAGATGTGGGCCCATTTGAGAGGCTTAGCTCATAATCACAGCTCATAAACAAGCACAACCTTTATAAATGCCCTTAACTCTTCCATTGATGTCACTACTGTGAACGAGCTGTACTAGATACATTCTGAAATTGTTCAGGTTTGTGTGTACATTCATGTTTACCTGTGTACTTCCAGGTGTGTGTGTTTGGCTGTTGTGTATGTGTTGGTGAGTGTGGTCACAGTCCATGGCAGGAGGTGCGTGTCTGGAGCGTTTTTGTAAGGACTGTCGAAGTTTAGCAACCTGAGAGGAGAGAAACATGATGTATCAGATGTAAACGTATAACGTGCAGAAGAGAGGTGAAAGCTAACTGCTATGACTACTGCTAAAAATAAATAAATGCAGCCTTGGTGAGCATAAGACTTCTTTCAAAAACATATTACAAAAATCTTACTTACCAAGTGTCTATTTCACTTTTTCACTAGTTCATTTTAAACTTTGTATATTATTTAATCATGTCATAATGACAATATTTGGATAAATGATACTTCATCTCTTTTAATTATTTTCCTTTTATTTAATTTTTTTTTTACTGTATAAGGATTTATTCAAATAATTTTATAGAGACTGGAAGGGCAAATTTAACAGTATATCCCAGCTACCAATCCTTGGAATTAATGGATTTCAACAATTATACTGGCTCCAATAAGAAAAAATAAAACAATGAAATTTGAATGCAGGCCAATGGACAGATCTTCTTTCTTTTTGTCTCAAATACCAAGTAACATTTTCCACCCATCATCAAGTACTTACCTCTCGAAGGTGTTCAGCGCTACCCCATGATGCCGAGCGCTTGTGACCACCGCCCCCTCTCCGCCCCCGTGTCTCCTCTATCCAGGAACTGGGGGTCTAAGAAAAGAGAGAAAGCAAGCGCTCATTTGACTTTCAAAGTGTTTTAATTTTAAAGTTACTGATTTTCAAATAATCCCGCCCACAAAGGTTTCTCAGCGAGACATCAAAAAAGCTTCAGCTCATTCAGGATAATCAAAACTGAACCTCCCTTCACTGAATACCCACTATCCTAAACACCCTGAGACTTTGCATAAAGTATTCCAGACCTTTCCACTGAACACAAGACAGCTTATAACACATCCTCTTTTAACAGAGACAAACACAATGCAAAACGATTCTGTTCTTTCATGCACCAGTTCGAGCGAAAGCATCTGCTCCTGAGAGTGGTGCGCACCATTCGCCAAGTGTTGACATGTTTTTCTGTTTTTCACAAATGGAACTGAAAGCTGCTTCCGCGCCTCACTAAGTGTATTTGAATACGGGACAGAATGTGTGACACACCTGGAACACACACATACGCCCAACACACAGCTGTGCGGAGACGTGCATGATAGAAACCACTGACTCTGCTGCACCACATTTCATAGATGTGGAAGAAAAAAAACAAACGTGTTTGTACTCAAGTGCACTCATACAGACAGACACGTGCATACCGTCATGATATCCCGCTGAAGTAAGAGCCCACCTAGTGCACACTAGCACACTATATCGCCGAACACTGAACGATTTTTCTCCAAGTGACCCAATCACTTAGCTCCATCTCAGAGCCTAACGTAACCCAAAAAAGTGTCCTCCTCCTATGTCAGGTCCCTCTCTTCCTGTGTCTGTTAGAGGTCACGGATATATTGTGCGGTTGGGATGCGAATGTAACAACACGCAGTTGGAGTAACCCATACATATTAAAACATGTCATCACCTCCAGCCCCCAGGGTCCGAGATCAGAACTAAGCACGTCCGCTCAGTGGCTGGAGGTTTCACATGGCTGAGCGGGGGCAGGGATACGAGTCGATTTAAATTTAAATTCAGCCCTGATTCCTTTCTGCCTGGACACCCGCTTGTCTGCCCGCCCACACCAAGCTGCCGCGGGATTACGCCTATAAACGGACATTAAGTTCAAGGGTCTGTATGCACAGCACGCTAGATGCTGGCTAAAGTTTCAGAAGTCCCCGTCTGCACTCAAGTGGGCGTTCGGATCGGGGGTTGGGCAGAGTTGAGTGTCTTAAGACTGTACAATTGTTAACTGTTGCAAGTCCACTAAAAAGTGAGCTGCATTTGTTCGTCAATGACACATAAAGTGAATATATAAAAGTAGGGTGTGCATGGGGTGTGCATCTGCTTTATGCATTGTGTGTGTGTGTGTGTGTGTGTGGCAGGGGTTGAGGGGGACGGTCACTATGAAGGTCATGTTAAACAAAACCTTTTTTTGGGTGACCGGTTATCAGTGCAAGCATAGCAGATCACCTGCTGAGAGACACAGCCAGACTGGATGCAGCATCTATGAAGGAAGCGACGACCATCCAAACAGACACTGTTCTCAGAAATCAGCAAAGCAATGAGGTGGTCTGATGCAGTGTTAGAAATATCTCTAGTCTTAGAAAAACAAGTACATTTCTAAATCTTTGTAGGATGGTTGCCAGGGTGTTGCTATGCAGTTTCAAAAACAAATGACTCCTATGAGACAGTTTTTTATTTTAAATAGTCCAAAGAAATGAGTTTTAATGAGTCTTCACTGTAGGGCTTTTAATCGTGATCGCGATTAATGCTTCTCACGATCAATTAATCATAATCGTCAAGATATTTGCACACTGGTTGTTCATCCTGAAAGTGTTTTTATCTTGCATTGGTAACAAGCTTTCATGCTTGGGGTTGCCAGGTGTCAAGAGTTTAAATAACCCAATCTGAGCTTTTCTCTTAAATAGATTAATTTTCTGCCTAGTGTTTTACTTAATCGTCCCAAACTGGCAACCATGTGTACGTGCTCTCTCTCCATTAAGAAAACACGCTGATGATCTGAAAACACCACCAGACATAATACTGTATGTTGGTGTTTGATCTCTGTTGCAATATTCTGCTCAAACGAAAGTGTCAAACAGCCAGTTTGTGTTTGTTGTGCTGTTTGCTGCGACTAAATCTGCGATCAAACATTCTCAGTGAGGAACTGTATTGGAAGTAATATAATTTTTTTTAGAAGCTTTTATAATGTAAATTTTACATTAATTTTATAATGTAAAATTTTGGATGTAAAATTCACAAATTTTATAGTGTGAATTTATATGATTTATATATTTTGACTAAATATAATAAATTAGAAGAGGTAAAAATAAACCATGCATATGAATCTCTTGATTTGTGCTTACATGAAAGAGCAATAATTTTGATGAAATGTAAAAACAAATAACAATCATGCATATAAACTGAGAAAAATAATCCGTATGATCAGTTTAACCATTATCATGCAGCCCTATTTCACTGTATAATTTGCAGAATTTACAAATATATCATTTCTTTCATATGTAAGCAAAATGTAGCCTGGCTCCGCCCTCCTGCGTACTTCCGCTCAATTTTATTTCCCTTCAGTACCAAAGGTTAGCGATTGGTTATGGCAGATCCAGAGTGACTCTGGGCAGATCCAATAGTTTTAAACTTCAACAGAATACCCGCCTACAAGGAAGTTAACGCTTGTCAATGGAGAGAGGCCAGACTCTCTGTACAAATGAAATGTACGAGAGTCTGGTAGAACCAGGCTAAGCAAAATGGATATTATAACTAAAATACACTAACATTAAAAGAGGTCTCATATGCTCACCAAGGCTGCATTTATTTGAACAAAAACAGTAACCTGTAAAAACAGTAATATATTGTGAAATATTATTTCAATTTAAAATAACTGTTTTCTATACGAATATATTTTACAATGTAATCTATTCCTGTGATGGAATTTCAGAAATCATTCTAATATCCTGATTTGATGCTCAAGAAACATTTATTTAGTTGTGCTGCTTTTTAAGATTCAATGATGAATAGGAAGTTAAAATAAACAGCTCTTAAAGTAACATAATAAAAGTTGTTACTGTCACTTTTGATGTCAGTGCTGAATAAAGGTATTCATTTCTTTTTAAAAGTGTTACTGACCCCAAACTTTTGATCATTAGAGTATGTCCATATGAATCAAACCATAACCAAATAAAATCAAAATGAACAGCCCCAGCAGAGAGACTTTCAGCTTTTGTGTCTGACTAGAATATGGCCGACCCCAGCAGGCATGTTGGAGCAGTGCTCCAGGAACCCATATGGAAACCATTTGGAAAAAAACAATATGGCTGCCGTTCCCAGTTGGGTTTTCCTAAACTCCTTCCATTACCAGCCAAACTCTTTCTCCCCAAAGCCAAGATCTTTCACTAGCAACCACGTGACTTCAACTTTCTTATACAAACACGCCATGCCACGGCCATTTAAGAAATATAATTTGCAAACAACAAAAGTGTTACACATACAGAATTATGTAGTTGTTTTATCACATAGCGCAGATCTAACCAACGGTTTGTTTTACTCCCCACTGAGTAGTAAAGACTTCACTGGACATGGTCAGACAGGACCTCCTTTGTTTGCTATTAATATCACTGACTGGGTTAAAGGTATAGTCCTCCCAAACCAGAGGTTCTCACCTGTGTGGCCTTGTCATTGACACAGGTAACGGGCAGACACTCTGGTTCCCTAGGCCAACTGCCCTGCAGGTACGGTCCCACCAAAGTGTCCAGAGACAATGTGCGTCGCAAGGTTGGCTTCGGCGGGCGTCCCTTCGTCTTGCACTCGGCTACACAGACAGGACAGGGGACACAGAATGAGAGAATGAAAACAGTGAGATGCGTTTCTTTTTTTAAATAAATAGAATTCAACAACAATAAAAAAAAATAAAAAAAAACACATTGCATGGAATATTGTCTCCCACAATGCAGCTAGCTGAGACTGACCCTCCATTTGTAGAGTGAACAATAAGCTAGAAGTAAACTCCTTTTTGATTAATTCAATTGCACTGGCAAAAGGTAAAGCATTTCAACAAAACAGAATAAATGTATAAAAACTCCAAATATCTTATTTGCATTTCAGAACTATTTTTGCAATAAGGTAATGAAAATCAGGTCAGAAATGCGCTTAATTTGCATGAAAGCAAAAAGTCTGAAAATGTCACAAAAACAGTATGAATGAGATGGTCTACTCATTTTAAAATCAGTTGATTGGACTGACAAAAGGTACAACATTTTAATGGAAAAACTGAATCACTAAAGCCTGAATTTCCATAGATAGCCAGAAAGGAGGAGAATGAGATCAGCTAGCAGCTGTGCCACAGCTCTGACATTAAAAGTGTTACTGATGATGTTTGTTTGCGTTTAATAATAATCCTTTCACATTTTTCCCATGAGTTGGCATTTCAGCCACTTGTAAATCACACTGAGACACATTCCCAGCATGAAAGACTCATTATAAATAGACGCTGTTGTCGTAACGGATGCTGAACATCCTGGTGCTTGCTTCATCAACACACTGTAGACAAGGTTGTTATTAGGCTCCTGCCCAAAATACTCCAGAGGATCATTTTCACATGTACACGGGATCGTTTTCTTCTGTGCATTGATCATGTCATAGAAACTAATAATGGTACACCTGATCTCCGACCTTGTCAGGTCCTTCCTTAATCCATTCACCTCTCCCAGCCCCTGGGGTCTTTGCAGTGGCTTCGGGAGACTTTTGATGGTGGAAGTTTACTCATGGGTGTTAAACAAGGCATACTTGTCTTCTTGTATTGAGTGTATTTTGTCAGTTTGAGGGTGTGGAATAAAGCTGGTTGGGTGACTATGTGCAGATGATTGTGACATTGTAAGGTTTGAGGTAAATGTATTGTTTGTCTGATATTGTGCATGGATATATGTATAAGTGAATATCACGAGAATATACATTTGCATAAATAAAGCGAAACCTCTTTTTTGGCAAATTAAGACTTTTTGCATATTAAGCACATTTCCACTTGATTCTCATTACCGTAATGCAATAAATAGTAATGTGATGCCTATATATACATGTTTGATACATATACACACATGTGTGTGTGTGTGCGTGTATGTATGTATAGGTAACACTTGACAATAAGGTCTCATTTATGAACATTAGTTAATATATTAACTAACATGAACTAACAATGAGCAATACATCTGTTACAGAACTTTTTAATCTTTGTTAATGTTAGTTAATAAAAATCCAGCTGTTCATTGTTTGTTCATGTAAGTTCACAGTGCATTTGATTTGAATGTTTTAATAAATGTTGAAATTAACATTAATTAACAATACCTAAGATTAATAAATGTTGTAAAGTATTGTTCATTCTTAGTTCCCTAATGTTAAGTCATGAAACCTTATTGTAAAGTGTCTCTCACACACACACACACACACACACACACACATACATACATACATACATACATACATATATATATATTTTTTTTTTTGTGACTTGTTTTCATTACAAACAATAATTCTAATTACCATAATCCACCTGGATGTATTGCATACAATTTTAAATCAACAAATTAAAGGTAGTCCAGAAAAATTATACCGTAATGTATAAATATTTGGGGGGGATTTGGGTTTAAACATGACTTGGACATGTTCTTGTCTTGTTTCTTGCGTTTGTGGCTTCTCAATGAGGCTGCACATGGATGAACACGGCCAGTGAGCAGCATAGTTTAAAATCATACCCTTCAAGCACAGTGGGCAGGATACAAAAATACACATACTGGCATATGGACTAAATTTACGACGAACATCCTAACACTATGAACACAACCTCTGGCATGCCATGATATTGTGCTAAATTCAGTGATGGTTAAAGAAGCTTAAGAACATATTTATTTTAATAAACAGATTACACATGAACAGACCAAGAAGAAAACAATCTGACTTTATTCCCCCCGCATATTCAGCACTGATTTTTTGGGAAAAACACCTGAATTTTGCGGAAAGGAACTCAAGCTGAGAAAATTATACTCATATCGGTAGCTAAAAAAAAAAAAAAGCTAAACATTAAATGAACACGCAAGCTATGAGGAGGGAGTGTGAACTTCTTGAATGACTGGTGTTCCAGTTCTGTGGAAATCAGTGGAGCTTTTTACCTCGTACTGTGTGGGCTAGCGCACATGACTCAATAAACAAGAGCACAAATGCTAAGGGACCAGGGGGATTTGCTGTTTACCGCCTTGGTAACAATAAAACAAAAGTTATTTTGGTCATTCTATCTCTGTCTGTAGATTGTTTTGTGGAAGACCTACTGCTCTCCACAAGGCTTGTGCATTGTGAAGATCTGGTTGCACTCAGAATCAAAGACCCTTTGTGATTCACACATTGTACTAAAACTAAAGACAAGACTTTCAAAGTATTCTCACCTAGTTGATGAAATGTTGATGTAAAATACCTGAGACAGCCTGACACCTACGGAAAATGTCGCACTAAGACCAAAGTTTACTAAAAACATAGACCTTTTGTTCAATATAGCAGTTATGTCAATCATATAAGACCCAGATCTTCAACACTGGTCTAACAATTGTTGCTAAACTACTTAACTAAAACTAATTTTGGTGAGAAAAAAAAAACAAGTTAACTTCAACCAATCCTAAGGTTAAATGGCTATTTATCACATCTAAAATCCACATTAAAACTCTATTTAAAACAAAAACAAAAACAATGTACAAGTATACACCTCTGTAAATTAAAGGATTTTTAAAGTAACCATCATAAACAATGCAAATGCATTAATACTGTAAAGCACGCATGTTATTATAGGCCAGGTTTAACATGCAACACTCAGTTTTACACAAAATGTAACTGGGAGTCGTTGCTCTGTCTCTCTATCCACCAAGAGGGCCTGGAAAAGTTTGAAGACACTGATATATGATACTAGAGCTACAGTTAAACTGCATTTAGTCAAATGCTTGAGCAGCACAAAACAATGCAAGAATCGTTTCCAAATTTGACATCCAGGTGTGTAACAGCAGATCACAGGAATGTGACAGTTGTAATTTGTTTTTCCTGATGCTGACTGCAGATATTTAAGGTGAAGAAAAACAGACCTCCTGAGAACTGGTCTGGACACACACTGTTTATGCGCTGAACATGCCCTAAAACAGTGACCAGCGTTTATAAAATATTGCAGGCAAACAATAACATCCAAGACAAGACCTGCTTTGTTTATTCAAGCCCATGCCATGCTTAGTGACCATCTTGGCCACAAAACATGTAGGGAATAAGGTGGGGGGTCGTTCAGTGCACTGAGAAACTTCTTGAACACTGTTGCACTGAAGCCAAGAAAGAGCAACTAAACCACAAGACCTCTGCAGATGATCCATTCACATTATTATTGTTATCGTTATTTTTATTATTATAGGCTAAGTTACCTATCAAAGGAGCAGAGTTAGAGTGGATAGGACACTTGGGAGTATTACTAAATACTCAGGGTAGATTTATAAAGCGCCTTTGAGTGTGTTTTTTTTTTTTTACCTGTTTTGGTGTCTTTGCAGCAGCGGTTCGGTGCTGTCCGGTTCTGCAGCTGAAACGGGACCGTGGCTCGGAGGGGCTGCAGTCCTTGATTACCCACCCGGGCCACTCCACTCCGACACGACATTCCCACAGGCGCTTTAGTGCTTTCAAAAGTCTTTCAAAAGTTCACGAATCTCGCAAACCCCAGCGTTTACCTAAAGCTGATACCCCAGCAAAGGTTTTCGTCCAACTTAGCCGTCAAAATTTTTAGTTTTTATGGAAATATTTTAATTTAGCACACTCGCTAGCTAGTCAGCTAACGTTACTTTCTTTTGTGATGATAGTGAAGTTTTTCTAAACTAAGTTAATTACTTCAACAAAAGCCGTTATTTTTCTGTGTGAAAAAACACATCAACTTTTATGCACCGTCCTAAACGGTTTATTCCACTTGGCCTAGTAAACTTATAGTTAAGGAGCAGAACTACATTGTATGGGCTGCTGCCAATTCTTCTTCAGTGCAAAATCTGACAACAGCCAACCTACACGCTCGTGTCGGGTTCAGAGCACTGCACAGCGTCTAAACACATGTTTCCACTCTGATTGGCTGCTGAAAAATACTACTCACACCTTATTGGTCGTTGGTAGCATCGATCTATTAGGGGTGGGTCTCAAAGTCGATTCTCCCCGCCCACTTCATTAAGATTCATATTTTTCAGAGTTCTACCTCCAGCAGTGAGAGGAGAGGCTGCTCACTGCAGAGCCAATGGGGTGGAGCTTGACGTCAAGTTCCCCTCGCTGGGCGTAGTGGGTGGAGCTAGACGGTTAAACTACACCCCAATCCTACCATAATCCTATCGCTAAACATAACTCCACCCATTAGGTCCACGGAGGTGGAGATGGGCTAGGTCTAGCTCCACCCTTTACGTCCAGAGAGGGGGATCTGGATGTAATTTGGGCTCTGCACAATGAGTGGCAATTCAGAAATTCAATGTGTAAATAAATTACTAATATTGTTGGTAAAATAAATAAACAAACAAAAACAACAACGTGTAGGTTAATACATCTCCTTGCTAACTGAAAGAAAATGGGTTTATTGAAGCAAAAAGGATTTTTGATGAGACATAAGCCCCCGATTTCACAGACGAGTCTAGTCTAAAAGTCTAGTCCCAGACTAAAATGCATGTTTGGCAACTTGAACTGACAGATCTTAAAATATGTCAGTGCCATTGTTTTGTCTCAAGATGCACACCAGTAATTTTTTTATTTCTAAGGCATGTTAGAAAAGCTACTTAAATGTCCTAAATGAACTAAAGACTAATCCAGGCTTAATCTAAGCCCTGTCTGTGAAACCAGCTGGGGTCCGTTGCATAAACTGCTTAGACTAGTCTTAAAGGTTAGGCACAAATTTTCTTTAAGACTGTTCATAACTGTTTTTAGTCAATTACATAACAACGAAGACTGGTGTAATTTGATACTAAAAAGTAAGACTACCCCTGGCCTTGACTAGCTGCTAGTTTGCCATACTGGTAAGACACAGTCTTAACATAATGGCTATGTTTATATGCAACTGGCCCCTGGCCTTAGGGTGTCGAAGTGTTGTTAATGGGAATGCAAATATAGTATAAGAGTGGTCGACCAATATAGTTTTTTTAAATGCTAGATAGTTTATAGATGCTTCTGACTGATTTACAATTAAAAGCTGCCCATAACTGCTGGTCTAGGATAATTTATTTCCATAATAATATCATCTGGCTTTTTACAACTTGTTTAGCAGCGTTGAGCAATGTAGCCAGTCACAAACATAGCTGTTGATTTCTTGAACGCAATGGCCAACCAGAGGTCTTCAAGTTAGCACTGGACAATAGTGGATCGATAAACTAAGATGAGCGACAACTTTTTAGCAATTATGAAGGGAGTGCTCTTTGCATGCTTTCTGCCATGCCAAATGTGTAGGTTGTGCGGTGACACGTAACCTGAAATCGATTTAAATGTTTTTTAATGGGAAAATGCATCTACTTACTGAGTAGATGTACCATGTGTTTGTCTCCTGCTTTGCAAAGCCATTACAAGCAATACCCACTAAATGTCGAGTTCTCCCGGGAAGTGCTGGTATTGTTGTGCTATTTGCCCTGAAGCATTCTGGGATAAGAATTTGAGATTGATGTGCTTTTTGCAATATTCAGAGAAACAAGTCTGAGTTAAGATAACATAAGAATCATTTATTACAATTCAAAACTGCAGAGCACTGCCACCACCACATAACAAAATAGGCAATTATATATACAGAAACTGAAAAAAAAAAAAACACCAATAAGATAAATATGACAAAATATTTGAATTTAGCTGACAACACTTGAAATGCTTGCTGTCACATTGTATAACTGTCAAAGGCACAAATACAATGAGTAAGCCAAGGCATTTACAGCCTCAATAAAGCGCATTTCACATGCAGATGCAGGAAGCAGATTCTGCCTTCTCCCTCTCTTGGTCTCTCTCTTTTATTTCCTCTTATCTTTTGTTTTTAGTTGATAAGCATAGGAAGGAGGTAATATGTCTAAATAAGAGATTGACTGTGGTTAACATATGACCAGATGTGTTCATGTTAATTTTAAATGCATTTATGTATAATGAATAAGTCTTTAGTTTTGTGTATCACTTTGATTTGTTCATGCCTTTGGTGCTGGGACGCTGCTGTGCCCTTGGGCTCCTAATATCTGGCTCAGGGAATGTTACAGACATTCAAACATTCTGATGAAGACTTTACTGAAGGGTGGAAGATAAGAGTGAATAATAAATTGGAAAGTAAAGGTAGGAAAATAAGAGGGTGCAGGAGGGTTCGTCATTCATGGATTTTTAAGATTGGATCTTACA
Organism: Rutilus rutilus; assembly: GCF_951802725.1. Classification (NCBI taxonomy): domain Eukaryota; kingdom Metazoa; phylum Chordata; class Actinopteri; order Cypriniformes; family Leuciscidae; genus Rutilus; species Rutilus rutilus. Next base: position 48,856,041 of record NC_140209.1, read on the forward strand.
CTTCACAAATACCAAATTCAGATTAAACACCTTCTTCACCCATAAAACAATCAATTCACTCTGTTTTGTTTCAGATCCTTGGGAACGTTGGAGGATGTTGGTTGCACAATTGTGATGTCTCTTAGGGAAAGTAAATTGAGACAGAGAGTGTCTTGTTGGTTGGACTTTGGCGCCCCCTAGCTGGGAGACAGGGCAGGACTTGGCTCTCTGCTGATGTTGACCAAATACTCACTGGATTTGAGACTTGCCAGAGACTTGCAGCTGGGTAGAGAAGCCAAAGAACCACAAAGACCAAGCATAGAGGGAGTGTTGTCTTTAGCTGAAGAGAAGAGAAGAGAAGAGAAGAGAAGAGAAGAGAAGAGAAGAGAAGAGAAGAGAAGAGAAGAGAAGAGAAGAGAAGAGAAGAGAAGAGAAGAGAAGAGAAGAGAGAGAAGAGAAGAGAAGCAAGATTAATTATTAATCAGTACTCAGACAGGCTTGTAATATATGTTAATCTGTGTGGTTTTTACCTGCTGACCAGGCGTTGTCTCCATTCTGATTGCCGTCTTCCTTCTGAGAGTCAGAGTTCAAACTCACATCAGCTGAGAGGTCCAAACTGTGAAAACTTCTCCTAAACCCAAACACATGAATGCATGACTAGATTGACTAGACTGAGTGGTGCTCTCCTGTACAAAACTTGATGCTACAGGTGACTTCCAGGATATTGCTATGCAGTTGCTGAGGTGTTCTGAGTGGTGATGGTCTTGAAATTTTAACTCAGTGCTTACCGACGGAACAGCTTTACGTTTCCTTGGTTGTTTGCGGCTTGTGCAGTTGTCCATTGGTTAATGAGTGGTATAGATAAGCCTTTTACTAAATGAGAGGACTCACAAGGAATGATGCCAGTGCTGCAAAACATACCAGAATAAAGCTAAAAAGACTTCTTGTTGGCACAAATGCAGAATGTGTAATTGTGTGTGTGTGTGTGTGTGTGTGTGTGTGTGTGTGTGTGTGTGTGTGTGTGTGTGTGTGTGTGTGTGTGTGTGTGTGTGTGTGTATGTGTGTGTGTGTGTGTATGTGTGTGTGTGTGTGTGTGTGTGTGTGTGCGTGTGTGTGTGTGTGTGTGTGTGTGTGTGTGTGTGTGCATACAGTTGTGCTTGTAGCTCCAGGATAATGGCCTCCAGTTCTTTCTTCTCTTGTTGACTCTGGACCTGTAGATCCTCTAATTTAGCATCTAGCCTCTTGTTCTCCGTTTCAAAATTTTTCAGCTGGGACTCCCTCAAGCGCACCAATTCCTCTAAATATCCCTAAAATTACACATATTCATGGATTAGGATATGAATGCACTATTTCTATTTGAATGCACTATTTCTGTTAACACAAATGAAACCTTATTGTAAAGAGTTAGCATTTTATTTTAATCCACTGCTGACAGCTGAAATTAATTTCTACAGCTAAAAACTTTTTAAGGTCAACCAAATCACCCAGTGGCTGGAACTAAAACAAATCCAGTACCTTTTGGGCATAGACAATCTTGAATCTTTGCTCCATCTTTCTGCACTTGTTGCTCCAGGTCTCTTCGTCCGTGACCAGAGGAATGTAAGGATGCTCAGCTACACTCTCATCGCTGGCACTGCTGTCCACACTGCGGCGGTCTTCTTCATCACTCAAATAGTCGTAGCTGCAGGGCCACAACAATAGCAGTAATGACGTATTAAGGGGTACTAGGTTTAGGCTTTGTGTTTGGTCACCAAATAAAATGTATTAAAACCTCCTACCTCTGGGTGAACTTAAGGTAAGGTGTGTAGTCAATCACTGCAGGTGTCTTTCCATCCAAAACCTCTCCTTTCAGGCAGAAACTAATGGTAGCAAAAAAAGAAAGACAGTATTTATCATATCACTCGTTGGTGCTGCTGGAGGCAAAGAAATTTCACATTTAAGTAAATGTCATTTATGCAAGTTGTTTTTACCTAAAGTCAATGGCACTGAGTCCAATTAGCATACCCGTCAGAACAGTAGCCTCTTCCCTTAGCATAATGGCGCCATCATCATAAAATCTCCTGCAGTGCAAATATACATTTACAAATGCTTTAAATTACTTCGAAATGATGAAGACAGCTGTAAAACACATTGTATAGACAAGTGCAGAGTTGTGACCTGGTAGTCCGAGTGTCTCTTAATGCAGTGGCTACATATTCAGACAAACGCTTCTCCATCAAAGCTACACGTATCCAAGCTCGCCCCTGTATGACAACAAGAAAATTAACAGTTAATGAAAAAGCTTTGCAACCTAGCTAACCTATGTTCACACTGTCAGTTTTGGGGATTGACAATTGCATTTACTTATAGGTGTGAGTCTCGAAATGTCCCGTTCAAACAGCAACTTACAGTAGCATCTATTGAGCGTGCAATGGGAGTCAAGCCCATGGGGGTCTGCTTCACACACACATTTGATTTGGCACAGGTTTTACGCCGGATGCCCTTCCTGACACAACTGAGAGTGCTGGGACACATTCACACTCACAATTTGGAATGTCCAATCCACTATCCACTGAGCCACCGTGCCACCCTGCCACCCTAACCACTGCGACAGTAATATCATAGAAATATCATAGATGGCAAAGTCCAATCGAGCCACGAAAGAATGCATCAAACCTTCATTAACCGACAGCAGCTTTTATATCTGGGTGGAGAGAGTCACGTGTTGAACACAAAACTGTCTCCAGTGGAGAACAGTGACTGGATCTAAAACCTTCAGATGACACGCTGCACCTTTCTACGTCACTGTAAGTTACCGAAAGCAAAACAACATAGGAAAACCCGCAACACACGGTAGATATGCATTTATGCTACGCTGCTCTCTCGCACTGTATGATGTGACAGTTAGATTAGTTGTCCAGTCCGATTCCGTTCACACAGTGTGGTATTCCGAGAATGCGGTTGTGAGTCCTGAAAATTGACAGGTTGTGTACCCAGGACTCACAGGGTAATGATAGAGTGCTTGAAGCTGAAAGGTTGAAAGTGTCTTGCCTTTGCCCGTGACGTGCTAATGTTCTCAATGCTCTCTATGCTACTGATGCAGTTGTTGTGGACTTTACTGCAGGCCAGACGGATATAGTCCCAAAAACTCCTCTGGCCATCTGAACTGAACCAACCACCTGGACCTGATAAAAATAACAAAATAAAAAAAATATTCATGAGTACACATTGACTCACTGGACACATTAGAAAAAGACACATTGGGCATTGACAGAAAAAGTTGTGTAAATGTATACCTTTGAAACGGTGACTGAGGATGTGCTCCAAAATTGCTGCAAAGTTGATGAACTCCTCCGATGAGTCATCAATAGGCTCAGCAGTGTACTTTTCCAACAACGTCTTCACAGAAAACCTGAGAGAGAGAAAGAGTAACAGAGAGAAATGCAGTAAAATTGAGTTGCGCTAGATATGCTACGTAACAGATCCGATTTGGAAACTCCAAATTCATCAAAAACACAGAGCCACACAGTGATGAAACACCACGCTTCGCTAACAGTATGATCAGCATCTCACAGATACAAAAACTAGCATTGGTGCAGGCCCTACTCAATGCAGCCATTCTGACTGATGTAAAGACGGGCGGTTTCGGGAGCGGTGCCATAGCGGACAGCTGAGGTCAATCCCAATTGTCCTGTGTGCTAGACAATGCCCTTTTGATGCCATGTTCACGTTATCACTCCTGCCATCACAATTGGAGTCCTTGTGCCCTGGCCAACAGTGTTATGCTACTTGTCGGCGTGGCGACTTTTGTCCTTTCGCCTGGGTTCCATGCAAACCTCTGCGGCTTTTGTTTTTTTTAAAAGAACACTATAGTGAGCGAATCTCCCTCGTATACTAACACACTTATTTTCTCCACCCACCCACTTGCTGAAATGGTGGTGTGATCTATTTAGGGCTGTCCCGATACTGTGTACAGTTTTCTTCTAGCACAGTCAAACCTGCAAGGCGCTGGTATGCTAAGACTCTAGCCCACTCAAAGGGAAGAGGAAACAGAGAGAGAACTGAGAGTTCGAAGACCTGATGACCTACATGCCTTCATGGGGAACACCAGTATTACAGAAGGGAAGACTGCCCTGTCTGTAGGCGGCTCTTCAATAGCCCGGGGCAAGACTTCCATCACCATGGGCAAGTCCAACATCACCCGTGGGGTCACCACTACCTCTATGGGAGACTCTACCATAACCAGAGGCAAGACCACCATATCCCTGGGCACAGCCAGCTTCAGCCGAGGAAAAACTACAACCTCCTTCCGCAAGGCCCTCATGCCCAAGCGCCGGACCAAGTAGATGGAAAGGAGATCCGCAAACGCTGAAACAAAGACCAAGACTTCAACAGCAAGAAAGAGCACTGAGAAGGACAAGACAACAGATATACAGGAAGAGGACGACTCAAAAGCCTCAAAAGGAAAGGCTTTTCTTTTATTGAGAAAGACCTGCTTTACAAAAGGGAAAATCAAACTGATGAAAAGCAAGAAGGCCATGTCATGGGGGAAGACAGTTCTTTCGAGGAGCAAGACCAAACTGAGGAAGGGAGAGACTGCGTTTGTGGTGGGTACAACTACAATCACTCATGGAGAGACTACTAGTTCTTTGAGCAAGGCCACTTTAAGTCAAGGGGAGAAGTCTGTCACTGTAGTTAAGACTTCCCTCAAAAGAGGCAAGGAAACGCAATGGAATCTCTACTGGGATTTTCATCTGTGACATAAAGACACAAATATAACTGCAAACAGATTATGTACAGTATATGTGTATGTTACCATAAAGACTGACTTTGAAGTAGAGCGTTCAAGCAGGTTGGATGTCTTGTGAGATGCAAGTGTTTGCCAGCTTGCTCTAGAATTGCACACATGCATTCTAGAGGCAAAATGAAGTGCAAGTGTACCTTAAATTAGATTGGAACTGAGCATGACGTCTTTGTCCCTGAAAGAGAATAGAGATGATTTTAAGATAAAGATTTGTTTGAGAGAACATGTTCAGAGATCAGGCGCAAATCTGGTTTCCATGAAGAGAACATGCATGCATGCATGTGTGAGGGTGTGCACTTCCACAACTGGAATGGCTTTTATTGTTGTTCACATGCAGAAGGGTCTAAGTTGGATAATGATCAGGAATCCAGATCTGATATTGTTTTGCAAGTGGAATTGTATCAATTAATTAATACTAACCAAGTCATAGTAAAAAGTTTTAACTTCAATCATAGCCTTACAAATAAAATGTGCATTGTTAGTTCTTCGACTTCTTAATCTTACATTAATGTAGCATAAATCAACATTATTATAATGGATTAAATCAGAATTGTCAATAAATAGACCTTTAAAATGGTTAAAACATTGTTTTAATGTGTCTGTCTTTAAAATTTTTCAGAGGGTTTATTTTAATTTACCTTAAGTTAGGCACACACTGTTGCTTGTCAGACTATACAATGTGATCACAATCATATCTTAGGTAAAATCTACCTTTCTTTTGTCAGACTGTACAGTTGTATTCAAGACTTTTGTCCCACTCGTCCCATTGACAGCTAGTAGTAAATGTTTTACAGTGCCATAACTTTGTTAGTGGCTTAGATTTATTTTAAAAAAGAGGCCAAAAATACAATGTGAACCTGGCTTTACCTTTTAGCAAGCATCTCAAAAACTGTATATATATGAAAATATGCTTCGTTAATTACTCATTTGAATGCACATTTAGGGGTCTGATATAACAAAATCATTAAAGTAGACCACACCGTTAAGTCTCAAAGTCTTGGGCTCAGTCAACACGACACCTTTTTCAGAAATTATGTACAGTATATGTCAAGACATTTCTAGCAGTTCTAGGGAGGCACAATGCCACGGAACTGAGTGATGTCACCCCCGATTGTGTCGCCCAACAATGTGTTCTTCAGTGCCTCGCTTTAGCGACGATACAATGTGGTCTACTGTCCGCTCTGCCCCCATATAGAACTAAGGCCTCCTACGGCAGCCTCTGTCCATTCACGGCACACAGGGGAGGTATGTGGCCTTGCGAAGCCCACGTTATGCTGCTCAACAAGTGCTTTATGCTGTTGCATGGGGGTTGCTCTCACCACGCTTAGCATTCTTGTCCCATCCCGACACTAGCTGTTTGGACTGTCACACCCAGCCAGGCACTGTCTGTGTGCGTTGGGATGCGTTGCTGCCAGGACACGCGATGAGCCATCGTAACCTCATCCTGTAGAACCAGGAGAGCACAAGATTCCCAAGGGAAAGTAGAGAAAATTTAACCGTGAACGTGCTCCAGGTAAGATCGTCTAGGCTGGCTGCTGGAGGAGACTTCCTGGAGCTTCTCCACCACCACCTTTGGTTCCACCATGGGTAATACCAGTATCACAGAGGGCAAGACGGCCCTCAACCTGGGGAGCACATCAATCAAGAGAGACAAGACCAAGATCTTGATGGGAAACTCTTCTATCTCCCGCGGGAAGAGCACAACATCCCTGGGCTCCTCCACCATCACCAGTGGCAAGACAAAGATCTCCATGGGTGGCGCCTCTTTCAGCAGAGGCACCAAGTCTACGTCCTTCCGAAAAGCTTTAATGCCCAAGAGGAAAACTCTTTAATGGCGAGTAAGTCAAAATCTATGGGGAGGGTGCAGGGTGCTGTTAGTGGTATGGGGGGACAGTTTCACCAAGCTGGAAACAAAGAAAACATAAGCAAATATCACCAACAGCTGAGGAAACATCATCATCACAGCGTACCTTCTGTGGAGATAATTTATTGCATCTTGCAAAAAAAAATTGCCATTCAAAAAAAAAAATCCCGTTTGGACCAAGTCTCTTTTTTGTTTTCATTTCTCTGGAATACATCCCAGATACAGGTTAGTAACTAATGATCCAGCTCCAAAGGATGATGGTTATGCCATGGACTATTATTTGCAGGAATAATAGATTTACTTATTCAACACAGTAATTTCTTAAATTATGATAATTAATACGTCACATTATGTAATATTGATATTTCAAGGTTCTACAAAGATCACTGATCTTGCCAGCATGGATTTCAGTTTAGTCACCTGTAGTTGTTTGATCGTCGCTGTTTCATTGCTTAATTATTTGACCTGAGCAAAATTTGTCCCTCTGTAATGACAGCTCAGTTATATTTGAATGCCCTAAACATCATAAACATTCTTGAGTCTAGATTTTCTCCTTGGCTCTATGGCTCACCCAAGAGGTGTTCCACAGAGGTGGTCCACAAGGGCAGGTAAATCCCACACTCCGAGAACAATGCTAATCATTGCAGTAGGACAACTCCCAACACCAGCCAACCACATAATTGGACTGCACACTATGCCTGGTCACATAGGAAGATGTGCAGGTCTCTGAAGGTTCTCAGGGTGAGGGCTGAAGGGTGAGGGATGAAATGCTTATAGATAAATGTGGCAGCAAGACTGTCTTGGTACGATTTGACACTGAAAAACAAACGTGCAGCCACTTAACAAATGGCTTTTGTGTTCTTGGTCTCACCCACTTTGGTAACAGGCCAAAAACCAGACCCTTCTAAGAAATATTACTTCATAGCACTCGCTCTTAAGATTGTTGTTAGTTTTTTCAAGGTACATTTGACTACATGCGGAATTACCTCTGAATTACCTCTAATTCTCTCAGGGTTCTGGATTGTTCTCAGTTTTTAAAGCTTACAGGCCACTGATTATGAGTCTAGATTTTCTTTGTACCTCCTACTTTCTTGTTATGCTTTGGTCCCTCTTTCCCATTCCCTTTCTATCAATCATCCCTATTTCCATGTTCTGGCCCTCCTCTCCCAAGCTTGACCAGTCATTCTTTTGCTACGTCTCCCTCCCACTCTCAGTTTTTTACTTTTTAATATACTTCTTCACCCCCCTTCCCTCACCCTTATTGTAGGCAGTACCAGCACTGTCTGCTAATTCTCGATATGCAACCCCGTTCCTCGACAAAAATACAAACTTGATGCTTGAGAATACAAACTTTCATCAAATTCAAACGAAATTTAAATGTGGCACATCTTACAGATAACAAAAAAATTGCTTCTTAGAACTGGAGGATAGGATAGTTAAATGGTTTAGGTATGTGTAGACTGAGAAGCTAGGTAAGTGAAACCGATTAATTGTGTAATTGTGCATTCAGCCTGATTGCTGATTGCTATAGTTAGAAGTTTAAGTTTATCGTGAAAGAACCAGTCAGAGGTCGCTGAGCTGGTGCCAAGACATGTTTGGTAACAAATGTGATTTTGACATGTTGCTAAGAAATCAGATGGTCAGGGAACTGCATTTCAAGGATGAAGATGGAACTGAAAATATGCCAATTGATACCCAATTCCCTCCCTTTTAAAAACATATCTGCATAATATTGATCTCCAAAACCTTTAAGGGAAATTTAAAAAAAACCATTTAAGTAGAAAATTAACACCATCAACAACATCCAAAACATTATCAAGAGAACTATGTTCCATACGATATCATAAGTCCCATAAGACATCATCCAGTGACTTCTTGTATATCATTCAGATGACAAGTCACACACAAAACTAAAGCTGTTGATTGTACTGATACAAAGACTGACACTGAATTCAAATGCTCATCCTTGCAGAGTTCTTGAATCATCGGAGTCCACAGCTTTACATTACTAGCTTCAACTGTCTGGAAAACTTTTTCAAGGAGAAAACCAAAACGGGCCATTCCCTTTTATTGGAAAGTCAAGACATGGGGACATCAACAAGAGCCATTCTTTGACCGCTGGAACTCTTACCTTTCGACTTTGACCTGGGAGGCAGTCATCATGCCTTATTTTACACTTCATAAACTTCATAAAATCCTCACAATGGTGATGTTACTGTCATACACTGTTACAAATCTTATGGTCTGAAGTACTGAGCAATTGCCATGTATATGACAACAATGTTTGGAAGGAACTTTTATCCAAAACAACTTACAGTGCATTCAATGTATTTCATTAGTAAAAACCAACCAACAAACATGTAAACGTATCATGAGTGCCCTTATAATGAAACCTTTATTTAGCCCCTCTGAAACTGACATTTGTTTAGTGTGAGTGTAAAAACTGAAAAAGTAGAAAACTGAAACTGTGTTACTGTCTATAGTTATGTCAGTGATCCAGACTGTATATGTGTAACCATTGTAAAATAGGCAGCAAAAATGCAACATCACTAATGCTTTTGATCTTAGCACAGAAGGAGCTCAGCTTTGAGATAAGTGGGTGGGTTATGGGGAGTGAAACTAATCATGTGTCTGTTGGTCAAAACTCTTCTCCACAATGTCAACAGCTCTCAGTTTCAGCAAATATGCTTCAGATTAATATATTGGTTTGATTTGCCCCTGATTTCCAGCTTAGATCATTTACCATGAAGACTTGTGATTTAGGGGTTAAAAGCAAACATTTCCCTGACCGTTGAGAATTTTAACCTGGTATAAAGTTAGCTAAAGACTAAGCAACAAATTTCATAAATGGGCATTGCACTGTTGGACTGAGAGACACGACACTGGGGGTAAGGGTTTGATGATTGAGAGTGAAGGAAATGAAATGTCTCCTGATCTCAATGTACCAGAGAAATACAACACTCATGATAGAGACACGGTAGGTTTTAGCTACTCTGAGCTACGTGTCTCTAAGAGCATCAAGTAATCTGAGCTAATCACGATTCAATTGAATTAAGCACTGTTTGAGATTTTTTTGCTAGCAGCCATTAATTAAGATTCAAAAATCTTTTTTTTTTCTTGTCAAGTTCTTCGTCCTGTGTGTCTTGTTGTTCAATGTTACAAACAACTCTGGAGTGGCCATACGAGGGATGTGGGTAGCAGAGAAAGGCCTCTGCCCTTTTCAACAAAAGCGTCTTTGTGTTTATAATAATCTGTGAGGTCTGAAGTCCATTTTTGTAATTCTTTCTTGTTCGTTTTTTCACCATGCATTAGCATAGCATGTGTTTCATGTGTTTAACAGTTCCTACATTATGCCATCCAGATGGTAGAACCTTGGGAAGTTTGGTTCTAACCACAGTGCTGTATGCTTAATAAATATGAGCTGACATTAATGAAGATTGTTTTTCTTGTAGATCTATTTTAGGTTTAGGACTAGAACCTATATTCCTATTTCCTGCAGCCAAACAGATGGGGATGATGATGTCACAACAGCTTACCACATCACAATCATCTCTTTGACTGCATTTACATTATGACAACACAATGGTGCTGCTGTCCCAACAGGAGTGACAGTGTTCTGTGTCTATTCAGCAACTGTACATGGCCTATGCCTGGGGCGCCCCCAAACATGAATTATTCAACATCCACTTAATGTGCTGTACCAAGCAACCGGCGAAGTGCAGCTCTGGTGCAGTCCCACACAGCCCTGCAGAACAAAATGCAGTGGTGGAATTGTATGTGCCTCATAAGCTTCGGTCATGACTCACCAATGCATGTTGCACAGTGTGCTGGGACAAAATGTGCACATACAGGGCTGAGACTCTCCAATCTATGGATGCAATGACTTATGTGCCATTAAGTCAAGACCTTTATGATGTTAATCTCCCGATCTCCCGGTTAAAACAGAATAACTTTTAATACCTGATTTGATAAAACATCTGTAAATGACTACTAATAACTATGGTTCAAACAGCAATATTAATTTAGTAAACTGACTTATTCACTGGCATGATGAAGGAATTATGCAATCAAAACAAAGTTGACATTGCATTAATTCTAGTGAGATTTGGTGATCAATCAGATAATAGAGAATAATTTATGTATATACTATTTGAAAAGTGTAACTCAATGTGAGATGCATTTGACATATTCATAAACAGTAAATGTAAGGGGATCAATTTAATATCTATTTGGCTAACAGTAACACCATCATGGCCTAAGTTACATCAGCAGAAAAGTGTTTCAGATAAAGAGATAAAGTTATTCGATTTTGATTATAGACTATGAATAACATTCTATGCACCAATTGTGCGTGATCATAGGTAACTAAACCTATGCGTGTGAACTCGACAATCGACTACTTTGGACTTCAACCGAAAACAGGATGTAAATACAGGTATTTGCGCTGGCTTAAATAACATCATTTTTATCCATTTCTTTCACATCTACTGCAGTCAGCTTCACTCGTGTTCACTCCGAAGGAATCACTCACATGACCTGTGCACTTGTAATGACACATCAAGGATGCTAAGAGGCTAAAAGCAGGTTTAAACATTGCCCCATTGAAGTCAACAGGGTGCAAATTTTAAAAAGAGGATAACACGGTGTAGGCAACACCGATTTTTGTCGTTGTTCTCTGTATTGACAGCATTCCAAATTGACAAAAAAATGGAGTTCTCCTTTAAGAAATTAAATGAGATCAATTTTGATTTCATGTTGACTCTGATAGAAATAGAAATAGTATAATTTACTGCTAATTTTAATTTATGATTTAATTTATTTTTGTAGCCCTTATTTAAGAAACCCTTTATCAACAATATAACCAAATTCATCTCTTTTACCAAACTCATTCTTGAAAAAATATCACAGAATCATGTGAAACATCCTTGTGAAAGGCTCTGTGAGGGTGAATGTCATAGTGTGGTTTAAGCATGTCGCGTCCACGGCATGAAAATCGTCGGATGGATGTAATGACGTCATGGATGCTGGAATGAAATAAGGGACCACGTCCTTAAGGGCCTCATCTTCAATATCAAGCGTTTACGCAAGAATGTAAATCAGAAAATCTGCAATGTCATATGCCGTATGTCCTAGTTAATAAAATATATTATAATAATAAAGGCTACAAGGGAACGAGATATTATCTAAATGAAAACACGATTGGTGTCGTGAAGAGCAGTTCGATGTGTCATGAAATAAACTCGCTACCTGCAGACGGTGATGAGATTCTTGCGGTCCACGCCGACGTTTCTAGAAGACGATTTTTTCGACGTTAGACCCATAGCCATTGCGGTCTGGAGACAGCCTGACTTCATGAATCGGCGGAGGCTGCATAGCGCGGCTCAAACCCCTCCCTTCTTCCGCCGAGCTGCTGCTGGATGGAGGTATACCAACTCCAGCGCTGGGGGACGGCTACAAAAATACATCTTGCACTTTTAAACTTTCATTTTTTTCTAAAAATGAAGGAAACAGATTAGAAATATTGAAAATATATAAATGTTAACTAATAGAGATTGTGTAAATATTTATAAGATATGAAGCGCTGTGATTCATTTGTGCCTGGCTCACATCATGAATGAAAAGAGAATATCTGAACGTATTATATAATTTTCAATGACTGATAATGTGCAAAAAAACCAAAACAAAACAAAAAAAACTTAGGTCCCCAACAGTCATGAATGTGGAGAGCAAAAGACATCAGACAACTTCCTACAACAGAATGTTGTGCAACTGTTCAAATTAATCACATAAACAAACCATACCTATTAATACAAAGTATTAATACATAAATACATAATATATAAATACATACTAATAATAGAAAGTATACAACCTCATTTCCAGAAAATTTGGGACATTTTGTAAAATGCTATAAAATCAAGAATTTCTGTTTAACCTTTATTTAACTGACAAAAGTAGGCCTACAAAGAAAAGATTTTCAGTGGTTGTACTGACCAAATTAGGCTAATTGTATTTTAATTGTTAATATAGGGGGAGAGCAGGGGCGAAAGTACCATTTTTCAGAAAAACATAATTTGAAAAGATGATGTTTTAGACAAAGATATATTTTTGCTGATGTGGTCAGTCACTCAAGTGTGGTCTATCAAGGTAGTATTTTGTAAAAATGTAGAAGGACTTTAGTATAATTTCACTTTGAACTTAAGACTGCTCATGTTACTTTCGACTTTCGTCGGTCAAAAGTAACAAAACAATATACAAGCTAGATTTTTTTGTGTTACTCTTGTTTTTTTTATTAGCCTAAATATACCTGAGTATGACCTTGTTAACATATTTTGGCCTTTATATTTGCAAAAAATTGTTAATTTACATTTTCATTTTAAATTTCAGTTAAATTTCAAAAATAACCCAACAGTACAAACTGTTTAGAATATTTTTTTATTGGCAATGTCACTCTCAGAAAAAAAGGTACAAAAGCTGTCACTGTGGCAGTACCTTTTCAAAAGGTACACTTTTGTACCTAAAGAGTGCATATTAGTCCCTCAAAGGTACATATTGGTACACATTTAGGTTTTAGCCATACCTTATAGCTTTTCCACCTCCACCTATAAATTTGCAGGGTTTCCTGATGTTTTTATGCAGATTTTAAATTTATGCATAAAAACAGCTTGATGGAAACATGACTATTGTTACATTATGTTCAGAATTTATATTATGGTAATTTAATAAAATTTTCATATTGTTCATGTTGAAAACACATTTTATAATATACACTCTCAGAAAAAAAGGTACAAAAGCTGTCACTGGGACAGTACCCTTCAAAGGGTTACTAATATATACCATTTAGGTACTAATACACTTTTGGTGCCAATATCGAGTGTGTCTGTGGCAGTATCATCCTAAACCAGCAACCCTTCGCTCAACAGCACCATCTATAGGCCGATGAGTGTACAGTCACTAAATGTGCACATAAATGAATTAATTTTATACCCCCCCATGGATGAAATTCTACGAAACTTAGCAGACCCCCAGAGGATGTCAAGTTAATCATACACATGAAATATGGTGCAGTTCTGAACATCTCCACTGAAGATAGGGGCGATTAAAGCAGAATAATATTGCATTTTCATTTTTTATGGGAGGGGCGCAAATCACAAATGAGTGATTATGGGCTAGGTTGATGTGGGCCCTTAAGACCAACATACCATAAAATTTTCTTCAACCTCGGTTCCACGGTTCAAGTAGTTATTTAGGAAAAACTGCATTTTTTGGGTCTGGGGGGGCCCAGCGCGGGGAGGGGGGGGGGTTGAGTGGCCCCCGGGGACCAAACGAAATTTTTCCGTAAAAGTCTAGTGGGGCTACATGCTCACCAAATTTCATGTTCCCCGGTGTTTCGGTGTCCCTGGTATCGTTGACGGAAAATGTAGTAGATTGACGGGAAAAAAAAACTAAAAAACTTTGACAATCGATTATGGGCTAGGTTGATGTGGGCCCTTAAGACCAACATACTTTGCAAATTTCTTCATCCTCGGTGCCACGGTTCAGGTAGTTATTTAGGGAAAACTGCATTTTTTGGGTTTCGGGGGGCTCAGCGCGGGGGGGGGGGGGGGGGGGGGGGGGGGGGGGAATGGCCCCCGGGGACCAAACTAAATTTTTCCGTAAAAGTCTAGTGGGGCTACATGCTCACCAAATTTCATGTTCCCCGGTGTTCCGGTGTCCCTGGTATCGTTGACGGAAAATTCAGTAGATTGACAGAAAAAAAAAAAGAAAAAAAAACTTTGACAATCCCTATATGACCGCTTTCGCTAGCTACGCTAGCGCCGGTCATAATTATGGCACATTACCATAGTATGGATGTTTGTTTCGTGATAGGCTTGGTGAGTAAAATTTTATTTGTATTATATAGAAATGCTGGGTTGTTTTAACCCAATTTTGGGTCAGATATGTACTAACCCAACGTTGGGTTAAAATGCAATTTAAAAATGGACAAACCCAGCCGTTGGGTTACATTTTTAAATTGCATTTTTAACCCAACGTTTGGGTTAGTCCATATTTGACTCAAAATTGGGTTAAAACAACCCAGCATTTTTTAGAGTGTAGTAGCCTCTATAATTTTCTTTAAATTTTCTGTCTAAAAGTGACCAGAAAGCCATTAACTCCAGCTCACCATCAGTGTCGCCAAACTGCTCCATCACAAAAATGTTCGCACGCATGGGTCAGAGTTTGCGTTCGGGTGCGCAAATTTTCCCATCAAGTTTGTTTTTATAAATCACAACTTAAGCGTACGCCTCTTTCAGGGCCTGTTTTGTGCATGCGTAACGGTTAGACCCCTGGGGCCTCATTTATAAAACTGTAGGATCCTTACTAAAAGTGTTCGTGCGCCCATAAGGCAAAAATGGCGTAGGCCTACGCAAAAAAAATACTCAGACTTATAAAACCGTTCGTACGCCAGAACCTGTGCAAAATTCCCTTCCCAGTCAGCGGAAGATTGTGCGCACATGCGTCTCCTCCCTGAAATATAGTTTATAGTTTTATATAGTTCATATAGTTTTACTATGTAGCCATATCCTCATCTGCATATCATTTGCATAGACGTATATTCATCCACGTGATACCATATTGAACGTACAAGTCAAGACATTAGGAAAATCATTTAGCCTATCCTTGCCTTGTTTTTGAATAAATAAATCAAATAGTATAAATACATTTCAGAAAAAGTTTTTCTCAATCTTTTCCACTGGCCAAATAGTATTTTTAATTGATTTATATTTTTAATGGAAACAGATAGGCCTTATCGTGCATTATTTGCACAAAAATATTTTCTCAGACAATCTTCAAAGGGTCATTTTTCAAAAATTAAAATTCTATCATTAATTGGTCACCCCCTCATGTCGTTCCAAACACGTAAGATCTTCGTTCATCATCTGAACACAAATGAAGATATTTTTGATGAAATCTGAGAGCTTTCTTTAATTGACATCAACGTCATTGCAACTTTCAAATTCATATAGGCCATATAGACATAGGCCTTTCACAGAACCAGTTAGATGAGGGAAATTTCACTATTCTGTACTGTATTGGTGGGCCGTCAGGGCCTTCTCTGCTGGCCTAAACACTATCAGAATCACTGACTTGCACTTTTATATATATAGGCCTATATACTGTATATTTATTTTTTCCATGAATAAGTATTAAATTATTCCTTAATTCCATAGCTTTTCTCCTGGTTGGGCTGCTTCCAGTAGTGTATACAAGCAATAGCTGTCATTTCACCGTCTCGGTTAAATATAGACCCGATCAGTCCGGCTATGTGCAGCCCACTTTTAGCCAAAATAACATTGAATCTGGTTACATGTCATTTTTTGCAAAATAACTTGCGAGATGTATGATATTCCATCATTTAGGCACAGTCAACTGTGATTACAGGTGTTTGGTTTCATTTATTTGATAGGTTCTATGGCTGTGCTGCAGCCACGATTTAGCTCGTAGTCAGACCGGCTATTTGTAGCCCACTTATAGTCAAAACTGATTAATTGTAGTTTTTTTTTTTTTGGCCAGGCAGCGCAGGAGATGGTTGATATCCCATTATGTTCGCATTGGTAATAATATTTACAAGGTGCAAGTGTCATTTCATGACATTATAGCCCACCAGGCAAAATCGAGGCAATCAGTGGTCAACGTTTAACGGCTTGGCAATAATAACCCTGATTTAGACCAGCGATTAGTATAGCCAAAATTGTTTTAAAATTGTTTACATGTTTTTCGCCCACTCAGCTTCATGTTTGCTGTCACACATAACATTCATACACAATCTACGATATTATTTGAATGTCTTTCATTTTAAATTAAATAAAAATGCAATTACATTTCTCAACCGCTAGATATGCAATGAGCTGCGAGGTCAGTGGTTCAGGAAGCCTAATTTTGCCATCACTACAGTACAAGAAAAAAGTAGGAATGTATTTTATCTGTTCTCTTCGACCAACAGATAAGTGAATGCAATGCTCCGTCTCGTTTAAAATGTTTCAAAATGGAGGAAATGTTTATCGCGCGATTGCATGAACAGATATCTCGCCTACTCATTATTAAGTCTCGCGTTGCCAGTAAGTCATGTCTCAGTAGGGCTCCTTTAAGGGAATGGTTTCCAGGAAACGTTCATGTTTGTCCTAAAACCGGTAAAACTAGATAACCGACATTTTACACAACATTGATGGAGTAAGTCAGTATGTATGTATGTATGTGGGTCATTCCTGGGATTCGGTAATATTTCAACTTGGACTTTTTTAATTTTTGAACTACATATGATTACATTTCTAAATACCCCACATTATTAGGCACATATCAAACCTTCATAAAATCATATTTTCCCATCTCAGGCATTAAAGACTTTTTATTATTTTCAGTTTTTTTCAGATTTGTACACCTTTTATTCTCAACCCCGTAACGGACAAAATTTAATTAGTTTAAACAGGATTTTACACAAAACTTGTTATAAAACTAACATCTACCTACTGCTCATGTGTCCCTCATACCAATTCAGTGACTTCAAATGTAACATTTATGCTAATTTTCACATTTGTATGTGATGGAAGTTACAAATATCCAAATTGTTTGTCCGTGGTCTCTTTATTTTAGTAAGAAAAAATTTAATTTAGATGTTTCACTAAAACCACAATTTTACTGTGTTAGCCCTTAACATGTCAGGTGGTAATCAGCAAGAAATGCTTTAATTTTTAATTGTCTTCCTTATTTTATTTTCCAAAAATATTAATGTGACAGGGTTGAGAATGCTGTGATGGGGTTGAATACTGTAACGGGGTTGAAAGGACACAATGGCCTACTTTTAATTTGTATTTGTTTAATACGAAAATCCCTCTTTGAGACTCAAACAAAACACTATTTTATTTTAGGCAACCATGTAATAAAGACATAGTCATATTTAGTTTTTTTCATTTTTACTTTATTATCTGAACTGCAGTGAGAATTTAAACAAAGAAAACTACTGCAGACAGTACGGTCGTTAGTAACTTTCAAATATTTTTGGTAAGAAAAAAACAAAAATAGATTACCAAACAGAACCTTTTATCAAATGGGCACAATAGGTAAATTCACTAGTGTCTAAACCGGAAAAGATGCCCGAGCCACCTCAGCTGGCCCCTCTTGATGTGGAGGAGCAGCGGCTCTACTCTGAGCTCCTCCCGAGTGACTGAGCTTCTCACCCTATCTCTAAGGGATCGCCCAGCCACCCTGCGGAGGAAGCTCATTTCGGCCACCTGTATCCGGGATCTTGTCCTTTCGGTCATGACCCACAGCTCATGACCATAGGTGAGAGTAGGAACGTAGATTGACCGGTAAATCGAGAGCTTCGCCTTGCGGCTCAGCTCTTTCTTCACCATGACAGACCGGTACATCGACCGCATTACTGCAGAAGCTGCACCGATCCATCTGTCAATCTCCCGTTCCATCCTTCCCTCACTCATGAACAAGACCCCAAGATACTTAAACTCCTCCACTTGAGGCAGGAACTCTCCACCATCCTGAAGTGGGCAAACCACCCTTTTCCGACCGAGGACCATTGCCTCGGATTTGGAGGTGTTGATTCGCATCCCAGCCGCTTCACACTCGGCTGCAAACCGCCCCAGTGCATGCTGAAGGTCCTGGTCTGATGGGGCCAGCATGACAACATCATCCGCAAAGAGCAGAGATAAAATCGCGTGGTCCCCAAACCTGACACCCTCTGGCCCCTGGCTGCGCCTAGAAATTATGTCCATAAAAATTATGAACAGAACTGGTGACAAAGGGCAGCCCTGCCGGAGTCCAACATGCACCGGGAACAAGTCTGACTTGCTGCCCGCAATGCGAACCAAGCTCCTGCTCCGGTCGTACAGGGACCGGATAGCCCTTAGCAAAGGGCGCCCGAACCCCATACTCCCAGAGCACCCTCCACAAGATGCCGCGAGGGACACAGTCGCATGCCTTCTCCAAATACAAAGCAAAGCACATGTGGATTGGTTGGGCAAACTCCCATGAACCCGGTGGGATTGAGGAGATCCTCGAAGTATCCCTTCCACCGTCCGATGATATCCCTAGTTGAGGTCAACAGCTGCCCACCTCCACTGTAAACAGCATTGGTAGGGCACTGCTTCCCCCTCCTGAGGCGCCGGATGGTTTGCCAGAATCTCTTCGAGGCCGACCGATAGTCCTTCTCCATGGCCTTACCGAACCCCCCCCAGGCCCGATTTTTTGCCTCCACTACCACCCGGGCTGCAGTCCACTTGGCCTGCCGGTACCCGTCAGCTGCCTCAGGAGTCCCACAAGCCTGCCAGGCCCGATAGGACTCCTTCTTCAGCTTGACGGCATCCCTTACTTCCAGTGTCCACCACCGGGTTCGGGGATTGCCGCCTTGACAGGCACCGGAGACCTTACGGGCACAGCTCCGAGTGGCCGCGTTGACAATGGAGGTGGAGAACATGGTCCACTCGGACTCAATATCTCCAGACTCCCTCAGGATCTGGTCGAAGCTCTGCCGGAGGTGGAAGTTGAAGATCTCTCTGACAGGGGATTCGGCCAAGCGTTCCCAACAGACCATCACAGTACGTTTGGATCTGCCGAGTCTGTCCAGCTTCCTCCCACGCCATCGGATCTAACTCACCACCAGGTGGTGATCAGTTGACAGCTCCGCCCCTCTCTTCACCCGAGTGTCCAAGACATACGGCCGGAGGTCAGATGAAACGACCACAAAGTCGATCATTGACCTCCGGCCTATTGGTCAATCGGAGGTCAACCTATCGGCCTTCTGTTATTGGACTTCTGTGCTAGTTACAGCTTGTCCATAACGAACACCATGTTCAAGCATAAGGGTGTCCATTAGTGCACATCACCAGGACACCCTTATGCTTGAACATGGTGTTCGTTATGGACAAGCTGTAACTAGCACAGAAGTCCAATAACAGAACACCATTTGGGGGGCAGTTCCTCCCAATCATGCCCCTCCAGGTGTCACTCTCGCTGCCCACGTGGGCGTTGAAGTCCCCCAGTAGAACGACGGAGTCCCCAGTCGGAGCACTTTCCAGCACCCCAAGAAGGCCGGGTACTCTACACTGCCGTTTGGCCCATAGGCGCACACGATAGTAAGAGACCTATCCCCGACCCGAAGGCACAGGGAAGCGACCCTCTCGTTCACCGGGTTGAACTCCCAACACATGACGGCTGAGCTGGGGGGCTATAAGCAAATCCACACCAGCCCGCCGCCTCTCACCATGGGCAACTCCAGAGTGGTGAAGAGTCCATCCTCTCTCAAGGAGTGTGGTTCCAGAGCCCAAGCTGTGCGTGGAGGTGATCCCAACTATCTCTAGTCGGAATCTCTGAACCTCACGCACAATCTCAGGCTCCTTCCCCGCCAGAGAGGTGACGTTCCATGTCCCTAGAGCTAGATTCCGTGTCCAGGGATCGAGTTGTTGAGGCCCTCGCCTTCAACTGCCGCCCGATCCATTAAGCACCAGCCCCTTACGTTCCCTCCTGCAGGTGGTGGGTCCACGGGAGGGCGGCCCCACGTCGCTCCTTCGGGCTGAGCCCGGCCGGACCCCATGGGGGAAAGCCCGACCACCAGGCGCTCGCATACAAGCCCCAACCCCGGGCCTGGCTCCAGGGTGGGGCCCCGGCTGCGCCATGCTGTGCGACGTCACGGTCCTTGGAGTTAATGCCATCATAAAGGGTTTTTGAACCGCTCTTAGTCTGACGTTCCATGAACCACCTAGAACCTGTTTGTCTTGGGAGACCCTACCAGGGGCATATAGCCCCAGACAACATAGCTCCTAAGGTCATTCAGGTTCTCAAACCCCTCCACCACGGTAAGGTGG
Source organism: Rutilus rutilus (assembly GCF_951802725.1). NCBI lineage: Eukaryota > Metazoa > Chordata > Actinopteri > Cypriniformes > Leuciscidae > Rutilus > Rutilus rutilus. Next base: position 48,876,523 of record NC_140209.1, read on the forward strand.
CAGTTCAAGGAGGGGAATATGGGTTATGATTTTGGTAATAATATATTTACTGAAATTACATTTTTAAATTGAAATCACTGATTAAATTAAGTGAATAACTCAACCCTGACACAAAGTTTACAACCCCGAAACAATGACATATGTGATGGGGTTGAGTGTGATGGGGTTGAGTTTTTTTGCTCAAAATGGCCACTGCTTTTAATGTGGTGTAGAAGAGTGGGCCACATATGGCAGCCAATGAAATAAATATATTTTAGATTTTTATGGATTAAAATAAAATTGTGAAAAGTCATCATTTTCCATCTTAATTGTATGTGATGGGGTTGAGTGGTTAAGCTTGACAGTACCCTCCCTGACTATAATACACCTCAAAAAATGAATAAAAAGTGTGATATCACTCACCTTCTTCTGCACCATGCTGTTGAAGAGAGCTGAAAGATGCAACTTTCTGTGAATGATGTCACATATGGGTGGAGTCTAAATTATTATGGGCGGAGAATGGTTGGCGTGTCGGGGTTGAGTTTAGACTGAGGGACGTAGCTTTATAAGTTGTTTTTTATCAAATATCTTGCATTTTTTAAAAGTTTTTCTTTTCAAAAGCAAAGAATACAAATAAATACTTGCATTATTGCCAAAAATTATAGACACTGTGCACACTGTATTAATTATTTTCCAAGTACAAATTCAGCGTAGAACCTCAGGGACATGACAAAATGCTTGCTGTAAGACAGAAATAAGATTTTTTTTAATGATAAAAATTATTTAAATGCAATAATTATTTGTATTCATTATAAAGGACATACCAATGTATTGTGAAAAGCTTTTAACATTTCATTTTGGTGAACCACCACTTTCAAAAATCCAGGGGACTGAAATATTACCGAATCCCAGGAATGACCCATGTATGTATGTATATATATATATATGTATATATATATATATATATGGGAAAAAAATGTAAATCATTTTCTACATGTTTACGTAGCCTACTGTTTGTGACTCTTCTTTCATACATCCTCTTTTCCCCTAATAAACTCACTAGAAAAACTTTCATCTTTGAAACATGAGTATGTTCTTTATGGTTAAACATACACTAGGCTACTGTTAAAATGTGTATTAATAAAATTGTTAAAATACTAAATTGATCAGAGGTGAAAGTAAAGACATTTATAATGCTTAAAATTCAGCTTTGCCATCACAGAAATAAATTACAGTTTAAAAGATATTAAACATTTATTTTAAATAATAATATTTGACAATATTACTGAATATTTTTTATCAAATAAATTCTGCCTGGGTGAAAACTTTTTGAAAGGTACTGTAAATAAATATGTATGTCTTTATGATTAATACCAGCACAAATAAATTTTAAAATGATGAATAAAATAATAAAAGGGGAGGAGATGAAGATTCTTAGACTCTCTGGTTAAGTTTATTGTTTATTTCATGTGTCAGGAAGAGGCAGAGGCAGACAGGGAGGTTTAATAGAGAAAAAATATCAAAAACTAAGAAAATGGAAGACTTTTGTGAATTTTTGACATTGTAGGTCAACTCCATCCGGAATGCTGTTATTTGTTCCTAAACTGGAAGCGACACCTGAAATGACAGGGGACTGGGGCATGTTTTGTAAATACTGAGACTAAAGGTATAAGAAAAAGGTGGGGGCTGAGAACAAAAAAACACGACAGCACTTGATTTACATCTCATTAGAGAGCTGAGAGTTGAGCAGACAGCAGTCAGAACACGCAACAGAGCAAGTATGAAGTTGAACACCGCTGTTGTTGGAACCATACTTCTCAACATAGCAGGTAAGATCTTACTAAAGTCCATAAGTGTAAGCTTAATAATGTTTAAATGGTTTAATGACAAGCCAATTGAATTCCTCTTGCTAAGGACCTTTGTAACTCTCCCACCCCGATACCTGAAATGGCTGTCCTACAAACACACTTTTGTAATATGCTACCATTCAAAAGTTTGTGGTCAGTAATAAATTTTGTTTTTTGAAAGAAATTAAAGACATTTGAATAACAAAAGCTTTCTAGTTCAGATAAATGCGGTTCTTTTGAACTTTCTCTTCATTAAAGAATCCTGTCAATTAAAGACAATTGTTTCCAGGAAACGTTAATGTTTGTCCTAAAACCGGTAAAACTAGATAACCGACATTTTACACAACATTGATGGAGTAAGTCAGTATGTATATATATATATATATATATATATATATATATATATATATATATATAGGCCTATATATATATATATGAAAAAAAAAAAGAAATTTCTCTACATGTTTATGTACTGTTTGTGACTCTTCTTTCATACATCCTCTTTTCCCCTAATAAACTCTGAAACATGAGTATGTTCTTTATGGATAAATATACACTTACTGTTAGTAAGTTTCTGCTTTTTATTCAGCTACAGCGATAGCTGGATGCTTTTGTCCATATAAGGGATTTCCTGGAATGTCATAAGTTATTACATCTATGAGTCCCTTTCTACACAAGGTTCAAAAGCAAAGTTATAATATACACAAGAACACTTTACTCATGCTTGTCATGTCATATTCAGTGACTTTACATTCAACATTCTCTCACATACAACAACATACCTAAACCATAACACAATTACAAATACAAGCATCATTAAAAAAAACTGACAATTAGACGTGTGCAAGTACAATATGTTACTAGGGTACATAAAAAAGACCTTTTCTAGCCCTACTAGCTGTTACAAGGATAGGTCACCTAAAAAGGAGAATTCTGTTATTATTTACTCACTCTCAAGTAGTTCTGAACCTTGAATTTCTTTCTTCTGCTGAGCACAAAAGAAGACTGTCACAAAGTTAAGGCTCAGAGAAGAAGGTGGGAACCGGTCAATGTTCAAGAAACTTTAGTCATAAAATAAACAAACAACAACACAAAAGTAAAGCGGCAGCCCCTCACGGATATAAACATTATAAAACACAACATAAATAGTCCAGGCCTGGTCCTCTCTCAGCTTGCACTGTAGTCACTTCTATCCTTCCGGAGCTCCTCCGTGAGACTTGTGACCAGTGTGGCGTGCAGGTGACGGCCTCGCTGCGTTCCCATGGCCCTCGGCCCAGCACTGCTTGCCACAAAGATATTTTGAAAAATGGGGCCAACTGTTTGGTTGTTTTAATTTTTGGTTAAACTATCCCTTCAACAGGATACAGTATTCACACCATTCATACTTCATACTTATATTTTACTTTTTCTAACCTGTGCTAAAGTCGTTTTTGATTATTAGTATGGTTGAATTCGATCATCGTAGGTCATCAGCAATGACATTGGTTAATAATGTGAGATTAAATGCATATATTTGTGTTATTTAACATATTTAATTATTGTAGGAAGAGCTACAATAACCATCATGTTTACACAGCACACACAACACCTCTGCCCCTTACTCACGATTTCTCTCAACATGGGGACAGGAGATGTGTCAGTCAACAAATGGGAAAAAAAGTAACCTGTGTTACTTATTTGAAAAAGTAACTCAGATATTTTGTTGTAAATTAAAAAATAATGTGTTACTTTAATAGTTAGTTAAAAAAAGTAATCTGATTACCTGTAATGCGTTACACCCAACACTGATTTTAACAACATGGCTATAATTCATGCGAAAGTATTATCTTGATTCATGCCAATGTTATGTGCCAACACATTTATGTAAAAGTTGAAACAGTGAGGTTGTGGGTAACACAAACCAGTTCATCAGCTTTGTAAGTGTTTATCTAAATATCTGGTCTCTGTCTCCCTCATAGGTTCTCTCTGCCAGTTAGATGGTAAGTTGCAATGACCATAACAATCGTGTTCCACATGTTTTGTATGCTTTTGGGCATTTTAGTTGATAATTCCCTCACTTTCTTTCCTATAATCAGTGTGTGGTCAAGCTCCCCTCAACACCAAGATTGTTGGAGGACAGGCTGCAACTGCAGGGTCTTGGCCGTGGCAAGTCAGCCTTCAAAGTGCCCTCTATGGAGGCCATTTTTGTGGCGGGAGTCTAATCAATAAAGACTGGGTTTTGTCTGCAGCTCACTGCTTCCAAAGGTATGAACTTGACGCTTAAATACAATACAACTCAAGACACAATTATACATTTATCACAGTGGAATTAAAACTGAGTTTGCCTATTCACAGCTCCTCCATGGGTACCATTAAGATCTACCTAGGACGTCGGAGCCAATCAGGCTTTAACCCTTATGAGCAATCCAGGACAGCGAGTCGATTCATTAACCATCCCAACTATAACGATGTTAGTAAAGATAACGATATAGCACTGCTCCAGCTCTCCTCTTCTGTGACGTTCTCTGATTATATCAGGCCAGTCTGTCTGGCTGCTGCTGGTAGTGTATTTGGTGCAGGTACAGAGAGCTGGGTCACTGGATGGGGCGTGTTACAAGCTGGAAGTGAGTAAACAATTACTTGCAAATACTGTAAAGCTCAGCAACTGGCCATTAAAATGGTCCTCTGATCTGTCACAGGCAACCAGATTCCTGACCTACTGCAGGAGGTGATGATACCAATTGTGAGCAACAGTGACTGTGATAATGCTTATAGAGGAGGCATCACAAGCAATATGATTTGTGCTGGATTAACTCAGGGAGGGAAAGATTCATGTCAGGTAAGACTTTTTTTATTTACAAAAATATGAACATTTAAAAATTTTTGGGGGGTTCCCTGCACTTAACTGTACATTACCTATCAAGGTTGCCAGATCTGAGTAACAAAATTAGCCCAATGATTCAGTCCAAACATCAAAACTCAAAATATGCAACTCTCACATCTGTCTCTCATCTCTCAGTCACTGATATGCATTACAGATGTAATACAAGTACACAATCCCACAAAGATGCAGCAATGTTTACATGCTCATGCACTACAAATCATCCTGCACTGTTCCCCAACCAGCTGCTTGACTAAAAATATTTCTCTTTGCACATGTACAGTATTTATGTGAAGCATTCGTATAGTTTGTATTATACTTCACAGTTGTCTGTGTTTATGTAGCACCGTGGTCCTGCGAGGCACGACATTTCGTTCCACTGTATGTCCCCACATGTAGCGGAATGACAATAAAGCTCAACTTGAACTTCAACTTGAACTTGAAACGGCTTCTCAAATAGAACAAATCTAGTTTTTTATTATTATATTATTTATCTCTATTATTTTATTTACCTCTATATTACTGGATTTGAACAATAATATAAATAAGCACATTCTTCACATTCTCTTGCTTAAAGCTACACTGTGTAATTTTTTTAGTTGATTCTTAGCAAAAAACACTTAGTTCTTTCAAAAATATATGTGCTCATTAATGTATATTTACTTCTTTCAAGTAATAAAGTATTCTCGCAAGTTTATAATCTGCCATTGAAAGTACATACGGGTGAGGGGTTCGAATCATAGACAGTATATAAACTGGACACAGCGACCCCATAAGTTTCAACGGAGAAAAGTGAAGCAAATTAGAAGCACTCATTTCCTGATGGCTGAGCGTACTGCGCAGACTCAAACTGAGCTTGACGACGTGGATGTGACGTGAGAAGCCTGTCTGACAGTTGTAAGTCTTCTAGGAGCTGTGCCAAGAGAAATCTGAATCATTCCCTTCTGAAACTTGCAGAGACAAAGAGCGTGAGTAGGAGCTGTCCATGTGCTAGGAGCAGAAGCAACTTTATGATTCAATATGGGCTTCTCCCTTGACTTTATCGGACTTTATGCCTCCACGTCCCCCCGATTGAGTGCGAGCTTCTCCTCCTGTCTCTACGGTAATTTCCAGAGAGTCACGTGGTTATGACGCAATCGTTAGCCTGTTTTTACAAAAACTGCTTCTACGGGGCCATAACGTAAGATACAAGGTAATGGAGCATTTTATACATTGTCGTGTTTCTTTAGAAATAAATAATGGGCAAATGGAGTCTTTAAACGGCTCAGATGTAAAGTTATTCGCTGTCAAAGTGATGCCAAAATGAATGGGAGTCAATGGGATGCTAACAGCAGGTGATGGCTTGTTAGCCAATGGCGGCTTCCGGGGGTGGTACGGAAATCGAGAGCTCGATTACCCCCCTGGTTCGAATGCCGGTCGCCATGTTGCCTCTACATCTTCAAACTACATTAGCCAAAGAGGGACATACCTGTAAATTCAAGCTTCGCCTTTCGCGCTTTACACTCAGTGACACAGAGACGGCAGATTTGAAAGATTGCTGATGGAGGATCACGCCTATTTTTGAGGACATGTAGCAGAGTCGCCAAGGAAGCGAAAGAGAGAATTAAAACGTCAACGCGACAGGCAAATCAGCAAGACCAAAGTCAATTTTGGAGTAACTTTTCCCAGATGGAAAGAGCTCATGAGGAGCAAAGATTTTAAAACGGACGCCGAAATTGCCTGCTTTCTTCTCGGCAGGTAATCCAGCCTATTTGTGTAAATTCAAAGTTTTATTCACCTTTTTTCTGCGCCCGTTCTATTTCCCATGATTCATAGCGGTTTCAACTGACTAAACGGTTTTCTACTTCCGTTCCTCAGAGGAATTGGCCAGGAATTGTCGCGAGGAGCACTAGTTCGGAGAACCAAGTCCGGTTGTGCCAATACGGGGCAACCAAAATGACCTGCTCCTCGTCCTCCCTGGCCCTTGGTCAGGGAATAATACAGGTCGCAGTGGGATGAGTCGTGGGAGGCAAACAGATACCTGTGCGTCCCCGAACTGATCACAAATCAGCTGGACCAACTGGGGATGGAGTCGCCATTCTCCAGCGAGAGGCCGAAGCCGAGACAGCTCGTCGGCCGCCTAGTTCAGGTCTCCCGGGATATAAATGGCTCGAAGCGACCTCAGATGCTTCTGACTCCATAAGAGGAGGTGGCGAGCGAGTTGCGACATACGGCGGGAGCGTAGACCACCTTGATGGTTGATGTACGCTACTGTCGCGGTATTGTCTGATCGGACTAGTACGTGCTGGCCCCTGAGCAACGCATGGAAGCGGTGCAGGGCGAGACGTACAGCCAGCAACTCGAGGCAATTGACATGCCAAAGGCGCTGGGGTCCTGTCCAGGAGCCCGCGGCAGCATGTCCATTGGACATGGCGCCCCAGCCCGTGGTGGAGGCATCCGTTGATACAACAATATCCCAGGAAACTCGTTCTAAGGGCACTCCGGCCCGTAGAAAACTGAGGTTCGACCACGGGGTGAAGGTCTGACGGCAGGCTGGAGTCACTGGGACTTGGAGCGTGCCGTGTTGTCATGCCCACCTCGGGACTCGATCACGAAGCCAAAGCTGAAGCGGTCTCATATGAAGTAAACCGAGCGGCGTTACTGCGGCTGCGGATGCCATATGCCCCAGGAGCCTCTGAAATAGTTTCAGTGGAACCGCACTCTTGTCCTCGAATTGACGAAGACAAGACAGCAGTGACTGCGCGCGCTCGCTCGTAAGCTGCGCGCACATGGCGACCGAGTCGATCTCCATACCGAGAAAAGAGATCCTCTGCACGGGGCAGAGTTTGCTCTTCTCCCAGTTGACCCGAAGGCCCAGACGAGCTAGGTGCCGGAGCACTAGGTCCCTGTGTTCGCAAACCTGATCTCGAGAGTGAGCTAGGATTAGCCAGTCGTCGAGATAGTTCAGGATGCGAACCCTGTGTTCCCGGAGGGTAACCAGGGGAACACTGGGTCCCCGAGAGGAACCAGGCACACACGGAAGCCCCACGGTTTGCAATGTGGAGGGGGGCGTGGCCCGAGGAATGCTCGTCGGTATTGTGCCACTAAACCCTCAGATCACCCTGGCCACCAGCCAAAGTATCCCCTCTCGTTTTTTTTTGTTTTTTTTTAGGAAGAGATAGATTAATCTATAAACATCGCGATGGTCATGTTCCCGCAATGAAAACATGACTCATCCGCGAGCGCTGCCGAGCGTGATTAAGCCCAACACGCGAAACAGCGCTCGTGACCGTTAGGCAGATGAATCACGCGCCCACATCCAGTAAATACACGGGCGAGCCGTCTTGAAAAAGACGTGCCGCGTGCAGCTCTTTTAGAGAGAGGAAAAGCTCAACAGATTGCTGAAGCGCCCAGGGAGAAACACACTCACTGTCGGCAGATCACTGCACAGACCAGTAGCAGGCAATGTGATCTCGCTGGAACGCGCCGTGACACCAACACTGAAGAGCCGCTCGTCTCGTAGAGTGAAGATAATTCAGAATGACTTGTCGGAGTGAAGAAAACTCTTGGCTCCGAAGCGAAAACATATCTGCATGTTGCCAGCGTACTTCCTTATATACCCACGACGTGGGGCGGACTTATGCTATGCAAATTCCGCAGACCCATGGCATTTTCTTGCCATTGGCTCGTTTTGTATACTCGAAGGTGAGAGGCTTTCTAAGCGAAACCCCATTCGTCGTCATCCGACGTAACTCGGAGTGACCACGAAAGGGAACTAATAAGGCTTGTTTGAGATGAGCAAAATCTGCGCAGAATCGATCACCGGTGATCAGCGCGAGATGCATGCCGGTTAGAAATGTGTCCGAGTGCGGTCCGCCTTGCTCTGATGTCATGCTGACGTATGTCAAAAATCTCTCGCGACCGCAAGGCGCACGTGTCGGATTCTGCAGTCGCGCGCAGTTGCTCTCCACCGACTGCGCTGATCAAAAGCATGATGGGAACAACTTACTGACGACACAGCTTCATGCTCATTGGTTTAAACAACCGTGATGTATTGTTCTCTTTTAAAATAGGCTTGTTTGAGATGAGCAAAATCTGCGCAGAACCGATCACCGGTGATCAGCGCGAGATGCATGCCGGTTAGAAATGTGTCCGAGTGCGGTCCGCCTTGCTCTGATGTCATGCTGACGTATGTCAAAAATCTCTCGCGACCGCAAGGCGCACGTGTCGTATTCTGCAGTTGAGCGCAGTTGCTCTCCACCGACTGCGCTGATCAAAAGCATGATGGGAAACGACTTGCTGACGACACAGCTTAATGCTCATTGGTTTAAACAACCGTGATGTATTGTTCTCTTTTAAAATGTTTGATTGTAAAACTTTATGTAACGTTTTGTAAAATGTTATGTGTGAATATTCCCAAACTATCTGACAGTGCGATCTCTGTGGGTTATGCAATTTATTTTTTATAAAAAAAAAACAAAAAAACATCTGTATTAAAGAAAAAAATATTGATAAACATGTATTTGGAATGGAATTAAATAACAAGTAGGCTACTTTGGGTGTCTTGTTCATTTTATTTATTTTCATATAAAAGCAACAGAACTTGAATTACATCCAGTTTATTAGCAACACTGTGCACGAGCGTGAATCCCGTGAATCCCGCGATATCCATCTTTGATCTCGCAGGTGTCAGATCCACTACGAGAAGAGAGATCTGTCCGGCTTGCCTGCGCTTTTTTCACTCCTCCTCTCACTGCAGCCGCCTACTCTCGCATACATTTCAGGCGAGGCAAGGCGCATCTCAAACAAGCCTAATGTTTGATTTTAAAACTCTGATATCATGTTTTTTTGTGTATACGTTTATGTGTGAATATTCCCAAACTATCCGACAGTGCGATTTCTATGGGTTATGCAATGTAATTTTTATAAAAAACAAAAACAAAAAAAAACAAATAAAAAAAAAACACATATGTCTGTATTAAAGAAAAAAAAGATTGATAAACATACTTGGAATGGAATTAAGTAAGTAGGCTACTTTGGGTGTCTTGTTCATTATATTTATTTTCATATAAAAGCAACAGAACTTAAATTCCATCCAGTTTATTAGCAACACTGAGCACGAGCGTGAATCCCGTGAATCCCGCGATATCCATCTTTGATCTCACAGGTGTCAGATCCACTGTGCAGAGAGAACGTACTCGGTTACTAACGTAACCTCTGTTCTCTCTAGAGAGGGAACGAGTATTGCGTAAGCTAGCTTACGCTGCGGGAAAGTCTCCTTTCTCGAGATACTGAAGCCAAAAATTATCCTTAATTTTTTTAAATCTTGTCAACGCAGTGCGGCAGCCTGCAGACCTAGGGCAGGCGAATCGCGTGCCCATTGGCTGCTCTGTGGCAACTGCAGCAGCCTATGGCTGAGCCTTGCGCGTGACGTCACGTCCAATGAGCGCGCTTGGCGCGCTTAATGCATCACAGCCCGTCATTAGGGGTGTGGCTTAGCGTATATAAGCAAGGAACAGAGGCTGCTTCGCTGGTGTCTGTCGCATGAAGCGAAATGAGCTCGTGGCGAGAGCACGGCGGGTTACGCAATACTCGTTCCCTCTCTAGAGAGAACAGAGGTTACGTTAGTAACCGAGTACGTTCTCTTACGAGAGGTTCTCTCGTATTGCGTAAGCTAGCTTACGCTGCGGGAACACCCTTGTCAACGCCGTGCGCGCGCCCAGCATGAATCCCATGGGGAGCCCAGGGAACGCGAAGCAGAGCTGGGCGGCCGAGATACCACAGTACACAAGCACATAATATGGGACAGGGAGCGGCACAGCCGGTCCAACTGATACTTCCACATAGTGCAGCTCAACCAGTAGAGCTAAATCAGCAACATAGCCCGCGCACAGACAGTGGGCTGGCTACGCGAGACTTAGACTGATAACACTTTGGCCTGCAAAGCGGGAACTTCCAGGTTGTAAAACCTAACAAATGTGGAAGGGGAGGCCCAGCCTGCCGCTGCACAAATGTCATGAATAGGAATCCCACTGGACCACGCCCACGATGAGGCCATGCCTCTGGTGGAGTGCGCCCGAATGCCCAAAGGGCACTGCAGGTTTTTAGATGCGTAAGCAGCTGCGATAGCGTCAACTATCCATCTGGATAGGGTGTGTTTCGAGGCGGCGAGACCCTTGGTGCGCCCACCAAACAAAACAAAGAGCTGCTCTGAACGCCTGAAGGCGGTGGAGCGTGAAATATAGCTTCTCAGCGCCCTAACTGGGCAGAGGAGATTACTATCTGCCTCGCAGCCAGCATTCAGCAGGGCTGAAAGAGAAATGACCTGCGCTCTGAAGGGAGTGCCCAAAATTTTGGGGACATACCCATGCCTCGGTCTGAGAATAACTTTAGAGTCATTGGGTCCGAACTCGAGGCACGCAGCGTTAGTGGATAACGCGTGAAGGTCTCCCACACGTTTTACTGAAGACAGTGCTATCAGAAAAACGGTTTTGAGCGTGAGGTGTTTCATATCCACAGTTTCTAAGGGTTCAAAGGGATGTGCTTTCAGTGCATCTAAGACCAGTGAAAGATCCCACATAGGAACCGAAGGGGGTCGCGGGGGGTTCATCCTCCTCGCTCCTCTAAGGAAGCGGATGACAAACTCGTTCCTTCCTAATGCGCGGCCCGGCTCTGAGACAGAGAGCGCTGAAATGGCCGCGACATAGACTTTGAGCGTGGAGGGGGACCTGCCCGCGTCCAGTAGCTCTTGAAGGAAGCACAATACTTGCGAGACCCCACATGTCTGTGGATTGAGCCCTCTGGTAGTGCACCATTTGTTAAACACCGACCATTTAGACGTGTAGAGCCGCCTCGTGGAGGGGGCTCTAGATTGTATGATCGTGTTCATCACCCCTTCTGGTAGATCAGCATGTAATTGTTGAGGCTCCACGCATGCAGAGACCAGTGCTCTGGGTGGGGATGCCAAATCGAGCCGCGGGCTTGAGAGAGAAGGTCTCTCCGCACCGGAATCGGCCAAGGGGCTTAGTCTGCCAATTGTATGAGTTCCGGGAACCAAGCTTGGTTCTCCCAGAACGGGGCTATGAGGAGCACTGTGTGGCGCGCTTTCCTGACTCTCTCGATGACCTGAGGCAGCAGAGAGACCGGTGGAAACGCATATAGCGGGCCGCTGGGCCATGTCTGGGCCAGCGCGTCCTCGCTCTTTGAAAAGAATACTGGGCAGTGTGCGTTGTCTTTTGACGCAAAGAGGTCGACTTTCGCTCTGCCAAAGCGGTGCCACAGCGACTGGACTGTTTGGGGGTGTAGAGACCACTCCCCAGGGGGAACGTTGTCCCTGGACAGTCTGTCGGGACCCTCGTTCAGATGGCCAGGCACATGTGCTGCTCTCAGAGAGCGCAGAGAGTGCTGAGCCCATACGAGGAGGCGTTCCGTCAGGGCGCAGAGCTTCTTTGATCTGACACCGCCCTGGCGGTTCACATAGGCCACTACTGATGTGTTGTCCGTGCGGACTAGAACATGGTGACCATGGAGGAATGGGAGGAAGTGCATGAGCGCTTTCTCGACCGCGAGCATCTCTAGACAGTTTATGTGTAGGAGATTCTCCTGGTCTGACCAGCGGCCATAGACCGGTCTGCCTTCGAAGAGCGCTCCCCAACCTAGGTTGGACGCGTCTGTTGAGACAACTTTCCGGTGTGAAATCACTCCCATAGTCACTCCAGTGTGATACCATTCGGCTGCTAGCCAGGGCTGCAGGGCTGAAACACAGACCTGAGTCACTCTGATTAGCGAGCCGCCGGTCGCCCAGGCTCGATGGGATACGTGCGCTCTCAGCCAGCGTTGAAGCGGGCGCATGTGCAGTAAACCCAGCTGAAGCACTGCTGCAGCTGAGGCCATATGCCCCAGGACGCGCTGAAATGCTTTCAGGGGAACCCGATTGCCTTCTTTGAAGGATGCAGCGAGGCGCTGGATGCGGCGCGCGCGCTGCTCCGACAATCTGGCTGTCATCGCCACTGAGTCCAGTTCTATTCCGAGAAAGGAAATTGACTGACGGGGCGAGAGCGAGCTCTTGGTCCAGTTGACCGCTAGACCCAGGCTTTCCAGATGGCTGAGAAGCGCTGTTCTGTGAGACACAAGTTCTGTCTCTGACTGCGCTATAACGAGCCAGTCGTCCAGATAGTTCAGAATTCGCATTCCCTGACTCCTCAGGGGAGCGAGAGCCGTGTCCATGCATTTCGTAAATGTACGGGGTGCTAAAGACAGGCCGAACGGCAGGACTGTGTATTGATAAGCTCGACCGTCGAAGGCGAATCTCAAGAATGGCCTGTGACGGGGAGTTATCTGGATCTGGAAATACGCGTCTTTCAGATCGAGAGAGATAAACCAGTCTCCTGGGCGGATCTGCGCAAGGATCTGTCTGGTTGTAATCATCTTGAACGGCCGTTTCATGAGAGCCTTGTTCAGATGTCTCAGATCTAAAATAGGTCTTAGTGCTCCGTCCTTCTTGGGAACGAGGAAGTAACGGCTGTAAAAGCCTGACTCGCTCAAGGAAGGATGAACCTGTTCTATGGCCCCTTTTCGCAGCAGCTTCGCTATTTCTGCTTGAAGCAGATGCGCTGTTTCCAAACTCACTTTCGTTTCCGTCTGCGCTATAAAGCGCGGAGGGCGACGAGCAAATTGGAGCGAATAGCCGTGTCTTATGATGTTGAGCACCCATTTTGACGCGCCCCGAATAGCCTCCCATACTTTTGCATGCATGGCTAGGGGTCGAATGGTCTCTGGGTTCAGATCGCCGCGTTGCGCGGGATGGGGAACCTGTATCAGAGAGGATGGGGCGGCGCGCGCAGATATCCCAGATGCGAGAGCGGCGTGGGGATTATGGTGTCTGAAAGTGGGTGCGCGTGCTCGTGAGCCGGCGCGGGATATGCACTTATGACACGGCCAGTGTTTGGGAGTTTTATGAGGTTTGCAACCTGTCTGGCAGAGCGGGCAGTGGGCAGGTGTGAGCACAAAGCTGTGGGCACATTTTCTACACTTGATGCTCGAGCGGAATGTTTCCGCTTTAAGAGATAGCGCTCTGGACGCGTTGCCATGGGAACCTCGTCTGTGTGAGGCAGTGAGCACACGGGAGTGGGCACTTTTTCTACACTTAATGTCCCTGCGGCTTGAGCCGTAGCAACTTGAGGTAACTGAGTGACAGAGCGAGCAGCGAGTAGGTGTGAGCACGGGAGTGTGGGCACATTTACTACATTTAGTACTCGAGCGGTGTGAGGCCGCTTTATGAGAGAGCGCTCTGAGCGCGTTACCATAGGGACTGTACTTGTGTGAGGCAGTGAGCACATGGGTGTGGGCACATTTTCTACACTTAAAGCACTTATACTCTTTTTGAGATTTATCTGGGTCGCCGTGCTATTACTGGCTCGTTGGCTGCGGTGTGAGCTGCTGCAGTAGCCTGGACGCAGGGGACTGACAGAGCTGTGTGTTTTGATGGCGGTCCGGCCGTAGCGGGACTCAACCATCTTTTCCTCCTTGCGGATGCTAGGAGGACTTCGCGGGCTCGGGCTTCAACGCAATCTTGGGCCGCGGGCCCCGGGGGGGCGGCGGTCTGTGACGGCTGGTCGAGCGCGACCTAGGGCGACTGCCCTGGCGACGCTGCGAAGCGCTGGGAGGCCGGGAAGAGCGCTGATTAGAGCTGCGCACAGGAGGCTGAGATTGAGGGCAGCCTGTGGCTGGGCTCGAACGGCGGGGCAGGAAAAGGTTCATGGCCTGCGACGCCTTCTGTACTTCGGAGAAACGATCCACAATTCCGCTGACCGCAGGGCCAAAGAGGCCGGTGGGCGAGAGTGGTGCGTTAAGAAATACAGCGCGCTCTGACTCACTCATGTCCGCGAGCGCAAGATCCGTAGCGCTGCGCAGATCAGTTAAGGCAGACTGACCCGAGCCCTTCTCGTCCAGTTCACGGAGGAGGTCGGCTTGAAGGATCTGAAGAATGGCCATAGAGTGCAGGGCGGAAGCAGCCTGGCCGGAGGCGGCGAAAGCGCGGCCGGCGAGAGCTGAGGTGGTCCTGCAGGCTTTAGACGGCAGGGCAGACTTTGAGCGCCATCTAGCAGACGGCGGGCAAAGGTGCGTTGCCACAGCTTCCTCAACGGCGGGGATACGGATATAGCCGTTCTCGGCGGCCCCGTCCACCTGGGAGAGAGCCGAGGAGACTGGCGAGCGGAGTCTGGTGGAGAACGGAGCGTTCCAGGATTTAGAGAGCTCAGCGTGGAGCTCAGGCAGGAAGGGTGCTGACCTAGAGGCAGGCGCAGGGCGGCGGCTAGGTAGAAAGCATCCGTCAAGGCGATTGGGCTCCGGCTCCTTGGGTGGGGACCAATCCAGTCCCATTCTCTCGACCGCTTGAGTGAGGAGGCGGAGAAGCTCCGCGTCGACACTAGCGCGGGTTCTGGTAGACTCCAAAGTCGAGGGGGCGGAGCGGTGAGAGCCCGACCACTCCTCGCTGTCAGACGCGAGCAGAGAGCAGCTGTCAGCGACATCATCTGCATCATCCCCCAGAACGACGGCAGTGCGGGCAGAGGCCGGCCGCTGCGCGTCGGTGAAGGGTGGGGGGGAAGGAGAGAGCGAGGCTCGCGGGAGAGGTTCCGGCGAGCCTTCAGCTGTAGCGTCCAGTTCCGGCGGCCTTTGAGAGCGACGTTTCTTTTTACGTGGCCCGGAAGAAGTGGCCGGAGAAGGTGGAGGTTCTTCAAATTTAGCGAGTCGAGCCCGTAGGGTCGACATCGGTAACTCCTCACACTGTTCGCAGCCGCCCTCGGAGAGAGCGCTGGCTGCGTGGTCGAAGCCCAGGCAGAGAGCGCACACCACGTGGCGGTCTCCGTCGCTGAGCGCGGCTCTGCACGAGCCACAGGATGAGCGAGGCATTTGCAACAACGCCTCGCGCTCTTTTAGATGCAAGTGTGTCGCGGCGGACACACAAAACACACAACACAGAGCAAGAAAAGGATATATGTGCCAGATAGCGTAGCAGGCAGGGAAGGCTGAAGGCGGCGAGCGGCCGACGTCCTCAGGCTGAAATCCTCGGCTTGCTGGTCGCTTGATTCGACGGCGGCTTCCTCAGAGATCAGCGATGCGAAGAGCTTCGCTGAAGAGACAGAAATCAGCGAAGCAGCCTCTGTTCCTTGCTTATATACGCTAAGCCACACCCCTAATGACGGGCTGTGACGCATTAAGCGCGCCAAGCGCGCTCATTGGACGTGACGTCACGCGCAAGGCTCAGCCATAGGCTGCTGCAGTTGCCGCAGAGCAGCCAATGGGCACGCGATTCGCCTGCCCTAGGTCTGCAGGCTGCCGCACTGCGTTGACAAGATTTTAAAAAATTAAGGATAATTTTTGGCTTCAGTATCTCGAGAAAGGAGACTTTCCCGCAGCGTAAGCTAGCTTACGCAATACGAGAGAACCTCTCGTAAGAGAACTGTCCGGCTTGCCTGCGCTTTTTTCACTCCTCCCATCACTGCAGCCGCCTACTCTCGCATACATTTCAGGCGAGGCTAGGCGCATCTCAAACAAGCCTATATTCACTGGGTAGTCATATACAATTTCACTGCTAGATGGGGGAAATTATCACACAGTGTAGCTTTAAATACAAAATTACTGCAGTGCATGCAAATGTAACAGGTATTATTTATAACTTGTGTTTTATTTGAAATTCACACAAAATCCTAATTTGTCTGCTACATATGTATGTTAGAAAAGAAAATACTTTATTTTTTTTATGTCTTTCTGAGTTTTGTGTTCGTCGCGGTTGTGACGTCATTTGCGCGTTGCGCGCGCTATCGCTTCAGTCCGCGGGAGGTCTGAGCAGAGCGAGGTATTGTTTAGGTATTGTTTTACCTAAAAAAAAAATAGGTATTGTTGAGGCTTGTTTGAGATGCGCCTTGCCTCGCCTGAAATGTAGGCGAGAGTAGGCGGCTGCAGTGAGAGGAGGAGTGAAAAAAGCACAGGCAAGCCGGACAGATCTCTCTTCTCGTAGTGGATATGACACCTGCGAGATCAAAGATGGATATCGCGGGATTCCAGGATTCACGCTCGTGCACAGTGTTGCTAATAAACTGGATGGAATTTAAGTTCTGTTGCTTTTATATGAAAATAAATATAATGAACAAGACACCCAAAGTAGCCTACTTATTTAATTCCAGTCCAAATACATGTTTATCAGTCTTTTTTTCTTTAATACAGACAAAGAGTATAGAAGCACAAGAGGCGAAACTCAATAGAACGCCCCATAGCAACAGTTGCCCCCATGACTTGACGGCGCGGCCGCCATTATGGACTGAAAACTGAAGGAAAACGCCGAAAAATAAAGGGAGTCAATGGCACTGAAAAACTTAAAATAACAAAAACTTAACATAGCTTAATTTTTTCTGGCCGTCATATCTAAATATGAAAACAATTTAAAATACATTAATGAGGATGACCGACGTTAAATGACGTTAAATGACAGAAAATATACGTATATGTGTTGGTTAGGAAAATAGTATTTTGGGACAAAATATTACTATAGAAGTACTATAAGACTACTATAGAAATACTATAGCGGCTCTAGGATATTATAGAGGTATTACAGAACATAACATAGCCTGCTGCTGTGATGTTCTGTATAGCCTCTCTATAATATTTTTAAGCTGCTATAGTAGTCTTCTCGTACTTATGTAGTATGTCCCAAATTACTATAGTATTCCTATAAGATTACTATAATATTTTGTCCCAAAATACTATAAATATGAAAACAATAATAATAAAAAACATTTATTTTGTCCCAAAATACTATAAGATTCCTTAGTACTTTTTAGTAAGGGTATCCCCACCGAATCGGCTTCATTAGCCTACCACTTACGGTTTGCAAAGATACAATTATAAAATTACTGCAAAACTTTAATCTATTAATATTTATGTTCTATTATGCATTTTCCTTGTTATATGACTAACAGAAATTCATGAAATAATATATGCTCGCTTGTCTATAGGCAGATACACAGTAATTAGATATAAGTAATAAGATAGTTATTCAAATGTTGATTTTGAAATTAGTAAACATCACCATATATATGATTTGGAATTTTTTTTATAAATGAACATTTCTAAAGACAGTTAATATTTTACACTGTGAACGTTTCAATGGCAAGAAAAAAAAAAACTATGAATGTCCTATTACAGGCGGAAAGGTACAAAAAAGATGTGCAATCCAGCAAGTGCACACATGAACTAATAACACCTACTAAAATGGATTTTGCCATTGACTGGCGCTAACGATTCCAGCAGCTTTCAGTCCATAATGGCGGATTCGCCTCCGCAGCGCCATCTACAGACTGTTACCCATAACACAACAGAGTTTCGCCTCTTGGGCTTCTATACTCTTTGATACAGACATGTGTTTTTTTTTTTTTTTTTTTTTTATAAAAAATACATTGCATAACCCATAGAGATCGCACTGTTAGATAGTTTGGGAATATTAACACATAATGTATACACATAAAACATGATATCAGAGTTTTAAAATCAAACATTTTAAAAGAGAACAATACATCACAGTTGTTTAAACCAATGAACATCAAGCTGTGTCGTCAGTAAGTCGTTTCCCATCATGCTTTTGATCAGCGCAGTCGGTGGAGAGCAACTGCGCTCGACTGCAGAATCCGACAGGTGTGCCTTGCGCTCGCGAGAGATTTTTGACATACGTCAGCATGACATCAGAGCAAGATGGACACATTTCTAACAGGTGTTACAATATATTCGGTTCCTGAAATATTTGGTTCCAAAGGGTGGAGCTATCATGAATATTCACGAGACCAAATCGTGGGCGGGGGCGACCAACAGGCGAGTGGAACAGAAATTATTAGCGTGAGCGCCTCAGATCGCGATTTGTTTTATGGATTATTTATTTCAAACAGGTAATAAAGTTGAACGAAGTTAAGCGTGAACTATATATTTTATAAATAATTCATGTAGCATGTGTTTCTCAGTACTGTGTTTACCTGAACTAGTAGCTACAGACCTTGGAAGACCTACATTGGAAGTCCTACAATAAAGACATATTTTTCCAAATTTCTCCCAGATTAGTTGTTGTTGACATTCTATGCTAGAACTGTTCGTTTCTCATGAATGACTGAGATTAATCTTTTTAATTTTGCATGTTTAAATACATTTTTACAATTATATTATTGTGTTTTTATTCTGTCTCCCAAAGTTGTCTGCATATTTTTAAAATAGCCTTTAAATTATAGGCTGATCAAGACAACATACGAACTTGGAGTTGCATGTTGCATGCTTTGAATCTTGCTTTACCTTTAACTGGAAATCTTTTTGATACCGTCATACTTTATAATTTTTTTATATCACAACCATCATTATCAAAGGTTATCATAATGTTAAGATTCAGATGAATTAACAGTTGTTTTTTTTCTAGCAATGCTTTAGAACGTTGGTCAAATTAAGTGAAAATAATGACTAACCATTAATCATAGAAATTAGGCCTACATCTTATCAGTTATCATTCTTATGTTTTTTTTTTTTGTAAACACAAAAACACACTGGTGAAGTAGGCATGGGTCTACTAAAAATGAAGGAAAGGTATAGTTATAAATTCTTATTTGAAAAATAATATTATAGTAAATATTTTATTGGTCTTGCTGTAGTAATTTTGTCCTTGATCCCATGCTTTTCTATTGTCTAACATTCTCATTTTTACAGATGATGAATATGAATAATTTTTTTAATTTTAAGACACTAATTTTGAGTTAATGAATTCTTTAAAAATTCATTTAAAAAACTTTTTAGGCTTTAAAAAACCTCAATAAATTTTACACAGAAATATGTTGAGGCAGATGTTTTTGTTTTTCAAGTTTAAACAGTCTAGATAGTATTAAGGATAGGTAGATAATTTTATATATATTATATTATAAACATATATGCTCTTCTTTAAATTATAATACTTTTTAATTATATGTCCATGACCCACCACACCCGAGAAACTTCTTTTCTGACCTGCAATTAACTATTGTACACACCTCTGGCCAATAAATAATTGGTTCATTACATAGTTTGTGGAGCATTCAACATCCACATTCAATTGGCTATGGTGATGTTTTAAAAGAATTGTGGGTGTGTGAGTCTCAACCACAATTCATCAAAATAAACCTACCCATACTTATTGAATTTGTCATATTGGCTGTCAATATAGATATATATAATATAGTAAATATAAAAAAAAAAGTCCTTCTTAGAAGGGCACAGAACTTCACAATCAAAGGTGAGTTAAGTAACACTTAGTGATTTCTCTGATAGTATCTTCATGATCAAAACATACTACTTTTAGATGAGGTCTTATACTATATTATACAGTGAGGTTTTTATTTGCCCTGGGTGCCTTATGGCCTACAACATAAAAGTGGGCTCTTCTTTGTTTTCGATTGCTGTTCAATGCACAGAGCATGCCTTCAAGGAACAGCTCTAATTTTCATTTTCAACCACAACGTCCTATATAGCCTATGGGAAAATACGTACAGCTCAGTTTGAATTCAGAGCTACATTAATGGAGCATATCCTAACCCATTATGTAATATAGTAACCATTGTGTCACCAAACTTTGCTGTGACTACTGAGGTCAGAAAAGGGAAATATTACTACAGTAGGAAAGGCAAACAATAAACTACTATCAAGACTACAAATTGCACAAACTAAGTAGCTACAACATTACTTTAGTTGGACCTTGCTTTGTATAAATACAATTTAAATAATTATCACTTAATTTGACCAACGTTCTAAAACATTGCTGAAAACAACTGAAGCAACTGAAGCTTAACATTTATGATAAAGTACAGTTGTATATCAAAAATATTTCCAGTTGAGTGTAAAGCAACATTCAAAGCATGCAGCATGCAACTCCAAGTTCATGACATGTTGTCTTGATCAGCCTATAATTTAAAAGCTATTTTAATAATATACAGACAACTTTGGGAGACAGAATAAATACACAATTTGTAAATATTTATTTAAACATGCAATAATACACATTTAAAAAGCTTAATCTCAGTCATTCATCATGAGAAACGAACAGTTAGGAGTAGTTTAGGACAAAACGCGATCTGAGGCGCTCACGCTAATAATTTCTGTTCCACTCGCCTGTAGTTAGTATTGCTTGCCCCACCCACAATTTGGTCTCGTGAATATTCATGATAGCTCCACCCATTGGAACCAAATATTTCAGGAACCGAATATATTGTAACACCGGCATGCATCTCGCGCTGATCACCGGTGATCGATTCTGCGCAGATTTTGCTCATCTCAAACAAGCCTATTGTGTGCACTCCCGTTCACAAGAGTGTTCATAAGTGAAAATAATCATTAATTAAGTGATTGGTTTTGTTAAAATGTAAATGAGTATGCAGGAGAAGGCTGACTAAATGCACTTCATTGAATGCAACATATTCATTACTGCATTTTTCAACTCATGTATGCAGGTATGGTTATTGTTTTTGTGATTTCTTTGTTATATGTGTTCGATCGAATTGGTTATATAAAATGCTGGAATGTGGGTGATTTAAAGATGTATATCATATGAGATTAGTTAGTGACAATGTACATTTAGAGATAGATATAAATAGATATTGTGTTATTTCACTGACTGTTGATACACCTGATGTGATATTAATTATTACTATTTTCTTTATATTCTTTATCACTGTAAATGAGATTGTAAATGTGCATTGTGAGCTCGCTTCAGTCCGCGGGAGGTCTGAGCAGAGCGAGGAGAAGGCTGACTAAATGCACTTCATTGAATGCAACATATCCAGTCTTTTATTCAACACAACACAACACAACACAACACAACGCAGAGGGGTAGTCGAGTCGTAGGGACTAGAGACACGCAAGCCCGAACCGGCTACACAAATACCAATTAAAACATATGATAGAATCCATTGTTTGTCTCTGCTAACCTCTTGTGGAAAAATAATAATATAACATGACATTTCATGACTATAGCCTTAAAGGGATAGTTCAACAAAAAATGAAAATTACCCTATGGTTTACTCCTCTAAAGTACTACCCTCAAGCCATCCTAGGTGTAAATGACTTTCCTCTTTCAGACGTATACAATTGGAGTTATAGGCTATTAAAAATGTTGGCTATTTATCTGAAACGAAGCGATGTGTTTATGTTAGAAAAATATCCATATTTAAAACTTTCTAAACTAAAATAACTAGCTTCCGACAGACGGCCATACGCATCGAATTATGGCGAAAGAGTAGTAACCCATACCCTCAGGGCCTTTCCTATTGCTCTAACACTAGTGGCTGGGAGAACAAAAAAAAAAAAACACTAGAAGTAGAGCTGGACAGACCAATTGGAGTGGAATAAATTAGTGGTCATTATACTATCTTCTATTGCCTTCTCCAGGACCTGGAGGTTAAGTAAGGTTATGCTCCTTGTCATTGCCCCGGCTTGATATACAACCATCTGTAAGCGTTCTGTAAAACTTCGATCAGCGTTGAGTTCCCTTCTAAGGGAAATGTCTAAGTTATGTATGTAACCCTGCATTCCCTGAGAAGGGAACGAGATGCTGTGTCGCCATACTTCGAGGACGCCTGTGCGTCTTCCTTTAGACAATAGGAATCTGATCACGTGTACACCTTGTGACATCATTGCACTGTGTCTGTCAATAGCTTAGTTTCACACGTGCCTCAGACACCTGGATAGCATCATCAATGCAGCGTCTCGTTCCCATCTCAGCGAACCGGGTCACATACGTAACAGAAATTTATATAATAAAAAAATAAGTGTCAATTTTGATTTCATAGTGACTATATAACTGTATTTATCAATTTATCAATGCAGGGAGACTCTGGAGGTCCATTGGTCAGTAATAACGGCTCCCGGTGGATTCAGTCTGGCATTGTGAGTTTTGGTGAAGGATGTGCTGATCCCAACTTTCCCGGTGTGTACGCCCGAGTGTCTCAATACCAGGATTGGATCAACTCTTACATGGACAGCAACCAGCCTGGATTTATTCAATTAAATTCCAGTGGATTCAGAAGCTCACCTGACCTGCTTTTATTTTCCATTTCTCTCACATTCTCCATTATTCCTTTTATATGCTCCCTATATCTCTCTTAAGAGAAATTGTTTGAATGATTATTCTCAGGGTTTTTTGATTAAGAGGACAATTGTGCTGTAAAAGTTCTCAGAAACTCTCAGAAAGAGATATTGTCATTTATTCTTTGCCTTTAAAATTGTTATTATTGTTGGAAAAGCCACACTTATTGTGTTGTTACAAAAGATTGTGCACTAATGAAGTAAGGCAAACATGTGCCCTCAGAGTGTTTGAATAATGAGGGTGCGGTTTATGACATTTGGCCTAAATATGAGACATACATAATGCCTGCAAAAGTAAGCGTGAATTATATTTCATTAAGTGTCAAATGAGTACAGTATTCAAGATAATTCTGAAAGAGCTGTTTTGTACTGTATTGTCAATGTCTCATGATGCAAAGGGATTGATTCAAACTATAGTCTCACATTGCCAGATCTATAGTCTCAAATATACTTTATAATCAAACTATCATAAGTGTAATTTTAATTACCTGGTCTGTCGACATGATACTGCTGAATTGCAGAGCTTGTGCAAACATATCGACATCTCTATGATCAGAAGCTTTAACACTTTTTTTTTCTTTTTTTTTCACCGCTGTCATTTTTGTTGTGTTTATTTTGTTGTTGAGAGCAGGGCCGAATTTTTTATCATCTGAGTAGTATGTCAGGTATAAATGTGTGTTAATTGGATGTTATCAATTTGATAATTGGGTGTTAAGAAAAAAAAATTTCTCTTTGTTGCTCTATTCTTAAAACTAAATCTTATAAACATTGTACCAACTAGTTAGTTCCACAAGAGAGATTTTTTATTTATTTTTTTAATTTGGCAACCAAGCCTGGTCTCCTATATAACATATAAAAACCTATGAATAATCTATAAAGCAAATATTGAATTAATAATTACTGATGAGACAAGCAGTGTTGTATACATTTTACATGAACATAGATGATTCAGCTACTAAGATCAATCAGCTGCTTTTATTACTCTAGACTACTAGATTATAAAATGGCCACCAGGAGGCGCCATTTACTGTACTTCTCAGACCTCCACAGACGCTCCTGTAGTGTACAATCCCTCCTTCAAGACAGGAGAAGAGGAACGCCTGCTGAACTAGAGTGATTTAAAATCAAACACAAATATAGATTCCGTTTTAGCAGTAGTCGCCTACAAAACAAGTCCATTAAAGGCACACTATGCAGTTTCTGTTTTTCTCAAACACCCAAGAGTCGCTGTGGAGTAGCCTAGGCTACTTGAATTTAACGTTACTGTCATAATTACCACTCTAGTTTTGGAAGTATGACAAACATAAGAATTTTCACTGGAAAATGTCATCTGAACAAGTAACATCCACTTTTGTTCTGACTAACTAAGGGGAAAAAAGCATTGCAGTAAATCGAGCTGATTAAATCTAACGATCGCTTATCATTATACTTTGTTCTCAAATTGTTAATGTTAAAAACATCAGCACTGCGTAACTACAATTAATGCCCTTCCGATATTTATCCTTGTTTTCGCATGGGCCGGTTGTAGTCTTTTTTTCAGTAGCCACTCCGAAGTCTGAAGTCTTTTGCATTTTACAACGGGTGAATCTCCAGTTGTCACTGATTGTTGTTTGCTCCTTTCTGGATCCGCCATCAAATTGATAAGTTTAATTACATAAAGTGCTGTGAGAAAAGGCTATAAATCTCCACCTGCAACATCCTCACACTCATAGCCTACTAGCTGAGACGCCTTCTTTAAGTGTACAGATGTGACGTAATGACGCAAAGACATACTCCAATTTCCAACATTATTACAAGTTTACCATTTAGAATCAAGCGAGCTAAGGCAAGCAGACAGTTTTGAACACTAGCTGGTTAAGTATGTTTTAAAAAAAATTATTAACCCCAAAAAAGTTACGGACTTTACGGGCTTTAAATCAAACAACGACTGAACGAATGATACACGGATAAAAAAAAGGCCTAGTTTTTATTTCCGTTTTTTTCAGTCAGTCATTCAGTTGTCAAATGTAGTGAGTAACACAGTATACTGTATACTTGAATGTTGTACTGTGTAACCGCTAACTGCAGTAGTTTTTAAAGGGTAACGGTAAACATTTTTTCATCACTTATTAAGCTTGGCTAATGTTAATTTCAACATTTACTGATGTATTACACAATAATAGCATTATTTTTTAAATATTGTGCATTAACCAGATTAAGTTAAATAATTGTGTTTCTACTTTCGTCTTCAATAGGAAAGCCATCATCTGTAATTTAAGACGCTTAAGACTGCTACACATTTTTACCAATTCCAAACCACATTAATCTTAATAACTACTATTCATTTTGTATTTAATCATATGTAAGTGATGTATAATTGTTCATGAAGGCTGGAATTGAAAATGCCTTTTATTCAGGTGTGCATAATTAGGCAAGTTTTCTTTTACAGATAAATAAAGCCAAAAAAGAGATTTAACTCAGACTGAAAAGTCAAAAATTATGAAATGCCCATGAGAAGGATGCAATACTAGGAATTGCAGTCAAGGCATGACCATTGAACAGTGAAACGCTCAATGGGTCAGCAGGGTCAGACAAAAACAGGTGGAGAAGAAGACACGTTAACTGCAAAAGAATTAACAATAAGGTGAAGAATTAAGCGTGAAACCATCAGGAACCCTTTAGTCTCCAGCGCCACCATTTTCCAGAACTGCAACCTACCTGGAGTCTCCAGAAGTGCAAGATATCGGGATCTCAGAGACTTAGGTTAGGTAAAGAATTAAAAAAAAAATTACCCCCACTTAATAAGAATCACAAGCCAAAGTGTAGTAAAATACTTGAAGAAATAAAAAATTTGTATAGGCTTTATAGAAAGACAGATTGGGAGTGACTCTTGAAGGATCTACACCACAGTACCACTGTTTGAAGAATTCATCATCCAGAATCTGACAGTAAATGAACTCCCAAAACTTCCCAAAAAAGGGGGGGGGGGGGGGATTCTTTACCTTTTTAGGATTCTTTACCTCTCTTTTTTGGCTTATTTTATCTGTAAAAGAAAACGTGCCTAATAATTATGCACAAAAAAGACCAGAAACTGTACAATTTGCACGGCCTACAAACCATACTGTATTCAATATGTAACTTTTATTAAGTTATGTAATGCCGTTCTTTCCTTTTCTTATTTTTAGTTAGTGTCTGTTTCTGCTTTGAGTTATGGTATTGGTTGTTCGTATTTTCTTTATTCTCTCTATTGGTGTTATTCTTAATAATTGTTATGTTCTAATTTTGTTGTACCGTAGTGTAAACTGAATGTTCAAATATAGCATAAAAAAGATAGTTCTCCGATTGGCTACAGAGGAGCGGGCTGCTCCCCCAACTCTTTTGCGCTGCTGCTTACATCACATACAGCCTCGGCCAGCTGCTGAGACAGGCGTGATATCTCAAAGACACTCTTTTCAAAAAATTTTTTTTTTTACAGTACATTTAACATGCATAACTAAAGAGAATTTTGGAATAAGTAGACCAAGAGTCACTGGCCTGGTACTTGAAGACTAAGACATATTTAGGCAATTTTCATTGAACCACTGTGTGCAATGATCTCTTTCTCTCACGCACAATTACACACGCCAAACAGGTGACACAGAGCCTTTGTTTCAGTATAAAAGGAGGTCAAACAAAGCATCAGCAAAGCAGGAGAGAGAGCAAGAGTATATTTCAGCTGAGAGAACCAGAATTACAGAACAGTCTTCAGGCAACTAGATAAACAGAAGCCCACTCAAAAGAACATTTAGATGTGTATTCATATGTACATTCAGACTTGGCCAAATAAATACATAAATAAGAATAATTTAACAATAAGTATAATTACATAAAAACAAAGTCAGAAAATACAGTCATTTCCTAGCTCAAAATATTTTAACCAGTTCCCAGTATACTTTGCTATAGTTGAAAATACTGGCCCTATTCATGCCCAGCACTTCACAGTCCCTTTGAGTTAGTGATGTGATGCAATCAAGTGTAAAACAATCCTGCAGTATTTTGTGTAAAGAGCATGTTAAAAGCATAAATTCTACGGCTACATTGATGCCTTTGAGCACACACACTAACTGTAAAGCAGAAAAAATAAAACCCATTCTAATGAGTAACAGAACATGACTAACCTATACGCTTTCATTCATAGTGGTTCAGAACAAAATCCCAAACTTTGATTTAAGAAGAGCCATCATATATGCAGTGCTTTTAAAAGTGTTAAGGTATCTCACAGACTTGGATGTTCGTTTAGCACCCCTCCTTGTGATAATTAAGTGAACGTTTCACTCCTTGAATCCAACTTGTGTTCCATCCTCTCACTTCCACCCCTAATAATACTGTTTAGCATCAAACTGGCAGTCCTGTTTGTGAGTATCGCAAAACAAGCAGGCCTAAGGGAGCCGTGTGACTACGTTGTTGTTACACCGATGACACTTTTACCATAAAAGTAAGGACTAATTGGTGACACGTCATCAGTGGACCACCTACATTTCCGGACAGAAACAAAGGCTGACAGCTTGAGAACTGGATAAACATCTTGTCAGAGTGGAGAAAGAACAGCTGTTACACATTTAATGTGCAGATTACAATCAATGGTAGTATAGACTTCATATTGCGGCGTGGATCTACAAAGAGGTTGGCGAAGGCCATTTTGCTGGCAGTCTAAACCCCTCATAAAACTATACGAAAAGCACAAATCAATTGGCTCAGGTTCGTCCGAGTGCCTTGCCAACTTCAGCCTGGTTTTCAAGTGCAGCCTTTTAATGGCCATTTCGGTCCCTTCCCCCTCCGTCCGACATCTGGATCTTAAAAGGATTGGAGTACTGCAGCAGAGATATGCTAATGCATTAGCTCAGCCTCATCCAAATCCTTTAAATTACCCCCCTTCTTTATAACTGCTGATTCACTAACTAACTGGATGCAGCCACTGCCATCTTGTTTTCAGCTGAAATGAGAACCAGGAAAGGGGAAAACAGAGAGATGGATAACTGGCAATGGCCTATGCATCGGTTTACTGTTTTCAGTCTTTTAGTAGTGAGCTGCTTTGCTTTAAACTCATCCGCCCTTAATGAGGAATAGAACTAAATAAATAATGAACCGATTCAACAAAAATCTAAAATAAATTCAAAATCTATTTGGAATTCAACGTACGTGATAAAATTGTATGTACAAATTGACAGAGCAATCTCAGTTTCCTTTTTTGTATCCTCTATGCAAATGTAACAAACAAAGAGACAGAGATACTCAAGAGAGGAGAACGGGAGGTCTCTTTCAATCCTTCCAACCATCCATCACTCATTTTAAATACTGTTGCTGCTTCGTCCACATCAGTCCCTTTTTCTGAAGCTTATGACCATGGTACATTACAAATGATGCACTAACCCTGCAAAGCAGACATTTCCCCAACCTAATGCTCTGACACAGAGGGTGTGCATGTTATAGAAAAAAACGTATCTGTTTGGTTTGGTCTGAAGTCTTATTTTTCTTCTCAAAGAGAGGATTGTGGTGAATATAGAGGTTACACAGCTTCAGTTTCTTTGCCTGCTGACCGACGCTGCAGGGTCAAAAAAGATCCACCCATTGAACTCAGTCAATCTGCCTTTTGTTTCCTATTTGGCCTAAACCTAACAACCCTGCAACTACGTCTCTATTTCTACCCCTCTCTCAGTGCGAGTCAGCCTCTCTTGGGCTGTATCCATTGGCAGAGGGCAGGAGTGAGGTTTTCGGCTCAGAGTCAGTGCTGCTAACAGCCGCTTTGTGCCGTGAGGCTCTGGTGAAGAGGCGAAAGGCACCCCTGCAGATGAGGGAAAACCAGTAAACCTGCGGGGCCATGAGCAAAGCTGCACCTGCGTTATACTGCCAGGGCACGGACAGCGGCACCATGTAGAAGGGGATGGATGCGTACCTGTGATATGAGCACAAACAAACATATGCACAGAGTCAGCTTACAGTGAATAACACAGACAAATTTGGTCTACACTGGACGCAACAAATTGACCGTTGCAAATTCATTTGTTCTTTGTGTCAGAAGTAGCGTGAGTGCTTGAAGTACGTTAGAAATAGCATCCGTTTAATGTCGGGAACTTGTCGTGTTGCGCCACATCCAGTGTAGACAGCACCACTGATTATGATGGGTTCTATTTGCTTTTGTCGCGCAGCACTGCTCACGTCTGGTGTAGACACAGTATAAGGAATTATATGTATATTCAGTCAATTCAAAGTTGATGATCCATTTGTTTTTGTTTTGTTTCCCTTGTTTGTCCTGAACAGTTAAACTGCCCAATGTTCTTCAGATAAATCCAGGTCCCGAAAATTCATCAGTTTTCCAGAAAACTTTTGAACAGGATGATGTCGTCCAAATTTTTCTTATTTTGTTTAAATATAAAATAAATTAATTTAGTACTGCCCTTTGGAAGCAACAGACGATATTTACCGGAAGACAAATTAAGTGCAATTTACCTTCAAATTCAAAAAGTTTCCACCCCCTGGCTCTTAATGCAACGGGATTCCTTCTGGAGCATTAGTGAAGGTTTGAACCTTTTTTAATAGTTGTGTTTGAGTCCCTCGATTGTCCTCAGTGTGAAAAGATGGATCTCAAAACTACTGGAAAGGATTAAAATATGCAAAAAATGCCAGAAACCCGAAAAATTTACAGGACCTGGAGGATTTTTCTGAAGAACATTGGGCAGTTTAACTGCTCAGGACAAACAAGGGACTCGAGAACAACCATCACAAAACAAAATAACAGTCGTGGATCAACCAGGTGATGACACAGTATTAAGAATCAAGGGTACATAAACTTTTGAACGGGGTCATTTTTATAAATTCAGACCACATCTTTTCTGTAAAATATCTTATTAAGGACAGTACTAAATAAAAAAAAATAACATTCATTTTGTATGATCCCTCTTATTGAGTTAAAAAATTATTCACATTTTCACATTCTGCAAGGGGTTCACAAACTTTCAAGCACCACTGTATTTCAAGACATGCAAGACCAACTCTACTTGAATGGGGAAATACCGAAATCTGTACATATTTCAGGTTGGTCCAGCCATTCCGCATGTGCAGTCCCAAGCATGCATCTCAGGACACTGCCTGTTCCAGTGGGAACCAGAGTTTCTAACGGCAGCTGCAGTGATGCGATGACTACCAATTGGCAAATGGCTCTTTTATTCCAGAGGCAGGACTTATTGCGCATTGCACTTTGTCTCATTTGCAGTAATATGAGTGAATCAGCCTGGTATACATTATATACACTGTGATTAGGATATTGCAAGTAACTAACATCAAACTATACAGAATCTGAACTTGATGTTCCATATGTTTTGATCAAAGAAACTGGATGACTTTTCAGACTTGTCGGAATTCTCAAAAACTACTTTTTGACTTGTCGTCAAACAATTTCTTACTGAGATATTTTCCATGCTTTGTTCAGTTTTGGAAATTACTAGGGATGCACCGATATGAACATTTTGGCCGATGCCGATAACCGCTAATTCTTTATATTTGAAAGCCGGTAACCGATATATTTCTCCGATAAATCTAAATCCAAATTTTTTTTTTTTGTTATCAAATTTTTATTGTTTAACATTGTTTAAACATGACATATCGAAGACAAACAATCAGCAATTACCCCAGTATGAAAAATAAATAAATTAATTAATAATAATAACAACAATCATAAATAAAAATGAATAAATCAATAAGATAAAAATAATAAATAAATAAATAAATAAATAATAATAATAATAATAATTTTTTTAAAAATATGAATATATATAGGGCACTATATCAGTGGGATAACAAAGCTACAGAAAAATTATATATAATGAATAAATAAACAAACATACAGAATATACTTCAAAATATACACAAATAATTAAATCTAAATCCAAATTTTTATATATTTTTTGATTACAAAAACAAAAGTTTCACCATTAAATCCATCTGCCAAACACACAATTATAATGTTCTCATTATAATTTTATGTAGCCTACATGAAAGACTTGCCCTGCGCACGTTACACTTAACTGTATTTTCCTATTTTGAAGTGATTCCAATCATATCTCAAGCAATTCAAAACCATAATGGCGAACAGTACGCATCTGAGGTGTCTCAGCTGCAGAAAATAATCCAATATTTATTGGCTTTAATATTTGGGCCAATTTTCTTATCAGGCTGATAACGATAACATAAAAAATGAACAAATATATATCGGTCGATACCGATATGGTGGCCGATATATCGTGCATCCCTAGAAATTACAAAAAATAATCTTATATTTCTAGGTTTTCCATGGAAGCCCTGCTGCAAGCAAATTCAACTTCTTAGCCGTTTGTTTGCCAGTAAAGACTGCACTCAGAAATGTAACTATTTCTAAGATGCTCAAGTTTCCAGTCTAATGAATAATACATCAGTGCTGCAATTTTAAAACTAGAACATGTCATCCAGATTGATGATGATTGTCCTGGTATTACGATCAATTCAAAACAACACATGATCTTTGGTGGTTATTACAATCGTTTAGGAGGAATGTGTAAATGTCTCATGTTCGAAACAAATCCTGGGTTGAGACAGATTATGATGCATATTTATTTCTGACCAAAAAAGAAAACTTCCAGATTTAAGATTTTTGATGTTAATATTAGAGGCACTGTCACTCAGTGGAGAAAGAGAGGATAAAAGAAAGAAGGAATAGATGAGCAACAGAAATATAAGACCTAGTAAAAGACTGAATGATTGAGAGTGTTCAAAAGTGATCATACCTGCCGTAGGCGTAGTAGAGGTAGGGGAAGAGAAGAACTCTGCAGATGAAGAAAGTGACCAGCATAAGAGCTCCATTGACTTTATGTAGGAGAGTGTGCTGTTGCTTGTACTGAGGCAAAGAAACAAAGAAGAGCAGGAAGTAGAGAAAGAGAGTGTTTAACAGATAGAAAAATATTAATAGGTAGAGCAATGAACCCTGACAACCGTGATTCAATATTCCCCAGTAGACATTTAACACTCAAGGAGTGAAGGAGACATGTACAAGAGAGTTGTAAACAAGTCTGTGAAAGATCACTGTCATTCAATCAGATGTTATAAGATTAGTATGTCTGGTAGAAATTACCCATACACTATAAAGAAAAGAAAGAGAAATCTGAAAATCTGCTTGTCTAGGTCTTTAAAAAGAAAGACATAAGAAAAGAAAGTCAGAAAGAGATGGTGAATGAGTGATTATGTTTAGTACCTGGATGAGTATTTTTCCCAGACAGACAGATGGGGTGCTGAGTTCTGCCAGGAACATCACACCCTGGAAATAATCCCCTTTGCCCTGTCTCCAGAACTAGAAAGAGAGGAAAAGAAAAGAAAATAGGGAAAGGAAACAAAGGAAAAGGGAAGGGAAGGATGAGAAAATGAAGGGGAAGGGGAAAAGGACAGGAGGAAAGGGAAGGGAAGGGTGGGAATGAAAAGTGAAAGGGAAGGGAGAGGAAAAGAAAATAAGGAAATTAGGGAAGAAAAGAAAAGAAAAAAGAATGGAAGGGAATGGGAAATGGAAGGGGAGGAAGAAAGGGAAATGAGATGAGAGGAAAGGAAGGAATGGAGATTATTACAGAAAAGGAAATAAAATTCAAAAGGAAGGGAAAGGGGAGGAAAACAGAAAAGCAAAGAAAAGAAAGTGGGAAGGGGAAAGGGAAACAAAAAGGAGAGGAAAAGAAAATAAGGAAAGGGAAAAGGAAGAGAAAGTTAAAGGGAAGGGAAAAGAATGGAAAAGGGAATGGGACGAGGATACAGAAATGGAAGGGAAAGGGAAAGGAGAGAAAGGGAATGAAGGAGAGAAGGAAGAAAAGATGAAGGAAATGAAGGGAAGTGGACAGAGAAGGGGATAAAAAACAGAAAGAAAAGGAAGAGATAGTCAAACTTGTGTTGTGTCAGGTGTAGAAAAGCTTAGTGTGGTTTTATCAGAGGGAAGTGCTGCAGAGGTTTTCCTGTCTTATCAGTCCATAACACTTATTGCCATGTAAGTGCAGCCAATGCCAGGGTGCGGGCTGCTACACTGCTGCCGACAGCAATAGTCTCCATGGATACAGATGGAGAGTGATGGAGAGCATAATCACAGGGTGAAAGTACACATGCCCATTCAGGACAAGTTAGACTCAGCCACACTTCAAGCCACCCACATAGCATGACCCCATCAAATCACTCTTCAAACAGTCATGAAGCCAAAGCTGTGTTACTACACTCCAAACATATGGCTCTGATGGGCATCCATAATCATATTCCAAAAAAGATGTACTTTAAATGTGTGTTTATGAAAAAACGTATGTTAATGTCACACAACCCTCATTCCACTCACCACAGAGACAGGGAAACAGACAGTAACCATGACGACATGGTGCAAGACCATAAGGAACTCTCTGCGCAGATAGCCGCTGATGGCTGACCTCATCGGTTTGGCCTCGGTATCCTCCTCGTGATCTTTGACCTGAAGTTTGTACCAGTGGCACAAGAACATGGCATAGATGTCATAGATGAAGTAGGGGACCGCAAAAAGGATATAGCTGCTGGTAAGCCAATGCCTGGACAGAGGGAGCAGAGAGAAAGAGATATGGGACGAAGGAACAAGAGTGAGAAACCCCCATATGTACTTTAGAGTTACTTTGTGGAAACCATCAGTTATATATTGACAATATATCAGCTATTTTGACAATAATGGCTTTATGTTGAGTTATTTTCAGAGGACAGTAAATATATACTGCTATACAAGCAGAACATTGACTACTCTAAAATATATCCAAGTTTCATTTCTATAGTATTGTCCCTTGAGTAGATATACTAAAATGTTTGCTGAAATGTGAGGGGTGTACTCACTTTTGTGAGATACTGTATATACAAGGGGCGTAATGGTACACAGAAGTCACGGTTCAGTATGTACCTCGGTGTTGGGGTCATGGTTCGATTCAAGTTCTGTACAACAGGAAAAGGCAACAAATCCCCCAATGCTATGTTTCTTTTTATTTATTTTGAACAGACAGTAGTGCAAATTACAGTTTGTTCCACCTAGCGGCATTTAGTTGGTACAGTCTCCTTTAGTGTATTAGGCACTAAGCAGTGAACAGAATGCATTTTTGCATAGGTCATTTTTTTTGTAGGGCTAACAAAAAAAGAAAGAAAAAAAAAAGGTATTTGGTCACAATCAGCTACAAAACTGAAAAGCATCTCTTGTGTTGTAAAAGTACAAAATAAACGGAATAATGAAAAATAAATCTATTGAAAAATAAATTTGTGCAGAGATTCGATTTCTTTGTGCGTGAGAGTTTATTAACATGCGGTGATGTTTAAAAAAAAAAAAAAAAAAAAAAAAAAAAACCTTTTCAATTCCGAGATCAAAATCAAATCAAGTAAGAAACCTTTTTCCAATAGAGTTATGTTGAAAGCTTTGCTGGTTCAGAAAGCTTGACTTCGCCAACACTAGCAGATACACAAAGTTAAATATTACACTTTTTCAAGAAATCACGGAAAGATGAGAGGGGAGAAAAATAGCCTACTTCACATTTCCATGTGGAGAGAAGCGAGTGAAGCGGCACCTGAGGCTTCCCATTTCCAGGACAATCATATTTCATCACTGGACTGTAGTAGTGAGACTTCCACGACACAAATCGGCATCATGCCAAATGATTTTGTCTCATTATAACAGCGGAAACAACTTAAAATACTTATACATCATTTGAAACTGTAAAGGGTCTACTTTTATTTGTGCACACTCCAAATAAAAACATTTATATTTGATAAGGATTTAAAAATATATATTTTATAGATATTATGCTCAGAATGGCCAAATAAATATTTCAAACCTGTGCAGAATTAATTAACTTTCCATGACTTGTTCCCTGATATGTCTATGAACATGTCCAAGGTGCTCAGTACTGCACCTGGAGGTTACAGGCAGGTAAGTTGGGCTTGAAAATACAACTCCATACATAAAAAGAGCTCCGCTAAGATTCTGATAAATTTCTTCTTTTGTGTTGCATGTAAGAGAAACATTCATACAGGTTTAGAACGACAACATGAGACATTTTGATTTTGGGGTGAAGTGTTCCCTTAAAATTTGACTAGCAAAATAAGCATCAGTCAGATTGTAGAGGCAGTAAAACTATTTTCTGTCTTCCTAAAGGCGGGCGTACACGGTGCGATTTTTGCTGTTTTTACGAGCTCGCAGATGATTTTTTTCACTTCGGGAGAAATCGAGTGAAATCGGTGATGCTCGCATGGTCGCGGCTCGCAGCGTGTGAGGGGAATTACGAGCCGAGCCGAGCACGTTATGAGCACCTCCCAGACCTCCCGATCATTTTTAAACATGTTTAAAAAATTCGGGGAGTCGGCCCGATTTTCACCAGCTGTCCCCTATTGCTAATCATACACAACCACGTGGGGCTATACCTCAGTGGCAGCAACCATATAGCGAGCGCATAAACTGTCACACACACACACACACACACATCTCTCTCTCTCTCACACACCATACAGCGTGCGCATAAACTGTCACACACACACACACACACACACACACACACACACACACCTCTCTCTCTCTCTCTCTCTCTCTCTCTCTCTCTCTAGTTTTTATGTTGAAATGAATGGCTACTGTTCTCTGCTTTACAACAAATCATTTGCACACACATTTCTGTCATTTTTTTCTATCTGAAGCTTTGCCTGCATGCAACATTGACGGTTTCTGTGTTTAGCGCGAAAGCTCACGTGATTGCTGCCGGCTCGGGATAAAATTCGTGCAGGACAGTCGTGCCGTGTACTAGCTGCTTTGACGCGATTATCAGTTAAACTGACTCGCAACGTGTGCAATATCTCACGACCTCCCGAGTGTCCGATCCTGGTCCGAACTCGCACCGTGTACGCCCGCCTTAAGATAAATGGGGACATGAGAGTAAACAATTGTAAAATGAGTAAAATTTTATGCAGAATTGTGAGGATAAATGTACTGTATTGTCTTATTCTGTTGTTCTTTTGAACTTTCTATTCATCAAAGAATCCACAAAAATACAGTAGTCAACATTTGAAGTGGATCAAAACCTTTCAAAGTTATCCATTCATTTTGAACAATACACATTCTTGTCTTAGGACAACTTTGATTAACTTTTTTGATCCACTTCAAATGTTGACTACTGTATGAAGCAGCACAACTGTTATTAACATTAATAAAAAATGTTTCTTGAGCGCCAAATCTGCATATTAGAGTGATTTCAGAAGGATCATGCAACACTTAAGACTGGAGAAATGATGCTGAATGATGCACTCAATGGGTCTCAATCATTAATAATTGCATGGATTATTTCGTATTTGTATGCACAGGAGAACTTCAAGAAAAATCTCCTAATTCAAAACACGTTTGTACAGATAAATTTGTTCTTGAATTTGAGTGGCCATGTGCACAAGGTTAGTCATTTGCATAAAACATACCCAAACCATCTCCATATAAGGGCTTTTCACACATTCATTACAGCCTTTCGTCACACTCGTCAAACTTGACAATGTTTGCAGACGTGCTCTCACCCGATCCTCGAGCAATGCCAAGTGTCACTCACACCATTTCTCATTAGCCAGCTGTACATAAAAGTATATCTGCGTTATTCAGAGAAACCTCGCAGCTGAAGCTATAATGCAGCTTTTCTTAATCTTTAACTGTATATGATGGAATGTGTTTAAGATTAAATTAAATTTAATTATTTAATAATTTTATTAGATAATTTTATATATGGATTACAATAATATGGATAATACAATTAATGCAATATACTTCAATATAATTATACTCGTGTTAGGATGAAATATAACTAGGGTGGGATACCGTTCACATTTGAACTGGTACCGGTACCTGAAATTCGGTGCCAGTACCTTTTTTCAGTACTTTAGACATGCTTACCTCAATAACTGTAAAGAAACAAAGTCATTTGTAGAAGTGTTATTGACATTATGCCAGAGCTGTCTTGGTTGCTGTCTGCCATTGTCTGTGATGCTTGAATATTAATAAAAAATAAAAATTATATGAAATGTTTTGTTTTCCACAAATTCTGTGTTGTGAATTTTCTAGAAATCAACTGAAGACATAAAACATTAATTTAATTGATCTTTTATATGAAATTAAACTGTCAAACAACATGCGGCACAACTGAGCTTTATACTGTTAAAATTACAACAAAAGAAAAAGTGTGATTATTCCTTAAATAACTTTTTTTATAATTTATTATTATTATTAATGTTAGTATTATTATGAAATTAAGATATCTAAATTCTACTGTACAACAGAAATATATTTCAAGTTAAACCAAACTTTTATTTTGACGGGTTGTGGTGAAAACATTTGAGTTTCCATGTCTTAATGATATAACGATAGTTTTTCTTAAATAAAACTGTAATATGCTGATGAACTTCAGTGACTCTCAGAGAGGCTCATTTTCTCATATAGTGAGACTGCAGAGGCTGAAAAACACCGCAAGGGTCATGCGTGCTTCTGTGTGTGTGTGTGTGTGTGTGTGTGTGTGTGTGTGAGAGAGAGTGATGTACAGGAAACCGCGCGTCTGCGCCACTCATTCACACAGAGACATGCAGAATTTGTATTTAAATAGTCTTACTCTCGCACCTAGATGCGTTCTAAGGTATCAAAATTTGGCACCGATTGATTTAATGTGAATCGGTACTCTACTCTGTAGTACCGATGTAATTAGGTCCGTACCATTAAAAGTACAGGGTTCGGTACCCAACCCTAAATATAACTTCTTAACACGATTATAAGGGCGTACAGAATAAGTGCTTTTTGCGTACGTGTGGTTTCAGTTGTTCCTATATATATATATATATATATATATATATATAAAAATATATATTTTTTATTTGCGATTTGTTCCTAAAATCGTCCGTACACAGAGTTCATGCACAAACTTGTGTATACATGCTTAGTGAAGGAGACCCAATGATTGGCTGTCTAAAAGGTGTCCGCAGAATAATATAGCAGGTTTCATAGACAATTTGGACAATCCATAGACTTCAGGAGCTCCTCCATGAAACTCGACACCGGTGTGGCGCACAGGTGATGCTCATTAGCACTCGCGCCAACCAGCCTCGCTTCATGCCCATGGCTCTCGGCCCCGTCCTGTTTGCCACACCTCCACACGTAACAACCTACAATACTGTCTAACACTTGATGGCTGGACTGTCAGGTCTTTGGTATCAAAGAGCACACACGGGTTCCTAACTGATGACGATCTTTCATTTGAAAGTCACATTTCTAGCATCTTTAAAACCGCATTTGTCCCTTTAAAAAATATATCTAAATAAAGACATATGTTCTCAATGACAAATGCAGAAAAGTTAGTTCATAACTTCAAGGCTAGATTATTGTAATGCTCTACTAGGTGGTTGACCTGCACGCTTAATTAACAAACTCCAGCTGGTCCAAAACGCAGTTCTTACTAGAACCAGGAAGTATGACCATATTAGCCCGGTTCTGTCAACACTACACTGCACTGGCTCCCTATTAAATATCGCATACATTTTAAAATCTTGCTAATTACTTACAAAGCACTAAACAGTTTAGCTCCTCAGTACTTGAGCGAGCTCTTAACGCATTATAGTCCATGTCGCCTATTACGATCTCAAAATTCTGTCTAGTTGATAACGCCTAGAATATCAAAATCACCTGCAGGCGGTAGATCCTTTTCCTATTTAGCATCCGAACAGTTTTAACCTGGCATACACAACACATTATCACATTTCTATAATTCACATCCATTGAAGGATTGTTAGGCTGCATAAATTGGGTGTTATTGGAATTGTTCCCAGTTCCGGTTGACCTAATGTACTGGTTACATCATAAGAAGAATGGCATCTACGCTAATATTAGTCTCTCTGTTTATCCCGAGTAGGCTTGGCACGATAGTCGGTGTTACCGGTGTTACACGGTGTTCAGTCGCAACACCGGTTTCATCACTTGCCCACCGCAGCACCGCAAAAATTTTTTTTTAAAGAAATTACGCAGTATCCGTATTTTCTGTCACCAGTTGACTAGCGTTGTATGATCACGCTCAACCATTCAAGCGCGACAAAACAAGAGACCGCGCTGTAAGTCCTGCCTATTACACACACGTGCACACACACGGAAAAGACGCGCGTCAGTATCGAGTTCTCTTTTCGGCCTTGAACAAAACATAACACACACAAATTATGCCAAAATGTCCGTTTTGTTGTTGCGTTTTTCATGAATAATAACGAATAATAACGAACCCACCATTCAAAACACTGTGGTTGAATCCGAAATCGCGCCCTATA
The DNA here is from genome assembly GCF_951802725.1 of Rutilus rutilus. Classification (NCBI taxonomy): domain Eukaryota; kingdom Metazoa; phylum Chordata; class Actinopteri; order Cypriniformes; family Leuciscidae; genus Rutilus; species Rutilus rutilus. The sequence goes on from NC_140209.1 coordinate 48,915,655, forward strand.
CCCTCAAATCGGGCGTTATTGTTCTCAACATGATCTCAAGCAGTGAAAAATAGAGGACACTGACAACGCGCTGAAATACAGGACCGAGCAGGTAATATTTAATATGAAAAAGTCTTAACTTTCAAATTTGGTCAGTCAAACAAAAATAAAATAGGCCTACCGTTTTTTGGCTCTTTAATGTGTCGTTACAGATTGCCTCAGTTAAAGCCAAGTTCAAATACACCGAAGTTAATCAATAACTCTTCTGACTGCTTTGTCGCACAAAAATGGTGGAATTTGATTGGTCAGATCGCATGTCAATCAAACTCAATACGAATGATGAATTGACGCCATGTAAAAAAAAAATTACATCACTCTAACACCCCCCACCCCCACGATGAAACCGGTAATACCGGTGTTGTCACAATTCGATTAACCGGTGGGAGAATATTATCACCGTCACATCTCTAATCCCGAGGCTACCATAGTCAGCCATATCCGGTCCGTATCCAGATCCGATGGTGGACCTGCACCAAGAAGACACGACCACAACGCAGCCCTGAATGTCAGCAGAGTTCCTGTCAACTAGACAATCCCCTGTGAAGGCCTCTTCGACATGATAGCCATCAGCACAGATTTAGCAAAGACCACAAGAACCAGACAAGTCCTCTGCACAGACCCATGACCAGCTTTGTCTCCATACTGGAGTGATGAATGCAATCTTCAATCAAAAGTAACTGAATTAAATATTTGAATGTTACTGATCAACAATTTGATTTCTGACTGAACCGGCCCCCTGACTGAGCCTGGTTTCTCCCAAGGTTTTTTTTCTCCATTCTGCCACCTGATGGAGTTTGGGTTCCTTGCCACTGTTGCCTCTAGCTTGCTTAATTGGGGACACTTAATATTCAACAATATTATTGATTTGACAGCACTGACACTATAGGATGAGAAGTGAACTGAGCTGGAAGTCGACATGACCGTTTTTCTGCAGAACAGCTTTTTAGATGAAATTAACTAGTTTAATAATTGATGATCTTTTCAACGGAACTGAATCAACACTGAACTGACTTCAGCTGAATGAACAATGACACTATTTTCTTTTAGAGCTGCTGTACAGCCGAAATGAACTGTTTGCATCACTGAATAGTTTTTCTGTTATCTCTGTAAAGCTGCTTTGAAACAAACTGTGTCGTATAAAGCGCTATATAAATAACAGTGACTTGACTTAAAAATGCAGCTGCCAATCACTGGAATAAATTACATCTTAAAATATATCAAAATAGAAAACAGTTCTTTTAAACTGTATTAATATTTCACAATATTGTCATAATATGTCCAGTAGATTTGAAGTGTGGATGCGTGCACACCCTAATGGCTAATACTGCCCACAAACCATTGCACTTTGGAGAAGGATTTGGTTCTTATATTTCATCTGCAACAACAAAGTGAACTTTTATAAAGACCCATTTGGCCATTAACTTTTAAAGCCATCATTATGCAAAAATATGAGGAGAGTTCTACCCATGAAAAACCTCTCTCTGATACAGTAGGAAATTAAATGAAATGTGGAGGATATTAACTGTGACAAGATGATTGACAGCGTAACTATGCAACAAAGCGTCCGTTAAAGATGCAATTTTATGACATGATGGTATGTCTCAAAGCTGGTCTACTCTTCTGCCACACACTCAAAATGATCCCACCAAACTAGTGGAAAATGAGAATGTTATTTTTAAGTTTCTAGTTAGTTTTCTCATGTTTTTTTTTTGCTACATGCCATGGGATTAATCAATGCATGCTGATGAACAATGTATAATAATAATAATTATTATTATTATTAATCTGCATACCCTAGTTTTGCACTGATGTAAAAAGACTGACAGTGACACAATAAGACCTCATGTTAGCAAAATATTTTAATCTTTTAACTCTTAAAAAAAAAAACCTCTTAAAAAAAACATGTATGTTCTTTAATGTTTGATTATAATTTTACGGTCTTCACATAGGGATGGGAATTGATAAGATTTGATCAATAATAATGCCAGACGATTCTGATTATCGATCCAATTCTTTATCGATTCTCTTATCGATTCTTGATAGCACTGTGTGGAAAAATGTAGTCATATGCTTTTTTTTTTTTTAAACAAGTGGTTTTCTTTATTTTGAAGTTTAAGCTTGAGTTAGCAAACTGTACTTTTTTATATAATTTATGTAATATAACCTTATTGTAAAGTGTTACTGATTAGTTACACCGATTCAGACGTCACCTGAGTTCACTGTTGGAAAGATTAGTTGTTTTAACCATTCATTAAAATGAATCGGTTCAAAGGAGTCATTAGTTCGCGAATTGGACGTGTCGTGCGCGTTGTGTGATTATGCCAGCAGTTAGGACACTGACATCCAAGATTTGTGTCAACATAAAAACATTTCATCACTGTATAGTTTTATTTCGTTTAATTAAAGTGTTGTTTAAGTCAGCTGAATGTCCAGAACGCTTTTCAGAGAAGATAAGGAAACTTATTTAGCAAAATTCACACCCAGCAGTAATTCAGAGAAAAAAAAGGTCTTTCGACCATTTACCACCGTGTCGATTTATTTTTGATTAATATGTGCGTGCGAGGGAGAGAGAGCAACACAGCGCCTAGTTTGGAGACGGTGAAGTCGTTTACACAGAGAGTGCGCGCGCGCGACCGGCTCTCTCTCTCTCTCTCTCTGCTCGTTCTTTCAGTTAAACATACGCCCTGTCACAAACGCAGCCGTTCAAGACTTTGGCGGGACAAAAAATCATTTTGGTGGGCGCTAAAATGCAGGAAAATTCATGCGCGAGTTTCCATTAGACTCGCACGGTAGCCAGCCGTCTCATCAAATGGCGAGCTCAGCTCAGTTGACGCTGTGTGCTTCAAGATTCTGACGCAAGTCCTAAGATTCCAATTGGCCAAGAGAAAAAGTGCTAAGATTCCGATTGGCCCAGAGAAATGTCAATTATAAGAATTATCCAATAATGTTTCGCAATTCTAGCCTGCATGGCAGTTACTGTGAGAAACAATATACACCCCCCCCCCCCCCCCCCCCCTCTCGAAAAAAAACTCTCCGGTTCTACGCGATTCACGTAAATGACCCAATTGACCAAGAAAACGGCGATTGTCGCCGAAAAGCGACAAGTTTGCAGGTATGGTCATAAAAATTCACTATCAAGTTTTTCCAGAGTATTTTGCCCATCTACTCTCTCTTGCTCCCTTTCCCCTGGCTTGGTGTGCCACAATGGATTTACAGATAGAAACTAATTAGGTTAAGAGCCTAATTAGATTATTCTGACATAAGGTGTGCATTGGAGGAATAGCACATTCTTAGAAACACTCAGAGTGAAGGGAATACTTTTTGCACTCCTACACGTCTGGGAACAATTCCATAGAAATTAGAGAATTCTCAGCTGTATACACAAATAAAACACAAATGAAATAAGACGAGAGAGACACATGCACATGGGAAAACACACAAACACCAAAGTAAAGCAGTGTTGTGTGTAGTAAAACAGTCCTCCTGCTTATAAAATCAAACCGGAATTACCCCCCAAAAAAATGAAAATAATTATCTTTTATATATCTAGCTACAATGCACATCTTCAGCTGATACTCACTGGTCCTCGATGATGTCTTTACAAGAACAGGCGATGATGTATCCGGCAGAGGACGCCATAATGGCTTGAACGGAGGACACCAGCCTGAGAAAGAGTGAAGAAAAAATAAATAAATACAATAAATCACATGCATGAAAGAAAGCCAAGGCAGAGAGCAAACCAGACTGCAAAACATCCTTAGACAAGAGATATTTGAAAGCAGATTCTGACGACACCAGTTAAGGGAAGGGTAATTTAAGCAGAATATTACACAGTAACTTTCCTAGCTAAGAAGAAAAGCTCATCAATGCATCAGACAGTGCACCGCAACCAAACATAACCTTGCATGCAACGTCTTTACTCTGCAGATCTTAATCTGACACAATTCTTGCAAAAAGGCTTTCAAAACAGGATAATAATCTCTGCCATAAACTTACAGCAACACATTTTGTGATAGACCAGCAAAACATACCAATATTTGGCTCATATAAAATGATCTACCCCTCAGTTTCAGCCAACCATTTTCGGTTTTCAAACATTTTTTGTGACTTTTACAAATATTTCAGTTTATCTCAGTAAGTGTACATTTTATTTATGCAGTTTTATACACACACTCACCAGCCCCTTTATTAGGTATACCTTGCAAGCACCGGGATGGACTGCCTTTTGCCTTCATAACTGAATTACTTCTTTGTGGCATGAATTCAACAAGGTGTTGGAAACATCCCCTAGAGATTTTGATCAATTTAAACATGACAGCATCACGCAGTTGCTGCTGATTCGTCGGCTGCACATCCATGATGTGAATCTCCCATTCCACTACAACCCAAAGGTGCTCTATTGGATTGAGATCTGGTGACTGTGGAGGCCATTTACATAAAACAAACCCACACACAATGTGCGAAGATCTCAGAGTGACATAACATGTTGCTTGGCTAAGGGGCCGCTCACATATCGCGTCTTTTGCGCGCGCAAGTTCGTTATTTCAAATGTAGCCGCGCGGTATGCGCGCTCATAATGGTAGCGACGCGGTCGCGGTGCGACGCGCTCGTTTTTTCCAAGCGCGTCCGCGCCGCATCGAGATAAAAACATCTCAACTTTTCAGAATGCCGCAAGCGCACCGCAGGTCACGTGACAAGAACCAAGCTTAGCAACGACAGACGCCTCCGGAGCGCAACCACCCGAGCGCTTTGGAAAAAGGAGAACGCGGCGCGCCTAGCGTTTTCGACGCGTTTTTATGCGCGATATGTGAGCGGCCCCTAAAGATATAGACTTCATGGATCCGATCGCATTGTGATAATAACAGTGTTTTCCAATGACAAATGTGTCTGAAACCGTCCCCTATACCATTAAATAGGGCACTATTCGAGGGGACAGCCGTAGTTGTGTCTGAAACCATACTGGACATTATCAAGTCTACTCATTTAATCCCATAATACACCGCAATAATAAGTGTAAAACTGATGTACACTCACTCCGTTTTCATTCACTCCTTCAAGGGAACTATATTAGTGGACAAATGTAGGGAATAATCAATGAGGGTACAGGGGGCGATCTCGAGCACAGCTTAAGTCGGACACCGTTTTAACGCTGGAGTGTGCTTAGATTGGTTTGATCGCTCAGATTGACATGTCTTGATTTACCATGCACTCATCAACCAGGATCTTATTACTTGTTTATTTTATGTACTGTTGCAGCAGAAATTGAGACTCATCAGACAAGGCAACATTTTATCAATCTTCTGTTGTTCATTTTTGGTGAGCCTGTGTGAACTGTAGCTTCAGTTTCCTGTTCTTAGCTGACAGGAGTGGCATCGGTGTGATCTTCTGCTGCTGTAGCCCTTTTGCTTCAAGGTTTGACGGTTGTGCGTTCAGAGATGCTCATCTGTAGACCTCGGTTGTAACGAGTGGTTATTTTAGTTATTGTAGCCTTTCTATCAGCTCAAACCAGTCAGGCAATTCTTCTCTGTCATCAACAAGGCATTTTCACCCACAGAACTGCCGCTCACTGGAAATGTTCTCTTTTTCAGACCGTTCTCTGTAAATCCTAGAGATGGTTGTGTGTCAAAATCCAAGTAGAGCAGCAGTTTCTGAAATACTTAGACCAGCCCGAACCAACAACCATGCCACGTTCAAAATCACTTAAATCACCATTCTAATGCTCAATTTGTACTTCAGCAGATCGTCTTCTTGACCATGTCTACATGGCTAAATGCATTGAGTTGCTGCCATGTGATCGGCTGATTTGATATTTCCATTAACAAGAAGTTGAACAGGTGTACCTAATAAAGTGGCCGGTAAGTGTGTATAAATCTCATTCACTAGTCACATTCACTGATGCAGATATGAATCCTTTATCAATTTATAATTCTTTTACTGAATCTTAATAATCACACAAAAAAATACAATTATGAAGCCAATGCCATGAATTTCATGTTTATAAACAAAAAGAGGATATGATATGTTCTTCACTGGCATACATATTCTGAGAAGAACCACAAGTAAATAAAAGCAGGTAGTTTGAGCCTTACAGTAGTTTGAGCCTTACTCTCAACACATCTCATTTTCTCTTCCCCTTTTCTTACCTGGACGAGACAATGACAGCATCCTTCTCGCTCCATTTGAGCCCAGGACCATGTTTCAGGATTCGCTTAGACAGCAGGAAAAGGCCGGGGAAGAATATGGAGCCAGCTGCAAGGATGCTCAGCATAATCTCGGGAAATGTTGCTCAACGTCACTGTCTGTCTATAGGGGATAAAAATCACATATTTTAGGGTTTTGTTTTAATGAGCATCTTAAAATATCCATATTTATTTATATAATAGGAATGTACATAAGAACAACCTTGAAACTCGTGAAAAATCAAACATGAATTTTTTTTTTTAATGTCTGTTTAGTTAGTGACAGACATTTTGCTTCATCATTTCAAAGATTAGCATATGAGTTCAAACTCAGCATTATAACTTGATTCTCACCAAAAATCTGTTCACTGAAAGAAAGGAATGAGAAGGGCAAGGCAAAGAGAGAAGAATGAAACAAATGGGGAGAGTAAAAAAGGAAAATTAGACCACAAAAATCCACATCAGAAGTCAAAACAACAAAACACAAATACCTTTGTAAATGCAACGTACATAAAATGTACTGTGCCAATTACACAAACATTAACTTTAACTACCACTAAACTCAACAAGTCCAGACTACAAAATGTACACATTGCAATGGCACGACACGGATAGATTCCCCAGATATCTTCAGGAGAATTCCAATGCGACTGCATCCCTTCACTAGGCTCATTATTGCATTGTAAGGAGTCCTTAAATTATTCCGGACGACTGCCATATATATATATATATATTGAAGCAGAAGAAGCTGGGGTGGTGGGGGTGTCCGTAATAAAATAGGCGTGGAAAGGATTAGCAGGCCAGAGATTTAGAAAGATTACTGCAGGGAGAGGGAGGGGAGCGAGACGAGGGGAGGCCAAGAAGAAAGAAAAAGGGTATGTGGGAGGGTGGAGGTCGTAATTATGTGGTACAGAGGGAAACCTTGAGGGAGGAGGTGAAAGGGAGTGTATTATTCCTGTTATTGCTACATTGGGACAGTGGGTGCATGTCTGCAGCAAGCAAATCACAAAAGCTAAAAAGACGTCACAGAAATCTACAGCAGCCAAATCAAGAAGTTCGTTACAGACACGACAGCGAATGTGCGTTAGTTCATTATTCTAAAGCTTGTACTAACGAATCTGTTCATGCAACACGCAAATAATTCAAGAGAGTGAACAGTACGCACAAATCCAATTATGAAAACACATAATCCCGCAGCACATGATGCTTTTGCATTTTAAAAAAAAACTCAAAATCTCCCGCAAACTATATTATAAAACCCTCCGCCGTTCCCTACATCATCTTGGGTCACGCTCTGATTTTCTCCATTCATGTAAGCAACAGCAAAGCAGCGCGAGCAGCTCGCATATTCACAACGCTACCTTCAGAGCTAGCAGGCTAGCGGCATCCATCCTATTGTGTCATCGCCAGCAGGACACGAGTCAGGGGGAGTCTCGTCAAGACCTCTAGCTAACAGGTTGTAGGCGACAGGCCCACTGGCTGTGTGTGTGTTTACAGCAGCCAGTAATGAATCACTTTCCTCCCCACATGGTTGATGACAAAAAAAAAAAAAGAAGATGATTGCTAAAACGGGGATGCACCCCCAGAGCCCCAGGTACGATATGATGATTGTACAACAGTGTTCAATCAGTGCCATGCAACTCTTTTGCTGTAACCCATTCAGACCCAGACATAAAAAAAAACGCCAGCATATCTTATTTATACACTAAATGAGCCATACATTATAAAACAATTACAAGATTGTTTATGACTTAAAAAAAATATTTCTGACATCCATTATTTTTTTCATATATATTTTTTTTTGTGTGAAAAATATTATATGCCAATGAAAATACATTGTAGATTAAAGATTTTTTATATATACATATATTCACAACACATTTATAAATAACTTTATTTTAGTGCTTTGTTAAATGTTATATGTAATAACTATAGTAATAACTAAATAATAATACAAAAAAATGTTTTATTAATTTTAAGTTTCATTGTTGGAATCATACTATTTCAAAATATAACAACACAAAACAGCTTAAACAAAGAAACACGTCATATAATGTTATTGGTGGAACGAGTATGTCCCCTATGAATTGCCATATTCCTCTGCGGGGCTCAAACCTGCAACCTTTCAATGACCAGCTCAGGTATTTTCTTATATTAGCCTACTATGCCACATCAACCAAAGCTTTATCAAATCACCTTAGAGACATCAAGTTGACACATCATTACGTGAGCACTGGTCAGATATATATTGCCGTTGCAGGCATATGATCAGAGCAAATGATTCATTCTACAACTTTGGTTAGGCATGGTCTTTTTGGTGAAGATGGCACAAAATTTGTAGGAATTATTACTGAAACCATATCAAGCAGTATAATGCATAAAACCAACAGAAAAGTGATACCAGTTAGAATGTACATGGAGTCTGAATGAGTTAAAACATTCATAAATGATGCTGTAGAAAAGCAGCAGGACAGGATCATATTGGGACAAGAGCAAGAGAAGCAAGCCCGAAAAAAAAAGGCAGAAGATTACTTTAAGGTTGAGCAGCGTCGGTTATGGGGCAGGACAATCCTGTCACAGACTTGCAGAAACCGGATCACAAGGTCCATGAGGCATCTGTGAGACGGTCGACATGATGTTGTCGAATGTATCCTAAGCTCTTGGTCGCAGAAAGTTTCACAGTTTTGGTTTAACAGCACCTGCTGGGAAAATACACGTGTTATTAACATATAACAACAATGAGAAAGACACAACAATAGTGTTTAAGGACGAACGGAATTAATGCAAAGTTTGTCTGAGCTGTCTGCCCTCATCCATCTGTCCAGGAGGCGAGTGCATCCCTACATATAAGAGAGCTGATCCGCGTCCATCTCATCTTCACAAAGCTCTTAACTCAAGCGGAGCCAGCAGACCAAAAGCTGCAGGGGTCAGACATGACCACACTCAAACATTAGCCTTGCAAATGATTAATTTAAATGAAAATGTAGGCTATCCGTGGAAGAGAGCGGATACCTGCGCCAGATGGACGAGAGAGAAGCAGGTCTCCAGGCAACCACTTTGGTCCCCGGTTCTGCCTCTCTGACCACCTCACCTCACCTCACTTGGATTAGACAAAACAAGTGGGCACCGGGGAAGGGAGGGACGGTGGAATGGCTCGTATTTGACTACAAAACATGTGCAAATCCTGAACCAAATGCCGAAGGTTATCTAAATAATGGCGTTATTCTAATTCCCCTGTATGCAAAGTAGAGAAAGAGTCACGCTAGCTTCCATGCTAGCGCTGGGCTAACATGACTCAGACTAGCCTCGCTGAGTGGATAATTACAGCCCTGGTCTCCGTTGTCTTTTTACACAACCTTTAACTAAAATCACCGGAGAAGTCAGTAAATATTACACGGACACGGGAAAAAAAAGGTCGGTTTAACTTACTGTGCATCGCTCTCGGTTCAGAAATCACGTCTTTTCGACTAACCCCAGTCCTAAATGTGTTGACAAGAGATTAATTTTACTTTTAAATCTGCACCGCGACTCTTAGCAACTTACCGCTGATTGGCTAAACGAGACGAACGCGACATATTTTCCCTTCATTTATTGGTTTAAGGTTTGATTGACAGTAAATCTGACCAATGGCCAGTAAAAACAAAGTGACCTGATAGTGCACGGCCGCATTAACTATTTATGGTCAGATTTTCATTGTTTCAGCAGTCCGAAATACAGAAAATACTAGAAATACAGAAGTCAATATTTTGCTCAAATAAAAAAAAAAAAAAAAAAAAAAAAATTGTATTTGCCCAATACACGCGGACATATGTAAGTTTGTATATAGATTTTTATAAAAAAGGGGGGTGATATGTATAGCTGCCTATGAGTTTATATGGATAGTTCACACAAAAATTTAAATTTTGTCATTATTTACCCTCAAATTGATCCAAACCTGTATGAGGTTTTTTTTTCTTCTGTTGAACACAAAAGAAGATATTTTGAAGAATGTTGGTAACCAGATAGTTGACGGCACCCATTGACTTCCATAGTTGGACAAAAAAAAACAACAACAACATTTGGTTCAAACATTCTTCAAAATAACTTCTTTTGTTTATATATATATATATGAAGAGTTCAGATGCAAAAAAGTGCCATCTGAAATTTTCTTCTAGAATGATCATTTTTATCAAGCTCGTATATTTAAGTTCAGTAATTTCACTTAAACGGCAATGAAAATTACCTATTAATTGTCATTTAAGTGAAATTACTGAACTTAATTATACGAGCGTAATAAAAATGATCATTCAAGAAGAAAATTTCAGATGGCACTTAGAGGCTTTTGCATCTGAACTCTTCATATATATATATATACACAAGGCTCAAAATTGCGACCATTTTGGTCGCATATGCTCCTGAAATTTAATCTGTGCGACCTAAAAAAAATATTTAGGAGCATTTGTGCGAGTGCAAATAATGGTTGTGGTGCAACCTGTTTTCATTTCTCTAAAAAAATTATATTATATATAAAATATACATAGGCCTATATATGATAAAACATCAAAAAATGGATGATTGCTGTTTTTCTTGCAACGAAGTACTTGCTTATTTGCCTTTTCCTTGTTTGCATATTGCTGCTGCTCTCTAAGAAAATATTAATAGATCTGCCATTTTTTCCTGCAAAAAAGAACTAGCTTAACTAAAAATGGGGAACTGCTGTGGTAAAAAAAAAAAAAAGAGAAACCTGAGAAGAGAGAAGGTGATAAGGCTGCAGATGCTTTCATTGCTTTGCTGACAAAAAATTGTTATTTCACCTGATCATCTTTGTTTCCAGCTTTCTTTGCAACAAATTATGTGCAAAAGGAAAGGTGATGTGACACAGTGGTAAACACGCCTCTGTCCCAACTTTTTTGGAGTGTGTTGCAATATTCAAAATCAAAATTAGTACAGCCTACAAAATACAATTAAGTTGGTCAGTGAAAACATTGGACATATTTTCTTTGTACACCTGTCATTTAAATAAAGGTTCAAGAGAATTAACAAATCACAGATTCTCGATTTAATTGCATTTTACAAAATGTCCCCAATTTTCTGGAAATGGGGTTGTACTTTTGTTAAAAGATAATAGTTTCTGACATGACAATGTTATGCAGCAAAAAACAATATCAGCTGAATGGGCAGTGTGTTTCACATTATAGCTGTAATTATATTTCTACTTTATGCAATATTCCTGATGGGAAAGATGGTTAGTGCTAAGTTCTCACCAGTTGTATGTGCATACGCCAAGTGGATTATTATTATTATTATTTTTATAAATAGAGTGCTAATGGAAAATGTCCTTTTATTTCCACCAGGCCCCTGGAGCCTAAAAGTCTCATTTGCCAAACATAATGCTTTTAGAAAATGTAGCTTTTAGCGCTTTTTATATTTGTAAAAGTCCCTTAAGTGATCCACAGAATTTTGCGAGGAAGACTGTGCACAAAATGGGCAGCACCTTTCTTTTTCTTTTTTCAAAATTGCTACACATTTTGTCAATATCCAATTTTACATCTCAGCTTTTTTCTATTCTTAACAATAGTTTTACTGGGTGGAAAACATGGCTGATTTTAGCAGTATAATCTCTCTTATATCTGTGCTGGAGACTCCTGCAATGTGTCAGCTACTCGTTTTTTTTTTTTTTTTTGTCTGAAAGACAATATGCATATGGAAATTATATGGAGATATAGTCACAACAAGGTATCCTAAGCAACATTTATAGTTACCTCAGGGACTTCAGAACATGTGAAATAAAGCTTGCGTATGTCCTTACAATCAAGTTTACCAGGTGCAGATTCTGACATAAATACGGTTTTACAAATCTAAAAACTTGTGTGTGTGTGTGTATATATACATTTAGGATGAAACATACACAAAGCATTTTATACATTAAGGCCCTTGGTCATAAATATATTATTTGTTGTAAGACTCTGGTAACTTGTGACCAGTTTCTGATATTTAAGTTTGTCATGTGAATCTATTCTAGAAAGTCTTCCTTGAACAGACATTGACAAATAACAATGTGTCATGATCAAGATTACAACTCAAGATTGAAAGATTTTTTAGAAGAACTTTTAAATCACTTAATTTTAAAGTCACAAATGAAACAGACAGATCTTTTCATCCGTATTGTGACGTAAATGTTTTTTTACATTACTAGGTCAAAACATAAAAAAAACATGCATAAATTAATCGTTCACAATAAGTCCTATAATACGCAATTAGAAAATAGATATGGAGAATTTTCATTTCATGCCAAAATAGTTGCAAAACCTCTTCAAAATCTTTGTAATTGAAATATCATAATTCTGTCCTTGAACTGGAATATAATTGTAATGACAAGCCAATAAGATGCAGAGGCAAGGTTTCCAGTGTCTGTCTCTTTAATGTCTATTTTATCCTAATCCACGTATCCTTTTTTTTTTTTTTCTTAAAAACTTCAAGTATTTGTTGGGAACACAAAAAGTCCAAAAACATATTTTCTTCTAAAATGCAAAGACAAAAAAAAAAAGAAAGAAAAGAAAACCTAATAAAACAGATAACAAGAAATAAAAACCATCTTAAAACAACTGTTCAATCATATTATCAAAGCCATAATAGTCATTAACACGAATACCAAGTTTTCAGTTTCATCTTAAAAATGTCTAACATCTATTATCTTACGACTAAAGGAAATTTACCATTTACTTAAAAAGTTCACTTTCTGCTTGGCAGTCAGTAAGACGACTAAACCAACCCACTGATCTTCATTCCGGTCACTATTTTGCTAGTTTTTCTACCAACACAATAGCAAAAGTGGTCATAAAAACACCAACTAAAAAAAAAAAAAAGAAAAAAAAAAAAGATTAAAACCAAAAACCTAAAAGAATTGGTCACAATACATGAAAACAAAACCTAAAAAGAACATGTTCCTATAATAAAATTAAATAGCAACAGCACATTTAAAAAGTTTCTAAAATAAAACAACTAATGCACTGCAATTTGCAAATCCAAGTGAAGTCCATACACACATGCATTGAGAGACATTATTGATGAGGAACAGCCTTGATGCATCCAATCGTGCCCTGCGCTTTTGTTGCCACCTGCTGGTAGGTGGCAAACACTTACAGTACTGGGCATTTGAGAATTCGGCCTTCTGCAATAAACCCAGAGAGCACCAACAATTGCTTGTATTCAGTAACTCTGCCTGGATCCACATCTACAGTGTCTACAGTCTAGTCCATATTGTATAATATGAAACCTGAGCTCTAGACGTGTTACTTTTACGAAGGAGTCAGGGAGGTATTACACAAACAGCAGCATTTCTCCAACAAGCATATAAGACTCACCCACCAGCCACCATCCCCACCAATCCCTCACTCTGAAGGAAAAAGAAAAGCAGATCGATTCAGAAACAATTCAGGAAGAGATTGCTGCCCAGTGGAGGAGCTCCACACACACACTTGACGTCATTCGGCTGCATTACAGTACATTTTTGATAAACGATTGGGTTCAGTCTATACACACACAAGCCCAGTGAACTGAGGGCTGGTTGAGGTAATGAAATATTCAAAATAGTACAACACTGCACATTCCCTAAACTCCCCGAAGCTGCGGTTTTTCAAAAAACACGCACGGACCACATGACTTGCTCATGCTGCCATGAAACCCACGCACCTGGTCCGCCTAACACAACACAGAAAAAGTTCGACAAGACAATAAATTAAAAATAGAAAATAAATAACATTCGATCTATCTTCTCTGCCTACAGAGCCTCGCCCAATCAGAAAGCAGGATACTGATATCAATCTCGTTTGGTCCTAGGAGGAGGGGCCGGAGGGGGGGGCGGGGGCTTTGGGAAGATGCTTCAGGCAGGAACAGCACAGTACCTACGTTCCTCAGATAAACACAAGACGCCATCACCCCTATACAGCATTCTAATACAACTCTAAAACTAATGCATTTGCTCAAGGATCGTTTGCACAGGATGCTTCATTAGAAATGTAGAGAGATTAGAAAGAAATCTGCACAATAAATCCCCCCCAAAAACTAAATAAAATGAAAATAATAACCGAAAGGAAAAACTATTGAGTGATAATGAACAGAAAGCATTCCGTTCAATGAGGAAACCGTAACTAAGAAAGAAGACTTTTGGAACTTTTGGTTACCAGAATTTTAAGAACCCAGAAAAGGAACACAGTGATAAAAGTCTATAGACAGAATTTGGAGATACGCCACAGTTAAAGATGGCCGCGGGGGTGATGCTATGGACTTGTGGGCACTGTCATCTCATCTGTTAGTGAAATCATGGTCAGCGCAGTCTCATCATTTGCATTATTCCAGATATCTGTATTGCACAACATTGACGTTGGCTCATTTAGTCAAAATTCAACAATCCATGAGATTTTCTTTTCTTTTTTTTTTTTGTGTGGAAAACACTATTTGCCATAATCTTTAAGCACATAGTCAGTATAAAACTGTTCTCAGCAGCATCAGAAGCATTATTCATCAGTGTTGTGAAAGTGGAACTGGAAAAATGTTTTTCTGAGAAATCCCCATGTTGACTCGGAAAGAGTGCTGAGAATGCGTTCAAAAGCATGTGATCCTTCAGTCATCTCCAATGCAAGCTTGCTCCTATGATCCACATTTCCCAGTGTACACCTCATTCCTCATCTCTCTTCTTTCCTTGATACTTTTGACGAATGCCAGGCTGTGGATCTGATACAGAAAGTAAGAAAAACAATGACTTGAGACAGCAAAAATATTTTTTGCTTTATTTATTCACCCTCATGTTGTTCCAAACCTGTAAGACTTTTGTCCATTTTCGAAACACAAATGAAGATATTTTAAATGAAATCTGAGAACCAATGAGGTTCATTCTCATGTTACGCAGCACGCCTGAGCTACTGCAAGAACCAATGAGGTTCATTCTCGTGTTACACAGCACGCCTGAGCTTCTGCAAGAACCAATGAGGTTCATTCTCATGTGACACAGCACGTCTGAGCTTCTGCAAGAACCAATGAGGTTCATTCTCATGTGACACAGCATGTTTGAGCTTCCGTAAGAACCAATGAGGTTCATTCTCATGTGACACAGCACGTCTGAGCTTCTGCAAGAACCAATGAGGTTCATTTGTCAAAAATCTTAATTTTTATTTTGAAGATGAATGAAAGTCTTACGGTTTTGGAATATGACGGTGAGTAAATGACAGAATTAAAATATTTGGGTGAACTAACCCAAACTACTACTACTACCTAATTTCATCATTATATAGATTTATACAAATATTTATTTGCATTTATATTTATTTTGCTGCTTTATTTATATTTAATGGTATCAACAACAGGCAACAACAATACATTATTAATATATATATATATATATATATATATATATATATACACACACACACACATATATATAAAATATAAACTATATAAAATACATTTATTTAAAATAATATTTGTTATAGAGACCACCCTGCTCTAGATATCAGTATTAACACCAGGCATTTAAAAATTCAACAATAACAACAATAAATCTTATAGCTAAGCAACTATCAAATGAACTACAAGAATGAGTAAATATTACATCTCCATATCATTGTTCATTTTGAGTGCATGTATTTGAAAAAGGTTTGTCACAAAAAACGCTTGTTCTTGCACTGACCTAATGAAGGTTTTGAAGGCTGCACTCTGGGGATTGATGCACAAAGGCACTCGTTTGCCTTGCTGGTGCTCTGTTATAAAACGATGGATGAGCTCTGAGATGAAGAGAGAAAACGGGTCATCAAAATAGGTGCTTCATGTCAAAAGAAGATGAAGTTTAATATTGTAACAAAGGGCCAGAGTGATAAAAAGAGAGTCACCTTTGCCCTGCCAGACCGAGTGCATGCTCTGCTCATAGTTGTGGCTGAAAGGTCGATCTGCAGGCGGCTCAAAGTCTCGGGTGTACACCCTCCCGCTGGGCACTGAGTAACAGCACTTACACATGCATGTGTGGTACCTCAGACGACCCTCATCCAAATACGGATGAGACAGAGCATCACTGCCCGTGATGCGCTTGACCTATGGATGGAGACACACAGAATAAGAATTATAACAACAACAACAACAACAACATACTACAAAATAATATAGAAAAAGAACTATCATTGTATATAAAAGAACATGAAGCTTGCACTACCATTCAAAAGTTTGAGGTCAGTAAGATTACAACTTATTCAGCAAGGACACATTAAATTGATCAAAAGAGACAATAAAGACATTTATAATGTCACAAAAGATTTCAGTTTCAAATAAATGCTGTTCTTTTGAACTTTCTATTCATCAAAAAATTCTGAAAAATATGCATCAGCGTCTCCTCAAAAATAGTAAGTAGCACGACTGTTTTCATCTAGAAATGTTTCTTTACAACCAAATCAGCGTATTAAAATTCAGCTTTGCCATCACAGAAATAAACCTCATTTTAAAATATATTGAAATGTACAGTATATAAATATTAATTGTAATAATAGTTCACAATATTACTGTTTTTACTGTATTTTTAATCAAATAAATGCAGCAAATGTAAACCTCATTTCATGTGAATCTTTCAACGACAAAAAATAAATAAATCTTACCGACTCTAAATATTTGGATCTTCGTATTTACTTGTAGCCTAAATATTAATATAGCCTACAGTCCTAATTAGATTTTTGAATCATACCAAGATGAAATGAGAAAGCCCGCTCATTTAAGAACGTGCATTTATTGCATGGACGGAGCAAGAACAATGTAAGTGTTTAAAATGCTTACGTAGCCTATAGCCTAGTTCAGTTGAAACCTTGACCTCTTTGGCTTGCTGTTAATGCGGTTACACTGAAGGAATGAGGCAAACTGTCTGCTTAAATAACAGGACTGAAATAAGCATGCGCGGTTTATCTTTTAATCATTTAGGGGCCATTCACATAGGATGCGTTTTGCAGGTCTAGTAACGCCTTAGTAACTTGTGAGTGCCTCGTTTTAGAAAGCCGTGTCATGCACGATACTCTGCAAAAGTATGGAAGCGAGATGAGAGCGCAACAGTCATTAATGTCTAGGGTGAAGTTTACATTAAAAATGATGAAAAAAATTGCGCAATGGAATGAAAAAACACATTCTCTGTGTTATTGAATTGCCCCTTTCCACACAATCTAAATTGCATTTATTGCTATACTGACTAACATTAGGCTTCCATCGCGTTTTCTTTCCAAATTATCACTGGACAGTAGAAAAGTGAAAATGTTAGCATTAAACTTAGTGAAAATAAGATAAAAATGGTCATGTAAGGGAGAGGTGTGTTATAAAATGTTAATATATTAATAAATATAGATCAAATTATTATATTTTTTATAACATTTATAATTAAATATAGTTATTAAGAATAACTCATCCCCAAAAACATCTAAACATTGGTCAGTGTGCTTCCTGCAGTTTTGTGAGCGTTAACCATTTATGGAAGAATGTGGAAGAATGTTATGACGCGTTTACTGACTAAAATGAACTATTATTTTAAGTGTAGGCTATCAAAAAATTACCCCAAAAAGATTTTAGTCAAAACGTATACATCATACTCACTGGATCAAAAACCAGCATGCGGCACAAAAGATGAACAGCTTCATGTGTTGCCCCATCCGACAACATGTACAGAACAGACAATGACGGCTAAGGGAGAGAAAGCACAAATTAAAGAATATGGAATATTGTATTTGATTTGAGGATTTTTTTTTAGTATTAAATATTTAAAGACTTATAAATCATTGTAAGACAGGGTTACAGAACTGGTTTGTGGGGTCCTCTAAGAATGTGTGCTCGAGCTCCTTCACACGCAGATGCCATGGCAGAAAGAGGAGGAGTCCCGAGAAGATCAGTGATCAGATCCAGCTGAGAGAAAAAGAGAGGAGAAACTGAGTGAGTAAACGTGAGTAAAAGACACTTTCATTAATACCGTTTTTCAAAATCGAATTAAGAAAACAATTTCATTTTAGCAAGGTTTTTAATTAATTTATTAAAGATGATTCTTTATTATACACTAACATTTAAAAGTATTTGGTGGGTACGATTTAAGTCTTTTATGCTCACCAAGGCTGCATTTATTTGATGAACAATTCAGTAAAACTGTAATATTGTGAAATAATTACAATTTAAAATACAAGTCTACTATTTGAATGTATTTTCAAATGTTTATCCCTGTAATGGCAAAGCTGAATTATCAGCATCATTACTCCCATCTTCAGTGTCACATGATCCTTAAAAAAAGCTGCTCAAGAAACATTTCTTATTATCAATGTTGAAAACAGTTACGCTGTTTGATATTTTTGTGTATATGTGATACTTCTTTCTTTTTTAAAGGATTTTTTTTGATGAGAAGGTTTAAAAGAACAGCTTTTTTTGAAACAGAAATCTTTTGTAACAAGGTGGAAGTCACTTTTGATCAATTTAATGCATCCTTTCAGATTAAAAGTATTTATTTAATATTTTAATGTTACGGGCCCCAAACTTTTGAATGGTAGTGTATGCCATTACCTGTTGTATGGGGCTCTGAGCCTGGAAAAGAATACGCCGGCCCAGCAACTCAGCGAAGATGCACCCAACAGACCAGACATCTATAGCTGAAGTGTAATGCTGGCATCCCATCAGAACCTCTGGAGCACGGTAATACTGCGTCACCACCTCCTGGGTCATGTGACGAGAAGGATCTGGCTCCTCCACTCGTGCCAGGCCAAAGTCACAAATCTAAATGAGAAGGAAAAGTGACATTTCTCATTTTGCCATTATTATTTGACGGAGTACATTTGAGCACATGTGCAGTGTGGTACCTTAAGCAGACAGTTGCTGTTGACCAGCAGGTTCCCTGGTTTGATGTCTCTGTGCAGAATGCCCGCAGAGTGCAGGTACTTCAGCCCTGAGAGAAAGAGAGAGGACACCTCATAAAGGACATGAACAGGAGGAACAATACTAACATATCACACAACATAAACACTACTACCGACTAAGAAAAATCAAGACTTCCTGCACTTGCCAATACAAACACCCATGTTTTTAAAGGTGCTGTGTATCCACTAGTTTGGTTGTACAAAACAAAAAATGGTGTCATGGATAAATGTGGAAGGCAGGCATGGAAAACAAATCCCCCTAAAAAAAAAAGAAAGAAAAAAAAGAAAGGAGGATCTGACTTTTTCATATGCAAAAGACCCCTAAAAGTTTTATTACTTCTTTATTACACACAAGAAAGTACAGTTATGTATTTATTTTTGCCATGCAAAATGCAAAAAACAACAACAGCAATAAAAACAACCTTTGCCATCACAGGAATAAATTATGTTTTTAAATTATATTAAAGTAGAAAACAGATGTTTTAAATTGTAATAGTCTTCATAATATTACGGATCCCTTTCAAAAGCTTCTCTCAATGCTGCGGTGAGTTAGCGCTTTGGGAACACCTTTGTGTGTGAACTTGGCAGCATCTGACGGTGAAGTTATTGGAATGAGTGCTCGTCAGAGGCTATAATTAGATGAGCCACAGGTACACCTTCAGGTATTCTTTGTCTTCAGACCTTACAAAGCCGTACCGTGTTTGTCACTCTTTGTTAGAAGTGCGCACTCGCCTTGCTCATTTCCAAGGGGCAGCACCACGATCGCATTGTGGGTGAGGAGTCTCTGTCTCTCTCTAAACTACTGTAACATGTAACATGTAAACATCTCTAAAATACTCTCAACATTCAGCATCCCCTCAACAGGAAATATTGAAACTGGTACCCCTGTCAGAGACCTTGGCAAAATGGATGCTACTGCTGGGTCTCTCTCCTTGGGTCCTAAAGAGAGTAGGAAAAGGTTACAAGATACAGTTTGCGATTGGTTCGTCATGATTGATTTCAAGGTCGCATATTTTCATATAGAAATACTGCCACAACACAGGAAGTTCTTGAGGTCTGCTTTAGGGGGTGAAGATTACCAATATCGGGTTCTTCCATTCGGCCTGGCCCTGTCACCCTGCACAAAGACAGAATGCATGGATGCAGCGCTGGCTCCTCTCTAACTCCTCTGCAACTCCAGGGCATCCACATTTTGAACTACATAGACGACTGGCTGATACTGGCCCAGTCTCAAGAGCTTGCACTTTGACATTGAGATGTCGTCCTAGCTCATCTTGTCTCTCTGGGGTTGAAGCGCTCTCTCTCCTGCCCAGAGGACGATGTACTTAGGAGTTGTATGGGACTCGGTCACAATACGGGCACGACTGTCACCCGCACGTATCGGGACCATGCTGAACACCCTAAGCAACATCAGGCCAGGTCAGGACCTTACTGTTCGTCAGTATCAGAGAATATTAGGTCTCATGGCAGTTGCGTCCACAGTGATGCCTACAGGCCTTTTGCACATGAGACCACTTCAGTTGTGGTTCAAAGCCAGGGAGTTTCATCCAAGGGCAAATAAGGGTTAGGTGCCGTGGGCTACGAACGGGCTATGTGGCCATAGCCGGGCTATGTGGCTCAGACCCCAATTCCTAGCCTTGGGTCCTAGCACTAGGTGCGTCTTGCCGTCGCAAAATGCTAACGACAGACGCCTCCCAGTCAGGCTGGGGAGCGGTCTTAAGATGGCCATCCAGCCCAAGAGACATGGAGGGAGTCATCATCTCGATTGGCACATCAACTGCCTCGAGTTGATGGCTGTATTTCTGGCCCTGAAGTACTTCCTCCAATAGCTCAGGGACTACCATGTCCTAGTGCGGGTGGACAACACTGCGGCAGTCACCAATACAAATCGCCAGGGAGGTCTGCGTTCGCGCCATCTGAACAGGCTAGTGCAGCTCTGGGCTCAGGTCGAGTTCCTGTCCCACAGAGCGATTTATATCCTTGGATATCTGAATGTGGGAGCAGATTTATTGTACAGACAAACTGTGCCAAATGGGGAATAAAAACTCCACCCAGAGGTAGTAAAACAAATCTGGGAAAGAATCTAAGAAGCAGAGTTGGACCTCCTCACCTCTCAAGAGGCACAATGTCCCCTCTACTTCTCTCTGAGTCTCCCAAAGTATCACCTCTCTGGTATTCTCGTTCCCAAAGTGCTAACTCAGCGCAATGAGAGAAGCTTTTGAAAGGGAACATCTTGGGTTAATTGACTGTAACCCTGTTCCCTGAGAAAGCGGGAACGAGATGCTGCGCTTCATTCCCGAGCTGAGGATATGCCCAGACTTCTCTTCAGACAAAGTGATACCTGAAGATGCACCTGTGGCACATCTAATTATACGCATTCCAATGACGTCACTGTCAGATGCTGCCAAGTTCCTTGGTGTGTTTGCACACATGCTTCTCAGCTGGTCACACACAAAGGTCACACACGTTTGCTTGACTCTCCCAGCAACGAGAGTCAAAATTGCCCCAAACAAGATTAACAGTTCAGTAGGAATTTGTTAACAAATTTTATTTTCAGAACATAAGATTAAAGTTTTCCAGGCCGATTACAAGTTCAAACATAATCCCGTTCTGCAACCCAGGCCCGCTCGCAAAACACACCAAGCTCTCATCCGTCCTGATTAAATACTCCTGATCCCCGAAAGAAAAAAAGAAAAAAAAGAATTATTATCCCAAAGTAACATATGCCGATGTGAACTCACCCCTGAGTATCTGGTAGAGGAACACCTTGATGTGATCGGTGGTGAGAGGCTGAGGGGAAACGATGACTTTATGTAGGTCACTCTGCATGAGCTCAGTGATCACGTATCTATACCACAGACTCAGTTAAGAACACAACTGACCCGCAAAACATCTACAGCCACAATAACAACATCTACTATGAGAACACAAGAGGGAAACTAGCAATGGGTAACCAAAAAAAGAAAATACCAGTATTTTTAGATTATCATTGCCATGTGAATCAAAAAAAAAAAAAAAATCTGTTAAAGTTCCTAATACAGTTAGTTTTCCAACTGGCAAATAAAACTGTGTTATTTACTCGCCAAAGCTAATTTTCACTTGCGTTTGGCACTTGCCATGGTGTTCATTTTGGAAACAAACCAGGATATTCATAAATTAATAAGTGCAAAAACACCTTCACATAATGCTACATTAGAGTTTAACATACTAGACAGTACAATTTGTATTAGAAGGGCAGGGCCTGACGCTTACTTTTTTTTTTACCAAGGAGCGCATGTGTTCGTAAGCTGAAAATTTTAGAAGCCCATTAAAAATAACTTTAAGGGAACAATGCAAATTTTTCAAATAATGTATTTTAGCTTAATAAGGGTATATGAGGAGACATTATAAGAAGAATACAAAAAGTACAGAAGGTTTTTAAATATTTTCGTAATATATTGAAGCTTTTATCATGGTAAGGTATTATCACGTATTGAATTAGGTTACAATAAAGTGCTGCCCTCCCAACAGGTTTAATAACTTTTTTTCTCAATATAAAAATACATTTTGCCAATTAGCCAAAGTCTTTAAATATTTAAGTATTTCTTGTGATGAACACCATAGTAAAAAAATCTGAATGGCTGTTTAAAACATTTAAATTCTGGTCAGAAACAAAAAGTAGCTGCTTTGTTTACAGGGGTAACGGTAAATATATTTTAGAGTTCACACACACACGTCTATTTTCAGTCGCAAATGCTCGAAGCGGTCGAGCCCTGTTATAAATGAATTTCCAACTCACAGATATACAAGTTACACTCTATATTAATACAGCAAGTAACTCTTTACACTGTATGTTCTGGTCTGCTATTACTCCATGTCTACGTTGCTTTGTTACCAATGTGAAAGTCTCCGTTTCCATCCACCTATTTTTAAGCGCATTTTGGGATATCGCATGAAAAAAAGCAGTATGGAAATGCCAAGATGTGCATAAATTCTAAAAAATAAAGAATTAAAAAATAAATAAACGTATGCACTCAATTAAGGCGCATACTTTTTTAAAATCCGGTAAGCCATGTGCTTAAACTACAATGGAAACACATTTACCCAATAAATCCTTCAATGCACAACAAAAACTCACATGGCTTTGCCTCAACAGTGGATGTGATTGGATAACTGGACTAACCAGTGGACCAATTTCATTGCACAGTATCTCAAATGTGGGTTTGATCATTCTGAAATGCCTGAGCCAAAAGTCTGTCATCAAAATGATTTGGCATAATGACCTTCATGAAGCCTCACACGTTTGCATTCCCAAACACCAGGCATCCAAACGTAAGATAACATGAGAGCGTTTATTGCGTTTTGTCTGTGCGCACTGAGGCGGAAGTAATTTATGATGTAGGAAAAAATAGCCACAGTGGCTTCCCCGATTGCAGCAACTTCCATTTTTATTTAAAGATATTTTGCACCAATTTCCAAGGAAGTGACGGTTCTGTTCTCTTGAACACAATGTTTTATGTGATATTCCAAATTTGCAACTTTGGATGGAAACATAGCTAGTGATAGTATAAGACTATACAAGTTGGAACATAGTGTCACCCACTACTAACAGAAACAAATAAATTACTTAATCCCCTTATTACATAGGCATTTATAATAAATAATACAGAGAAAATAAGTTTCAGATGGGAACCGATTTAGGTAAAATGTGGGTATGAAGGATACATCTCCTCAAAGCAGTCGATTTGTGGAGGTTGGAGAATGTCAAGGGCAGACAGCACCTGCCAAAGCAAATTCCCATCATTACAAAAAAACATGCAATCAAATTCTAAAACTCTGCAAAAACACACACACACCCACTCAGCAATCAATCAATGCATGCATGATTCCCTTTTCAGCCCGCAAAACTTACGTTGTCATGTTTAAAGAAACACAGCATCCGGAGTTCCCTGAACACACGTTTGCAGGAGACCAGGTTCTGGAAGACATTCGGCATTTTCTTCAGAGCCACCTTACGCCCATCCCGAGGGTCCGTCACAGACCTACCAAAGCAATGCAACAGGGCAACCAGATGTTAACATTATTGAAGAAAATGTGAGTGTGTAATATATAAAACCACTGTTCAAAAGTTTGGGGTCAATAAGATTTTAAGTTACATTTTAAAATGTATTAAAATATAATAGAAACTTCTTTCAAAAACGGTAGAGAGCCTACATGGGCAGAGTCATCAGAAATGTGTGTGTTGGGATGACAGCAGGACTTACCAGACCACCCCAAATGCACCATAACCGATAGGTCGATCAGGCTCCATTTCAGCAGGACTTGGAACCTCACTTGCTGGGTTACTGTGAGGTTGCGGGATGGCCGCCCCTCCGCCTGCGCTGCCCCCGAGAGACGCCGGGTGTCTAGGAGTCCCAGCTGGAGCGTTGGGTCCAGTGGGATTTGGTGTTGCACAGAGGCCCGTTGAGGTAGTGCCGGTCGTGGCGTTGACACAAAAATACTTGTGGCCTAAGTCTGATCCAGGGAACAAGTTACCACACACTGTCGGCCGAGTGGATCCATGGAACGCCATCCTACATTAGAACAAACACGGGTGAGAAAGTCAAGTGATGGCCCACCAAAAAATTTAAATTCTGTCATAATTTACTCACCCTCGCATTGTTCCAAAACTGTATGCATTTCCTTCTTCTCTTGAACACAAATTATGATATTTTGAAGAATGTTAAGCAGTTTTGGTTCCCAGTGACTTTGCATTTTTTGTCCATACAACAGTCAACGGAAACAGAAACTGTTTGGGTTACCAACGTTCTTCAAAATGTTTTATTTTGTTCTCCAGAGGAAAGTCAGTCATACGGTTTTACATAAACATGAGGGCGATACTGAGTCAGTGACAGAATTTTCATTTTTGGGTGAACTATCGCTTTAAATTGATTATGTACACTCTCAACAGTGGGTTAATAAAATTAAAAATGTCTAAATTATTCTGAATTTCTAAGTGACATATTACTGACAACAAAAAACTAAAATTTGTTATTTACTCATATAGTTAAAAAAAAATGTATGGAATACAAATGGAACAAAATAGCCATTATTAACTGAAAATCTTCACATCCACTAGAGCTTACGAATCTTATTCATGTCAAATATGTTGCCATTCAACACATTGCTACATCAGTTCTCATGTTTCTCATAATATATGGGGTGGAACATGACATTCAAAATGCAGGGGGAGTTTCTCCCCAGTGAATTATGCTTTGTAATTTTGCTTGTTCTTTACACACAAGTTGGCAGATGCCTTCAGAAGACTTGGAATATAGCAAATGAGTTGTATGGACCACTTTTATGGTGTGTTTTTGGGCTTGCCATTCATAGTCGCATACAACTTCATCATGACATGATGAGTGTAAGTAATGATTGAATACTTTTGGAAATATTAAGCTTAAGTGTATGTATCATACAAATGTAACTGTTTTTTTTTTTTTCAACATCATTGTTTGAACAGTCTTGATGGCAATACAGTAGTATGTAAGTACATTAAGGTAAAGGCTTCCTCAACAATTAACCAGCCCAAAATGAATTAGGTTACAGTTAACTATAAATAAAACATTAAATATAAACAAATTGTCAAATATTAGGCAACACAAACAAGTTGTCTCTTAGAGCCAGCGTTCAGTTACAGTGCAGCCGCATTGCAACAGCGCAGGTCACTCAGAAACATTACTAGACCAACTGCATGCCAAAGGTTGATGTACTTTAATCATGTGCTCGGTCGGTGGCCTGACAGAACCCTTATCGGCTATATCAGTTTAAATAGCCTGCAAAAAAAATAAGAAAACGAACTTGCAACATGTCTGAAAAGTTAACATCAGTTTGGTTCCTCATCTTTGTTCGCATGGTGCTCTTTTTCCTCTATATATCCAAGCTAACAAGCTACACTGCAATCACACAACTCGTTACAAGGTTAATATTTAAGCTGCTATAAGCCATTCCACACACCACAGAAGTCTGCCAACACATATCTCAATCTTCTATTTGTTTAGTTTAGTTTAATGTCATTTTCAAGCTAGTTAACTCTAATGATAATGTAGCTAACACGACCTCACCAGCTGTTAACGTTAACGTTACCTCTGGCTAGCTGGCTAATTAATCTGCTCCGTGACCTATATCTGATGTTTATATGCACACATTATGCATTCAGAGCGAAAATAATAACATAAAGTGAATACAACCCCTCCTAGTGCATAAAGAAAGGGAAACGCGAACTGTAACTCGTGATGAAGGCTGGTAATGTAGGTTTATTGGCTACAGTTGTTTGTAAAGTTAGCTTTAGCACAGCGGCTAACCTCTCGGAGCTGATGGCAGCGGCAGCGGAGCTCAAATCTTCATGACGGATGTTGCGGATCGCAGCGCTCGCCCTGCATTTCTACTCGCTTTAAATCTTCTGCTCCTGCTGATCTCAAACCTCAACTGTCTCGCCGTGTTCCTCTCTCTCTGGTCTGGAAATCAGCTGTTGGAAATAGCGGTAGTGAGGGAGAAGGAGGAGTTGAGAGAGGGGGATGGAGTGAAAGAAAAGAGGGATGAGTGTATGGGGGAAGGGAGGACCACCGGTGTAAACAATGCGAGAGACGCAGTTTAACCGTTCAGTCTTGTCTTGTGTTAATAATACACTCACTTACACGATTAGGGTACAAATTATAGAGTAGTAGCTTTTAAAAAAAAAGCTTTTCCTTTTAAGATTGATGATAGGAGGTGCTTAACCTTCAGAACATAATTGTCATTGGTTTTACCTGAATTTGAGACTGTCTAAATAATACAGTTTAATACCCCTATTTGTGTGATGCTATAGATATGTTGTTGTTGCAAATTTTTTTTTGCAATAATTTGGGTAACAGGCTCGAAGGGTTAAGCTTGATGAACACAGTTACTACAATTTGTATAAAAACTGGGAAATATTATTTGCATGTGTTCTTGCCATGCTACAATGCCCCAATATTTAATAAAGTAATAAAACATGTTTATAATTTTCTATGTGTTACATGCAATTTAGTAATTTCCTATTATGTTAATAATTGTTCTTAAAATATTAATCCCCTGGTTTCACAGTCAAGCTTTAAGACTAAACTGCATGTTTGGGCTGTTGTAACTGAAAGCAACTTGCACTGACAGATCTTAAAATGCACACCAGTAATGTTTTTTATTTTTTATAAGGCACTAGAAAAGCTACTTAAATGTCCTAATTGAACTAAGGCCTAATCCTGGCCTAATCCTTAGCCTTGATTTTCATTTTGCACCTTTTATATTGTATTTTACATAGCAATGCTGTAAAGGCTTTGACAATATGAATATTTGCCATGCCAATAAAGCACCTTAAAACTAAAAACTGAAGCTAAATATATAAAATATTATGACCTATGATATTAATTGTTGTATAGTTTGAAAGTTTGAGACCTCTGAGGTGGGACAGGCATTTGATGTTTTCAAAATTAGCTATGTTTTGTGCTATATTTATTTTATATTAGATAGTTTTTTTTAATAACATATCTAATAGTTCAGTAGTTGAGTTTATATCTCAATAAAGCAAGCGAGACAGCAATAGTTAAATTCAGTATAATTAGGTGCATGTTCATTATACATAGATTAATTAGGATAGGAGCACATCGACACCAACACATATTGGCGTTAAACAAGCATCAACACAAACATAATTGGAAACATAGGTTACAGATCTTATTCAATATAATCAACATTGTTACATTTGTTTAACGTCTTGAGTCCAAAAAAATAATAATAATATATCGATATCAATGAGAAAAATATCAAAGGAGGCAATGACCAATAGACACATTTTTAGTATTCACGTATACTATGTACATTGCAAATATAAATATTTTGTCCTTGTGACCACGTTTACATGAGAGGAAATGGCACTATATTTGATCCCCTTAAATGTTGTCATTCATGTCAAGATCATTTATGATGGAATAATCTCCTAAATTCATTTATAAAATGCATCTCTTCCTGAACCTCAAGATCATGTAGATATGAGCCATTATAATATAAGGAAATGGTTGGGATGCATAATGTGTCGATTCCTCTCAGTGCTCTACATTCCTCAACAGTGGATTTTTTTTTATATATTTTTTTTAAATAATGAACTGGGACAGCACTTAATAACAGCCTACATTTAAAACCAGTGATCTCTCCAATGGGACTTTGAAGGAAAATGTAGCGACACCCAAACCAGATGTCTATCAGATCTTCGCAGGCTCTTCTTCAAAAAACTGTATCCATATTTAGACTGTATCCATCAGACCATATCAAAGAATACGCAATCCAGTGAGACTTGCTGCTCGGCCTGCACATAAAAGTGAATCTGAAGCAGGTTCATGTTTCTTGGGTTCATTCAAAAGTCACACTTGTTTTGAGGAGAGTCGTTCATGTCCAGCACAGTGGCAGTAAGATTTGAGGTGGATGGAAGGTGGCAGGTTTCCATGGCTATCCTTGTGGAATGAGAAAACAGGTGAGGTTTGATTGGTAATGCTGATTTGCATACAATCACATTTCTCTATTAATAAACAAATTACATCAAAAAACATATTTTATCACATAACATTAGTACTGAGTGATATAGCTAATTTCTTCACTCAGTACTAATGTTCAGTGATAAAAAAAAAAATATATATTTTTTTTTATGTAATTTGTGATTGTATGCAAATATCTAAATATGAATTCATTTTCTCTACAGTGGCTAGAAATGTGGGGGGGGTTTATCTTTTTTTTTTTTTAAGATGTTTTTCGGACCATCATTTTGGACCAGTAAAGGCATTTATAATGTTATTAAGGTTTCTATTTCCTCGATTTCCACAAAAATATTAAGCAGCACAACTGTTTTCAACATTGATGAAGACGAGAAATGTTTCTTGATCATCAAATCATCATATTAGAATGATTTCTGAAGGATCATGTGACAGACTGGAGTAATGATGCTGAAAATTCAGCTTTACCAACACAGGAATAAAATTACATTTATAACAGATTAAAATAGAAAACAGTTATTTTAAATTCTAATAATATTTCACAATATTACTGTTTTTACTGAATTATTTATCAAATGAATGCAGACTTTGACCAAATGACCAAATTGTCGATTCATTTAAATTAGGGATGCACGAAATATCGGCCACCATATCGGTATCGGTCGATATAGGTTCATTTTTAATGTTATCGTTACCGATGAGAAAATTTTGCCGATATATTACAGCCGATAAATAATGAATTATTTCCCTTTTTTACATTTATTACACTTCAGGTGCATGGTTTTGAATTGCTTGAAATATGACAGTTAAATGCAACATGTCTGTCATATAGAACATTACTATTGTGTGCTTGGGACATGGATTTTAATGGTGAAACTTTTGTTTTTGTAATCAGGCTCTCAAAAATTACATCAAAATTTGGATTTAGATTTATCGGCCAATATATCGGTTATCCGGTTTCAAATAAAAAGAATTATCGGTTATCGGTATCGGCCAAAATTTTCATATCGGTGCATCTCTAATTTAAATGGCAGTTTGAACTGATCCACAGAAATGAAACAAACTTAATACGAATAATAAAACATCCACTATTCAGAAGACAAGCAGAGATCATGGAATCAGTCTTTAGGAAAATGAATGGGCAAATCAAATTAAAATTGCATTAAAATCTCTGCAACTTTCAATTATGTGGCAGCAAAATCATTGCAAATATATTGTGAATAACTGATTCATCAATCTAGTTCCTTTGCTCACCTGTCCATCTTAGGCCCATCGTCTTGCACATTTATCTCCCATCCCACCCATTAATCCCGCTTCATCCACCCCGCCCTCCCTCCTCGTGGTGTGCTGTGGGCTAGCTGTGGCTCTGAGGAGCAATGCTGGAGCAGTCAGTCACCAGCAGCCCAACTGTGACTGGAGTGCTGGAAACAGGAGTGGCTGTGCCCACTGTCTGCACTGAACTGCTGCTGCTGCTGATGGGGCAAGGATCGTTGGGGTCCGTTTGGTTGGCGTGCGTGGCCATGTGACCCTGCAGCTGCGTCGGCGTCTTACAGTGTACCCCACACAGCTGGCATAACAGCACCCCGCCTGGGCCTGAGCCACGGCCGACCCCACTCTCCTTCCACTCTTGCCCATGGTGCTTCTGAGCGTGGACGCGCAGGTACGTCAGCGTGGTGAAACCTAGGGGGAAACAAGGATGATTTTTATGAAAAATGTAATCGTTGTCTCTTGTCACCTTCTCAGTGCTGTAAATTATACAGGGAACCTCCTAACTTGGTACATTATAAAATAATTCATTTTAAAAATGAACAACAGTGCCCAAACTATGCAGTTTCACTTTTATTCATTTAAACTCCCATGATAGAGTATAGAACAAAAAAGTCTTTATAGTATAGTCTTTTTAAATAATCAATTAAAAGGATCAGCTCAAAGAGTCTTTTGAGCCAAAGAGTAAGTAGCCGAATGATTCAGTCTACAGAGCCATAGTAAAATATTATGTAATAAAATGTTAATTAACAAAAGTTAAAGTCTGAATTAAATTTGATGAGATAAAAAGCCTGAAACAAAACAAAGACAATAAATAGTCAGCATGTCTTTCTTTTAAGATGTCACTGGCCGCCTGCAGAAACATACAGCCAGCACAGTCCAATTCACGAGTTGTTTTTAATAAAAAGACACTCACTAAAATTATCAGGCTAAATCAAACAAATTTAAAATAAATTATTTGGTGAAACCAGTTACTGAATTTATATCTGACTTGTCATGTTTTTGATGTTTCCGTGTAAAAGTTTAAAAGTTTGAGGTCAGTCAGATTTTAGAATAATAAAATAAAAAAATAATAATATTAATTATAATATTTAAAAAATACAAAAGATTTCTATTTCAAATATATGCTGTGTTTTTTTAACCTTCTATTCGTCAAAGAATATCAGTTTCCACATAAATATTAAGCAGCGCAACTGTTTTCAACATTGATAATAATAATTCAAGTTTCTTAAGCAGCAAATCATCGTATTAGAACGATTTCTGAAGGATCATGTGTCACTGAAGACTGGAGTAATTAAAAATTCAGCTTTGCTTCACAGGAATAAATTACATTTTAAAATATATTAAAATAGAAAATGGTTAATTGAAATTGCAATATTTCACAATATTACTGTTTTATATACTGTAAAATATTACTAAATTTATGATCAAATAAATGCAGTCTTAGAGAGAATAAGAGACTTCTTTCAAAAACATTTAAAAAAAAGTACTGACCCCAAACGTGAACAGCAGTGTGTATTACATCATATTTAAAGATACACATTCACAAAAGTTTTAAATAAACAAATAATAATATAATAATAAAGGGTAACCACTAACCACAAATGAAATAATCAATGACTCACTGCGGTTGCAGAGGTGGCAGATGTGATGCTGTGATTGGTTGTGGACCCTCATGTGATCTGTGATGTAAGCAGGAGAGAGAAGTTTGCCACAGATGTGGCAGGGAACCTTGTCCTCGTGTCTGATCATATGAGCTCGTAACCGGTCTTTAGTAGCGAACGCGGATTCGCAGGTCTGCACAAACAAACAACGCGGTTCATCAAACGCAATCTTCATCATGGTATTCCATCTCTATTCCTATTCGCCTTCATCACGCACATCATGACTCATCCTCGACACACGCACTGCCAGACACATATGGCTGCAGCCCACATACACGTCTTCACACATATGAGCAGAGAAGCACATGCAAGAGCTCTGCAATACTGTAATAAAATGGCCTGAAGTTTGATAAAGAGCCAAAACAAACAAGGCAGGGTGATTTAAAAGAATATTCTGGTCCAAGGCTTTCAGAGGCTACATTTATTTGATCAAAAATACAAAACAGTGATATTGTGAAATATGTTTACAATTAAAAATAAATAAATTCTATTTGAATATATTTTAAAATGTAATGTATTCCTGTGATGCATTATGATCATTACTCCAGTCTTCAGTGTCACATGATCCTTCAAAAATCATTCTAAGATTTGGTGCTAAAGAACCATTTCTTTTTATAATCAATGTTGAAAACACTTGTGCTGCTTAATATTTTTGTGGACTTTTTATTTTATTTATTTTTTATGAATTAAACTTAAAAAAACATGTATTAGTACAATATTTTGTAAAAAAAAAAAGCCTTTTCTGTTACTTCTGATCAATTTAATGCTGAATAAAAGTATTAATTTCTTTCCTAAAAAAATGTAAGTGAAGGTTATTTTTAATTGCAGTATTTTGTTTACAATAATACTGTTTTTACTGTATAACTGGTCAAATAAATGCAGCCTTGGTGAAAATAAGGTGACTTCTTTTAAAAACATTTAAAATGTAACTGACCTCAAACTTTTGAACAGTAGTTTTATATTACAGCATAATTAAAGATACGCATTCACAAAAGTGTTACGTTTAATAAATATATGATAATAATAAAAGATAAGAGATCAAAGTAATACATACTTTTTTCACGATTATATAAAAAGTAAAGAGTTCATATAGACAGTAATTATATAGAAAGTAAAAGAAATGAACACTTTTTTTGTTTTAAAGTCTGAAGAAGAATAGAGGTAATCAAAGGCACGTCAAAACACAGAGCACGCAAGAGGAAGTTAAAGACAGCGATAAAGAGTAAGAGAAAGAAAAAGAGAGAGAGGAAGACAGAGAGACTAGAAGAGTAGAGCTGTATCTGTATTACCGGACATTTGAAGGGTCTTTCTGTAGAGTGCACCTGTCGCACATGACTGTTGAGATGGTCAGGCCTGGAGGAGACAGAGAGAGGGCTCAACCAAAGAATACAATACACACAAAACCACAGTAACCAGCAGAGACCCTTGTGCATGTGTGTGCACGCTGCACTTCATCTCTATATGAACTAGAGTCAGCAGAGATCTGTCTGTGGCATCAGGGCTCCTTTAAAACAGCAGGATGGCATGGGTTGTACAGTTGTTTTCGTTAATTATATACATATTTTCTCGTAGCAGATGCTTTTACCCAAACCATCTTGCATTCAAAAGTAAATCTTTTTTTGATCAGCATTTGCACACCATGAGAATCAAACCTGTGACCTCAAAGTTGCAAGCGCTGTTTTATCAGATGAGCTGCTGGAACAGTAGTAGTTCTATAGTTATACATAACAATAATATAATATAATGTAGTTTATACTATAAATATGTATATTTTAAGTTTGGAGTTGGTAAGATTTTTATGTTTTTGAAAGAAGTCTCTCATCCTCACCAATGTTGCATTTATAATAATAAAAAAAAAAAAAAAAAAATATATATATATATATATATATATATATATTAAATATCTCTTTTCTATTTTAATATATTATAAAATGTAATTTATTACTGTGATGGTAAAGCTGAATTTTCAGCATCATTACTCCAGTTTTCAGTATCACATGATCCTTCAGAAATCATTTTAAAAAAAAATTCCAGGACTCTAGAAATCCATTTCTGGAACTAGAAATATTTTGTAACATTTTATTTTCAGAAATCAATCTAGTATACTGATTTGATACTCAGTTATTGTCAATGTTGAAAACAGTTGTGCTGCTTAATTTTTTTTATACATTTTTATTTTTATATATATTTTTAGGATTTATTGATGAATAAAAAGTGAAAAAGAACAGAATTTATTTAAAATAGAAATATCTATATTATCATCATATTAGAATGATTTCTGAAGGATCATGTGACACTGAAGACTGGAGTAATGATGAAAATTCAGCTTTGCATCACAGGAATAGATTACATTTTAAAGTACATTAAAATAGAAAAACATTATTTTAAATTGTAATAATATTGCACAATATTACTGTTTTTTCTGTATTTTTGGCTTGATGAGAGACTTTTTTCAAAAACTTTAAAAATAGTAATGTTACTTTATAGGCCTAAGGTCAAGTGAAAATGAGACCAGGCAAAAAAATTTTTTTTACTATTGGCTCGACTTATTGTAGTGCTCTGCATATGGATATAGATGTGTGTTGAACTATATGAGACAGATTGATAAATACAGACAGGTCATTTTTTCCTCATCACTAACCTATTTTCAGTCTCAAATTAGTAATTAGGTCATTTCTCCATAGCTTTCAGTTAAACACTCAGAGTCCTCGACCACTGTCAGAACTGCAGTATAATGCTCACTGTTGAAACCTGCTGTGGACTGGCCTGATAAACAGTTTGTCCTCATAATCTCAGCTCACTGATGGATGAAGTATGTTTATGCAACTAGTGTGCAGGTGAGCAAAGCGTTTCCTCTTACCGTGAGAAGCCCTTGGCGCAGTGCGGACACACGTAGGGTTTCTCCACTCCTCCCTGGTGCGACCGAACATGATAACTCATTCGATCCTTTCTCTTAAACCGCTGTTGGCAGATTGGACAGGAATACGGCTTCTCATCCGAATGGGACAACCGATGCCGGTTAAGATGGTACACGTCCCTGAACGCCTTCCCACATGCCTCACAGGCATGGTTCTTCCTGACTGGATTGGGGTTAGGGTTGGGGTTGGGATTAGGATTGGGAGTTGGATTGATGGGTAACGGGTTTGTTATTGGGATAGATATTTGAATCGGGGTGGGATTACTTAGGTTATCGTTGATGTTGCAATTTGGTGCAGCCTGAAAAACAGTAACACAGAATTTCAGATTTTATGAAACAAGTTTTTGTGTTTAGAGCCACAGCAAATCTTTCAGTGTCTTCTGGGTACAACAAGCACAATGTTTGCTGACCTACTAACCAACTGACTGTAAGTGTTCAACAAATGAGGCGAGAGCAGGAATGAGACCATGTTACACAACTGCTGACGCCATAGCCTGATTTTTGCAGTCTTGGGAATTGGGAGGTAGAATGTTTGAAACCGACTATTTTAGTTCATTACGGGAGAGGAAAAATGATGAAATAATGTTAAATGGCACTTTCCATGAATAGTATACAAATTAGTGTCCCATTTACTATTTGAGAGACATAAATGTCATGTTTTTGTGTCATGAGACATGATAGGTAAAACTATTAATCTGTCTAAAATTAGCCATTCAACCCTAAAGGCTGGAATAACTGAAACTGGTTGCAATAATGTCAAACCTCATAGAAAATGAATTGAAAAATAAAACAGCTCATAGAAAATTTAGCTTGACCTACTGTGTTTTCTAATTGTTAAGCACCTTGTTTCGCTAACCACTGGTTTCGATTTTTTATTCCCTATTTTTAAATTTATGAAAAGTGCCTAATAGCTTTAGTTCAAAATGAGAGACAATGGCATGAGGGGAAAAGTCAAAGCAAGAACAAGGGAAGTGCAGCAAAGGTATGCAAAGTATTAACCAAAAGACACAAATCAACCCAACCTGCACCATTGTCCCAGTAACCACCACTGCAGTAGGGAGGGTCTGGTTCACTGTCATGGCAACCGTTGCCGGGGCGATAGATACAGCGACTGTTTCTACCTGCTGATTGCAGATTGGGGAAGGATGGACCATGGGGTCGACTGCCGTGGGGATGGAGGCAGGTATAGACAGCTGGAGGAGAGAAAGGGGGATGGTCTGCCTCTCCAATCGTGCTCCAGCCTTCCCTCCGTCTACTTTCTCTCTAGCGGCTCTGTCCTTCATCTTCACTCCAGTGTGGACAGACTGGTGACGCCGCAGGTTGTAGCTGTTCTTAAACTGCTTATTACATATGGAGCAGATGTGTGCAGGCCGGGCTGGTCGCGTAACTGGCTTCACTGGGAAAGAGAAGGTTAAAGGACACTTTCAGTATGCTATGCATACACAGGTGTAGTCTGTTTGTTGCACACAAACACCTAAGCTAGGATTAGGAAAGAACTCTAAAACATACTACGCTCCTTTCAAAGTTCCTACTTAAGAGCTTGGACGCAGTAATTACAATAAGATGTGAAATCACATGGGCAATTTGATTATCCAGTTTCTTTCTCTCCACTTACTGACAAAAACTGGATGGATTTTGTTGTTGTTGTTGGACTAATGCATCAAACTTAAGTGCAAAAAATGCTTTATCTATGTATTTTATCATTCTCTTGCTTTTAGAGTATTTTCAACGAATGGATTAGAAAAAGATTTGCAGTACAGACTTCAAAGACTGAACCAAACCAACCAGCTGCAGCTCCCTGTTAAAATCACGTTCTGTGGGTAAAAATATATATATATATATTTTTTTTTTTGAAAACTATGATTTTACCCCCCAGAACGTGTTTTTTAACCCCCCAGTTTTATTCATATTCATTTATCAGTTTTATTTTTATACATTTTTGTATGTCAGCTTTTGCCAACATTTCTTTAACTTTATTTAATCTAATACTTATATATATATTCTTTCGCCTTTATTTCAATTACCAATTTTTAATAGTTTTAGTTAACAATAAAGACTTTGATTTGAACGTTTTTGGAGAAGATTTCAGTCCAGATCTTGAATTAGCTTTGCTTGGGTGTTTTGACCCTATCTTGGCATTAACACATTCTCATCAGCTGTCTCTTATGCTTGTTATGGTGGTGGTGGCTAAAAGGGTGATCCTGATGGAGTGGAAGTCCACCTTACCACCCAGCTTTCATAAATGGCTGGCTGAAATGGTTGCTGCTCTAAACCTCAAAATTATTTTTTTTTTCCTAAGGTCGAAGCTTCTAAAAAATGTTGTTGTTGTATACTTTAAGTATACATTTTGTGAGATTTCGATCTGTTTTATGTTTGTATAAAAATAGTTATAAATAAATAAAAAGACATTGGTTCATTAACCTGGTTTCTGTTTTTATAGTAACAGCAACTTCTCTGAATGGCAAATCTCTCTTCAGGTATAGAGTGTAACAAAGCCTGCTCCCATTTTCAACGGCGCTGGTTCCAGAATTATTCTTTCTATTCCTTTTTCCCATAGGGATTTCCCACCAGCTACGAGGTGAATCACAACTAGGGTTGCAAAATTCTGGGAATTTTCAAAGATGGAAACTTTCCATGGGAATTAATGGGAATTTAAGGGAATTAACAGGAAGTTATGGGAATAAACTGGGAATTTTCAAAGTTGAGGGTTTGCTCTTCATAGGGAACTTAAATATAGTTGAGGAAAGTATATTTTAGCATAATCTTGACTAAAACAAACAGATGCCATTCAAATACACTTGAATATCCATGCCATTCCTCAATCACATGCACATAGCACACTGCTTACTGCATGGCTATTGAGACCACACCCCCTACTGGCACTGTGCATGCCTCCATCACATGTACAGAAGCCCAAAGCACAAGACTATTGAAGGCACACATTTGAGCCTGTGGACTAAACAAAGTGAAGTAAGTTTTGATGATATTATGGGGAAATATATTTATTAAATGTTTAAATTGCAAATATCACATACAAATGTATTCATCTAGTAGATAGCAAGCTGATAAGTTAGATGCTAAATAAGCTAGCATAACTTTATTTAGCACATAAGTAGGGCTGGGCGGTATGACGGTATATATCGTTACCGCGGAAGAAAATGTCAACCGTAACAGATTTTTTTATTCCGTGTATACCGCAACATGTAAATAAGTAGGCGTGGTTAACTCACGTGCAGCGTGCGTGAGACTGAGACACTGATTTGTCAAAGAAACATGAAGAATGACCAAGAGGATCCACAAAAGGAATTACGTTTTCAAAATTAACGTGATATTTTCGGGGGGGAGGGTGCAGAAGTCAACTAGAGCAGTGCAGCACACTGAAAGTTTAGAGAGACGCACGCACATGCTCGCAACGGGGCTTACTTGACAACAAGTTCATATATCAATATTCTAATGAATAGAAATAACCTTAAATAATGTATCTATCCGTCTCTTATGTGTACAGTTACTTTCAGAGTGGACGCGCAAGCGGTTGCCGTGGTAATGAATATTTCCAAAATTCCCCAGCTTAACTTCCCATGGAAATTTACCGGAAATTTTCCGCCCCTTTGCAACCCTAATCACAACAATACAAACTTTGATTCGAAGCATTTCTTTTGAAAGAATTTGAAAATCAGACAAAAATACAAAGGTACAAGACTGTGTACTAAACGGCTTTACTGAGGGAAAGAACTACAATCCCATGAAGCATTGCGAAGTGCGAACAGCATAATCAAAATAAAAATGATGGAGAAATATAAAACTATTTATTTACAAATGTTGATTATATCTATAAAACAATATATTATAAGTTTATTGCAAAATATGCATGTATACAAACGTTTCAGAGAAATCGACTCGATTACGTCATTCGCAGTGCTTCATGGGAGTGGGTGGAGCTAAAGAGCTTTTTTTGTGTTGCTTTTTTTCCGACACTCTGACTGGTGTAATTTTTTCACCGGGAATTCCACTTGTTACACACAATTATTTTAAAATAAAAATAAGCATAATGCAGGCTGACGGCTTCAGCAGAAGCAAATAACACGGATTCTGGGTGGACTTTGATGGTCTTAAAAGGTTTATAAGTTATTGTTCAAAATCAATTTCCTTATGGAGGAAATGATTTACTGCCGGAACCCAACTGTAGCACAGAGAGAAAACGTGCAGGCATCCTTAATAATATTCCAACCTTATGCAAATAAATGGATCCATTAGCATTCTCACCCATTCAGGCTACATTATTCTCCAATCTCCGGCAGCCACTAAAGTCACAACTACAAACAGTCTAACCTCGTTTTCTCCCTTCCCACCGTCCTCTTTTGCCCCTCCCTCACCCGGTACAGGCTCCTCATTCAGCGCTGCTGTGTCCACCGTGGATGGGGGCGGGGCTATGTGCTCAGGGGGCGGGTCCTGAGCGGGATCCGTGAGCTCCGGGAGAAGATCTGATTGGAGGGTCGCGTCAGTTTGGGACTGTGAAGGCGGAGTTGTCTGCGAGAAGGGGCAAAATCACAGATTTTAAACATTCTTTTGCCTTAACTTGTGAATGAAAGTACATTATGGACAAATGCTAACTATTATGACATTAATTTGAATTAAATAACAAAATAGCTATTAACATGATTATATGACATATGATCTGTCTTACCTGAAAGAGGAAATTGCTCCAAGCTGCATCCATCATGACGTGTAGAACAGGACAGATGCCGTTTGAAATCAACTAGTCGATTTTTCCCCCACAATGAACGACTTCTTCCACTATTTTATCACATGTATATATGCTTTGTATTCAAAATGTAAAACTACCATATGTATAAAGATATGTTATCGAAATTTTAAAAGTGAAAGAATGCAAATTGCTCTGACACTCATACATTAATATCCATTTTACCCTATTTCAAAATACTAAAAAACATTAAGAAATGACAGCTGTCAATCACAGTCCCTGTTATTAACACCTCATTGCCACATAACAGTGGTCAATCATGCTTACAATTTAATATAAAATTAATTGCTGCATTTTATGTTTTCTTGTTAATTAGACCGATGTGCAATAATTCATGCAAGGATAATACAATTACAATGGCAGTTTAATGTTTCATTTGCTCTCAGCGGTAGCATGGCGTTGCTAAAAATATTTCCATCATTTTTTTTATTATAAGATTCTCCATCCAGGCCCCGAGCGGCATCTGCGCGAGCCTCGGCGTTGCGTTAAATCTCATTCGTGTCAGGCGAGCGGTTCACCGGTCGTCGTCCATGGCTCCGCCTCGGCATTTCAATCGAGAGGATGACATTTTTTCCTTTTTTTTTCCTGCAATACTCTCACCCTCCCACCCTCGCTCTTTCTTCCTTTTCTTTTTTTATCCCGTCTTCTCTGCCCCGCTATCTCTCCCCCACCGCCGTGTCCCCCTTGTTTTAAAGGGATAGTATATTTTGAGTGAACACCCCCTCTTGTGTCTTCGTCCCCTCCTCCACGCGATGCTCTCGAGCGCGGTGTCGTTCTCGCGCGCCCCTTCGGCGTTTGTGTTCAGCCGACGCAAATTACACCATAAACATCGAGATCAGTTTAAAGAAACCATCAGCGCATTCTTCTCTAAAACCTAAGTCTACAACACAAAGATTATCTGTGGTAGACAACTGGACGTTCGTATGGGGGAAAAAAATGTCGCAGGTCCTTAAAGGCAAAGACGCACGCAGACGCAGCTGCGGTAAATAATAAGCGGCTCTAGATCACTGCCGATAATAATTGTACGCGCCCAATGGGATTAAACACATATATCAGACTCACTCCCAACCAAAGTTTTTTGGGGGTTCCCAGTGCAGTATTGGTTTCTCTCTCGGAACAGCGCTTTTTCAGACGCATTTCTGACTGGAAATATAACGTTTATTTTAGGCTGTGCGCGTCACGGTTCAGAGAACGTCCCTTCAACGTTCACTTAACATTACACCAGCAGCATAAAGGCTGTCTTGTTTTCATACATTGTTGTAGTCATGAAAACAAACCAAAAACATCACACATAATATGTTGGATTAAATGCTAAATGCTCTTGAAACTCAGCAAAAGGAAACCGTACACACTAACACAGATAACATCTCATCAGTAACAGCTACAGGGCTGTTGTAATTGAAATAAATAAATGAAGAGATAACAGCTGCATCTTGGTGTCAGGATAACTTTATTGTCAAATCACCTGTTACAGTACAAAATACTTTTCCCCACAATTGTATAACTCTCATAATTCTGATCATTTATATAACAACAGCTCTAAAACAGTATGTCTACTCCTCTACCACAACCCAATAATACATTCAGAAGGCTTTGGACAAAAATAATGGCAGAGCCACTTGTATAATATAATAATGGCTTCACACTCTTCAAACTAATATTCAAACAGATAAATGCAACAAAAACATAAAAGTCTAATAAAAAAAAAAACAGGCTCATTTACAGACAGTTCAGTTCATAATTAAATACCACACAACTAATGGTAAAACAAACACCAAATACAGTGACACTCAAGTGACTTTCAGCTGAAGTGTGGAATGTGCCTGTCTTTTATGTGAATGCGTGTTTGGAAATGTTGCTTTTAAACAGCTGAGCTATTCTAAATCCCATTAAAATTATGCATGATTATTCACTTAACAAATAAAACAACCAAACAAATAAATAAAAATACTATGATGACACAAATATGGTCCACTCATAGTGCAACTAGTTCCATCAACAGAAATGGGAAACTATTACAACTACAGGAATATGGAAGAAACTCGTATCATACCATTGATTATCTATATTTAAATAAATATAAATTCTCAGTGAGGCTTCGCAAGGTCCCTTGATTGATTTCCATGATCACATCCTAATCTAGGCTACTTGCCGATGTTCTCATAACACTTTTTCTGCTCATCATCTTCGCTCTGCCTTCGTCTCTGTTTTCTTGGTTTGTGTATCCTCTCATCCATCACTGTGCTTTGCTCCGCTCTCTCTCACGGTCAGCCACGTCGATAGCAGCCATGTTGCGGGAGGCGGTGATGAGGTGGAGGAGACTTATGCCAGACTTCAGCAGAGAGACCACGGCACAAACTCCCAGCAGCCATTGCAGCCACACTGGACAGAACGAGAGAAGTCATTCAAAAATATGATGCAACCAATATTTTAGTCAAATGTAATCTGTTTCCTTTCATTTTGTTGTAGTGTGTAGATATGAATTCAACACTACTTCAATGAATAAAACTGGCAAAAGGAAATAATAAAGCAAGACAGTCAGAAAGAGCCTGCTGATTCTCACCCTGGGGTTCCTCGATGTAGTACATTATGTAAAGCAGACAGAAGAACAGTTCGTTCCCCATACACATAAAAAACAGCACCGGCTGTGGAAAAAACACTGATGTCAGAACATGTGAACTTCTTCACTAGATATGCATACTTTAAAACAACCCATTAAGCTTTTGATGGGAGTTCCTGACTGTGTGAATGAGCGAGCGTGAGTGAGGATGTTACCCTGGATGTGTAGTAGAGTCGTAAGATGGGGTTTCCAGAGAGGTCAATGGTTTTGTGACTAGTTGCTCCCTTCATCATGGAACTGGAAGAAAAGAACCAGAAAAAAGGCACACCTATATTATTAAAACGATTTATGTAGTTATGTAATTAAATACAATATATTTAAATATTATATTATAAAATTGGATTCTAGAGGTCTGTGGAGATCAATGAAGGCTTTATTTGTATCTACATTCATATTCTAATGTTCTGAAATGCATTACATCATCTATTAGTGTTGGTTATTGATTTTGATAACTAAAAGAAAGAAGAAAGAAGAAGAAAAAATAAATAAAATCACAGCCAGTAAGATCATTAAAATGCATTTGCAAAATAGATCAGGTTTCCATTTGCATTTCCATTTCGTGCCAACTTTTAACAATTATTTATGCATAGGTACATTGACTATAAAATGCATAAAAATAAATAAATAATAAAACTGAATTCTAGGGCTCAGCGGAGATCCATTTTGTATTTTAAGAGAAGATATATAAAATAATTTCTGATTATTTGAAATGAATATTAACCAATATTCTGATATGCATCTAATAAATGACTGATTTTAATAAGGATTAGTATAAATTGTTACAATGCAAGTCTAAATCTTTTTAATACCGGGGGTCTAGAGGTATAATTCTTCCAATAAATGTGAGAGATTGTGCTTTCAAATATAGCTCCAGACTTTTTGAACAATAAAACTGCAATTGTTTGTCAGTAGTATTATATCAGTAATGGAGGCGCATTTCATTTGGCAGTTTCACTGGAATGAAAGCAGACAGCAAATTAGCAATTAGAAA
This sequence comes from Rutilus rutilus, assembly GCF_951802725.1. Taxonomy (NCBI): domain Eukaryota; kingdom Metazoa; phylum Chordata; class Actinopteri; order Cypriniformes; family Leuciscidae; genus Rutilus; species Rutilus rutilus. The sequence continues at coordinate 48,958,498 of NC_140209.1, forward strand.
AGTGTAGCATGCATCAGAGAGCTATGTGCGGGGGTTGCAGTGGGGTCCCATGTTGCACAAGTGAACAGTGCCAGTCTAGACAAAATGACTATGTAGCCTATGCCTAAGTGTATCAGCTTGGAGTGAGATCATCTGTAAACATAAAGAGAGATTTCTAAGCCTCTAAGTACGGTCTTGAATCAACAAGCACACATATCAGGTGGTGCTTATAGGCAACGTACACACTGTAAAGTTTCAGGATGAACAGCTTTAATACGGGAGTTAATCCCCTAAATTATTGTTTTGTGTGTGTACGGAACACAACTCACTCCCAAAATAGCAATGCTTGACACATCAGTAACCATAGCAACGTTCTGGCCTCTCACGCATTTGGTATATACAACCATATTTTTGACCAAGATAATATTACAGCTGTCAAAGACTTAATTTGAACCAAACCACCATTGACAGAGGCGTCGTGTTTTATGGTTGGAGCTCTTGAAGTGTTGCCATGTCCTCTTATTATGAGAGTTTTTGGGCTTGTTGTTTAGGCCTGGCTCGTAAAGCAAAACGGTTTATAATGGAATGAATAAAGGGGGCAACTGTAGACCGCAATATCTTATTTGCAATATAAAGCATTTGGATCTATTTATGTTTAATATGGGCTTGTTCTTCAATACAAATGAGTCAAAGCTTGTGCCTCTTTCCCTGTGGTTTACTTTTTAAACGGCATAAAAAAAAATAGTTGTTCAGTTTGGTTCAGTACACATTGTGTAGAATTCTGTAAATGCGGTTGTCACTCCCTTAAATGACTGAACTGTGTGTGTGTGCACAGAACAGAACTAAGCTCTAAAAGGTGAATTGACAACCTAATTTAGCTCAGTGTGTACGTGGCCACAGAGTTATGCAGGAATGATGTAATTTTGTAGGTCAATCCAGAAGTTAGCATCACCCTGCTTCCCTCTGCAAAAACAGGATTTCTCCATTGATTTTTGGATAAAGAATCATTGCAATAATTGCAGAAAATAAGCTCTGTGACCAACAAAAGTTAATGACTCTTACACATTTTGTTCATCATGATAATCTTTACAAATAAACCCAACTTGAATTTTGAAGCCTTAAAGGGGTCATATAATGTCATTTTTGTACAAGCTAATATGATTCTTTAGGGTCTAAATTAAAAGTTTGTAATATACTTTAATTAAAAATTCTCATTAGTATTGTAAGAAAACACAAATTTTACCTGGTCAAAAACAGCTCTGTTTTCAGCACGCCGTTTAAGTGCATGTGTCTTTAAATGATAATGAGCTTTGCTCACCCCGCCCCTCTGTTCTGTGCGCACACCGATTGTAACACAATAACACAATAACCATAACGCGTTGTTCATTATAAACGTGGGATTATGAATTATATTGAGAACGTCGTACGTAGAACACATGCTGTAATGTACCCTGAGTGTAAACAGCCGCATTCATCGTGAAGCGTGCAGCAAGCGATTTGCAAAGATTAATATAAATATTGATATAAAGGTTAATAAAACGTTACACTCACTTCAGTTATTCTGGAGGTGCAGCAGGAACATGAATAACGTAAGTTGGTACCGATCCTTTTTTCAGGAGAAGCTTCTTAGCAAAACCAGCTTTATAACGTTACTGACCCTCGTTTGTAAAGCAGTCTGGTGTGTGAAATGATTCGCACAAACATGAAAACATTGACGTTGATCGTGGGGAATATTCCCTTCAAAAACAAACTCAGCCACTGCGTCTTCAGCGGTTCGGATTTAGGAACATCAAAATGACTGCTGTGTTCCTTATTACACCCAAGAACAGAACACCACAATCGCTTAGACGCCATTCTGCTCAGAGACAGTGCTCCAGCGTATCAACAATGACCGCGCCGGTCCGCACGAACTATGATTGACAGCTCGCTCACGAGCGAGGGCGGGTCTGTGTTGAAACGCTGCTGTCAATCAACAATCGTGGGAGGGGCGTCGATTTTGTGACGTCACAAAATCGAACGGCTTGATTTGAGAGAGGGGAAAACATATAAGAAGATTTTACAAAAACCACAGGATGGATTTTTATCATTTTATGATGGTTGTGTACAGGCACTGCCAACATATATTTCAGTACAATCAACTTGTAAAAGTGCATGTACCATTATATGACCCCTTTAATAAAATCGGCAGAAGTGAAAAGCTAATGTTAAGCTATAAACTAACTACAACACAATGGTATAACTTCATTGTCACCACTAAGTGTCCGACAAATCTTTCAGTTTTTATTTAAAATCTACAAGCTGGAAAGTTTGAGTTAAAAAAGTTAGCAAGAACGTGATTATAAACACAACACGGCTGTAAAAGCAGACTATTGAGTAGATGTGTTTTCCTGTTCAACATGATGACATTTAATGTCCCCGACAACCTCTGTAACCCCATTTAGCCACTTGTCAGCAACTGCCCTCTTCAAAACACGTAAAAGCTTTAAAAAAATAAAATAAAATCACATGTGGTCTATTACTTATGTATTTTATGTCGTATAAAGTGTGAAAATATCTTGAGCTTATGTCAACCACAGACCTTATTTCAAGCTTTTCACCAAAAAAACAACAAAAACATTGACCTTGGGACAATGGAACCAGAAGTTCACAAATGCATCGTTTTTTAGGACTAATGCCTAATGCCTTATATGCCTTTATTGGATAAAATATTGGACACACCTGTGCAGGTGCAGCCAGTGGCTGGCCACGTCCAAACACATGCTGAGCTGAAACAGGAACGTGTAGGACGGGTACAGCAGTGCCAGATTCACCAGCAAACACATGGTGGCACAACGGTCAGTCAACATGTCCAGCATGGCACCAAACTTTGTACCTAAGGAAAAGGCAGGGATGAGTAGAAAGAGTGAGCAAAGCACAAAAAGAGGGATAACGTACAACACAGAGCTGCAGATCACTACCTTGATTAAGAGCACGGGCTGCATGTCCATCGAAGGCATCCAACAGGGCACTCAGTAGGTAACAAAACACAGCCGGACCCGGGCAGCAGGGCATCAAGTAGAAGGATACCAGAGCCAGTACAATACGGGCATATCCTATTGAAAGTGTGGAAAAAGATTCAAAGAAAGCATATGAAAAGGAAGAGTACATGCATACACAGGTACTACGAATTAATGTCGGCATGAAACGGAAGTAGCTATAGTCTTTTCTTCCATATCGGAGTGATACGGCTTCTTGAAGAAAAAATGTAGGGTGGGAATTGATTGGATCGTTGTGGTTTGCTATTTCTCGCGTCAAAAAACAGAGAAGAGATGTCTGCAAGAGGGAAAGGAAGTAATATTGATTATCGTTTTTGAGATGTGTGCATTGCACTCAAAAGTGGAGGCAGATAGAAGTGAATTCAGGTTGATAGGGACACTTTTTCCCATTTTGCGTCCCAGTCAACCTGTATTTACCCTATATGCAGAATTTAAAGTGCCCCCAATTATGTGCCACTACAAAACCACTTTAATCATAATATACATTGCAGCATCACCTCTTTTCGCACAGTGTCTTCACGGTTCGATAAAGGGTTCAGTCTCTCTAAACTCGTCTGCTCTGACTGGTCAGATGGTAATATGGGAAAAAGCATAATGGGGCAACTTTAAGCAGACTAAAGTCCTGCAAATGTCACCAGAGAGAAGTCTGTCGTTTTCACTGAAAGGTCCACAGTTAAGACATTTTGAATAAACCTTACGAGGTCAAATTAGAAAAAAAAAAAGAAAGAAACATGCACACGGATTAAATGCATGTATAAAATAGGGTGAATTTGTGTTTCATGTCGACTTTAAATCTTTTATACTACATTGACAGTACTATTAGTGGATGAATGTGGCGTTTTAAATGAGCTTCACTCAGTCTAGTGCATTACAGTGACAGCCTATAGCATCAGGTCAAACATCAGCAGGAAGTCAAAACGACCGCTGTAAAACACAACGATCATGCAGACTGGACGCTAGCACAGTCGTACAGACTCTATGCATATTTAAACAAAACATACGTGACCTTTATATACATATGTTTTTAACGAAATAACTATTATCAGTCAGGCTGGCAGCCGCGGTTAAACGTGCGTCGAACTCTGTCGCGCGCTGACGATCCGCGTTCGTTAACTCGTTCGATTGACTCACCGATCAAATTCGGGACGAACAGGAAGATATTTTCTTCAGTCATGGTAACGAGCACTTTTATTTGGACGGATCCCTGAAAATTCTGTTCTAGGTTTCTATTTCCCTGTAGTTGAGCGTGGCGCGTGACGTCATGATGTCCCGTATGCGCGCACGCCGTCAAAGGAATCCTCCCCTTTAATTGGCACGCGCTCTATCCTCCTCGGTGACATCAAAAGCATCACGTGCCACGGCTGACCCCAAATCAGCTGTGTGTCACTGACAGCACTGTGACAGTGGTATAACGGCAATGAAAACACATATTTAGTAAAGCATTAGGTTTTTCCAGCATTTTATACATTTGTACCAGCGTACTGTAGGCCTACTGTCTTACTTTCATCATTTGATAGATAATTTCATCTATCTATCTAGAGTCTCGTCTATTAACACAGTGGTTGCCGAAATATACTGTAAAAAATTGAACGAAAAATAAAATACGGAAGCAACATTTTAGGGTTTAGATTATATAAAAAAACGTAAATAAACAGCTTTTCACCGAAGCATTTTTAGTCTTTTACCGTTAAAATCAAGATCTTTTTTTTTTTTTTTTTAAACAGTGTAGGCCTACAGTCAATCGGTCATCATTAGCCTACTAAATAAATCCGCATATGGGGCACTTATTTTGTAAAAAAAGAAAAGAAAAAAGTTTAGCTAAAGACAGAGGCATTTTGCCAAGTGCATTATCCCACTTTTGTAATAGCATTATGTGACAAATTACAAACAAGTCTACATTTAATCCAATGCTGTATTATTACTAATGTAAATGTCAGCCATTGTTTAACTTTACAAAATGTAGTTTATGCTTAAGAAACATTTAAACAGGAACAACTGTTTTCACATAAAAGGCTCCCAGCAAAGTTCTGGGAAGGTTGGTAACTAAACAAACCTAAACATAACAATTAGAGAACGTTATGTACAAGTTTTATATATTAAGGTTAATCACCAAAAAAATCTGCAAACCTGCAAAAAAAGGAACAACAAAAAACAAAATTCTTATGTTAGGAACATCTCCAAACTCGTAAGTCACACGTTGACTAATTCTCAGGTTGGAAATACTTCTATCTTATACAAACTGTATCTGTTGTTGAGCCGTTTTAACCGCAATGCCATTTAAACAAGAACACAGCAGAAAAAAATTGAATATTTAAAACAGTTTATTACCGCAAAATATCCTATAAATGTGAGTAATTTGCCGACTAGGACTAAAAATAGCTCTACACCAGAGCAAACATGTGTTTTTTTGTGTAAGCAACCAGTAATTTCCACTTATGTCCTCTGTCTCTATGGAAACTGTCTTTCCTCTCCCTTCAACATCACCAGGGTGTCTGTGCACGGCAGATGCGTTCTCATCATTCAGAAAACAGGCTAGATGTGCTGAAAACAAATCGTGCATTAGACAGATCACACAGGAAAGGTAATTTTGTTTGTATCCTTTTTAATGACTTGTTAATCATTTTCTGTACAAGTTCTATAACCCATGTGTTAGAGTTCTCCTGTAATCATTTCACCTGAATGTAATTTGGCCTTTTTTTTCTGAGCTCCCTGAACAACCATGCTCTCCCATCAGCCTTTCAAACATCACAATTTTGCAATACATTTCAGCGCAGGCTACACACACTTCTGCAACAGCAATTGTCTTTGCACCCTTATAGCTCCAGTCCTTTAAACACTGCAGGATGACGAAAGCAATTTCATATATTTACCTCAAGTTTCTACCACCAGATACTGAAACACCCCCTAAAAGAGGATACACTAATGAGAATCCAGCTGTGTTGCTGTAAACACATTATATGATAGCCCAGAGTTACAGATGGGCTGAGGATTGTTTTCTCCTCTTCTGTCCATAGATGTTAGTAACCAAGCAAGAAAGGACATGAGGGAATGTGGTGATGGGCGGGGAGGCGATGTGAAGTGAACACTGAAAACGGTTGGCCAGGCACAGGGAAAGTGAGGTACTGCACGCCTCCTTGGTTCAGGAGGCCGAGGGAGAGTCCGAGTGAACGCTGGTGTCTAAAGAGAGCTGGCAGTGTGGGAGCACAAAAGATTCAAAAGAATAACATTACTGGCAAAATCTAGCTTCATCTTTCACCATGTTCTTAAGGGTGTGCTGGAGATTTTGGTTGTCAATGTAAACAGCTTGTGTTGCCTTGTCCATTTTATACATACAAATTTTGTAAGCAAAAACCAAAGTAATGCATTCCAGAAAATAAGATGTAGGGAGAAAAGCCTGCTGGATCAAAGGGGTGGGGGTGGGGGTGGGGGGTGTTTTGAGACACTTTACAGTCGTCTAGAAATGTTCTATACAGCTAAAATCTCTTAAAATGTTCTGTACAAGTTTAATACTGGCTCTAAAATACTACTCTCCTGACAACGCACTGCACAAAAGACTCCTACCCTGAGATGTAACAAGGAATGCTGGGATAGGTAGTCCTTTTACGTGTTTTTTTTTTTTTAATCTAAAACGAGACTCAAAATTCTCACTTAGACACTGCCAACATTTCCCAACTAGTGGTAAGCATTGATAAAAATAAAAATAAAGAAAAACTTGTCTTTTAAAAAAAAAAAAGGAGAAAAAGAAATTGTAAAAAGAAAAATTAGTGTACAACACAAATATTGCAGCGGCAGTAGTAGGTATAATAATAATGACAGTATCTATTTTTTATGTCCCACTTTCCAATTCACATAGCAAAATTATTATTACCCTAAATAAGAGTTAGTGCTTGTATATACACACGTTGTATAAGTACAATATAGATCAAAAGTGTTGAACAGAAAACAATCTGAGGACTTTCCCCGTCAACCCTTCCCACAGGAGATGTATTATACACATATTTATATACTCAAAGTCATATAAACGTCTGTTGCGTATGTTTGTATACAAATGGTCTCTGTACATCACTCTAATGCACAGAAACCAGTAACCCAACTCTCTTATGGACATGTACATCATATTTACAGTGTGCATTTATAGTCAAGGAGATGGCTTGCTCACCTAGCCAGGTTCAATCTCTTTTTAAAAGTAATCTTAATCACACCTATGCTAAAAACAGACACTGAATGACAGCCCAGTTTAAACCTAAACCAAACAACTTAAATGGCAGCTTGCCCTTATAAGGACAGTGGGCGGAGTTGCTTTAGGTCAGTTGAGCCTCTAGAATGGCAGTAATGACATGTGGCATTGTTTAAAAAAAATAAACAAAAGAATACAGAATACAAAAATCATTAAAAAAAAAAAAAAAAAAACTGCCACCCGTCCTTGACTCAAATACAAATGTACAGTTTAAAACCCATCACTGATTGATGTTCTTTTAGTATTGTTTTAGTACTATCTACATAATTACACAAAAATCAGTTCAATCACCCTTTTAGTTCCTCAATTTACACCTTCTCCCTTCCACAAGTTTCTGCACCTTCTATTGCATCCGACTCGCTCGCTAGCAGTAAAATTGAAAAGGACTCATCCTCTGGCTCAAACTCAAGAGAAACTCAATGAATAATTCTGCCATTATTCACTCACCCTCATGTCGTTTTAAACCTATATTTTGTTATTTAATCTGCAAAACACAGATATTAGAAAGAGCTTAAAGATGAAAATTCGGTCATGTCAAACCTGACTTGCTTTCTGCAGCAAAACAAGAATGTTTAAAGAACGTTCTCAAAATATCTTCCATTATGTTCCACAGAAGAAAGGAAGTCATACGGGTTTGGGGCGACATGCAGGCGAGTAAATGACGAAGATTTTTCATTTTTGGGGTAAACTTTCCCTTTAAAGCAGCTCTTTTCCAAATAACGCAGGTTCATAGCTCTAAAAAAAAAAGACAAAGCGAACTAAATTTGGTTCTGACGCATGAAAATCCAAGTGGTTTTTGGATGCATGAATGTACTATTTGGGTTTCAGACGCAAATGATGGGCTCATAAATTAAATGGTCTGCTCAAACAAAGCCATTCAAATGGCTTCAGAAAACTCAGACGTTCTAAGAACTCTTGTTGTATAGAAAAGTGCTGCTTAAAAGACACTCCAAAAACTCTCCTTTTGTGTTCGATGAAAAAAATAACAACAGTATGTAGAGTTTGCAACAACATGAGAGAGAGAGTAAATAATGATAGATTTTTCATTTTTGGCAAACTATTCTTAGAAAAATGAAACCCTTGAATTGCACTAAAGGAATTCAGCTTAACATGAACCAGGATAAAGCATAAAATAATATCTGTAAAAAGTTCAAATCTTAAACCTTTAGACGTGCAAGAAAATACCTGGACATGAAAGAGCAGAATTCAATGGGTCTGTCTGACCCATTTAAAATAAAATAAAACTAAAATGGACCAGTTAAGGATGAGCCCAATCTACAGCATTGGCACCACTTGTGTTATTTTCATCCTTTCCCTCCCACACACTCAACAGTATAGCTTTCTGCTCCTGTAACAGTACATCTCGTCTTTCCTGTTCCCGATCTAAACCCTGAGCCCTCCCGAATCACTATCCCTCGGAAACCCTGAGATCTATCTTCTTGTAAGTAAAGGTCTGACCATCTAAATACGGTTTCTCCTCCTCGCCTCCGTTTAACTCCTAAACGAGCTACGGTAAGGGCTTTTCTCCCCTGCTAAAGCCCGTGAAATGTTCTGAACTTCCTGCCAGACTTTCTACGAGTAGGAGAGGTGGGATCCGTTGGAGATGTGCGACGTCACTGATGTACTCCGACTCAAACCTCCGTCCCCGCCCGACCCACCGGCACCACCGCCCGAGGCGGTTCTCCGAAGGGGACCTGGACTGTTTCTCAGAGCCATCAGGCTGGGGCCCCTCACAGCCAAGCTCTCGCCCCTTCCACCATAGCCACTCTGAGAGGAGGAAGAGGAGGAGGAGGACTGGGGAGAAGATGTGGAAAGTGAGATGGGAGGAGGAGGAGGTGGTGGAGGGAGGAGAGCAAGGGATTGGGAAGAGCCATGGGAAGAAATGTGATGCGAGTGGCCATGAGAGGAGGATGAAGAGGAGTGGTGACCACCTACTCCTCCTCCTCCTCCACCACCTCCCCACTCCCTCTCTCGGTTGTCGCGGTACAGGTGTGGCGTACTCTGGTGGTGGTAATGCTGCGGTATGTAGCGGAGGTGATGATGCGAGGACGACGATGACGATGCAGACGAGGCAGAGGAGCGAGAGCTCGGGAAGCCACGGGCACCCATTCCCTCTAAATCCCTCTCTCGATCTCTCTCCCGGCTGGAGATTTGCTCCGCCCGGCTGAACCCGGCTGTACTGTTCTGACTTCGCCAGGAGGGCGGCGCCGCTGAGTTTTGGACGCCATGGCTCCACTGACTGCCTGAACGAGGCACAGGACGGGACGGCCAGCCCCCAGGGCCGGAGGAAGGAGGGTTGGGGTAGCCCTGATTGTAAGCCTCAGCAGGGATTCCACTCAAGGCCATGTTACTGAAGCCCAGACGCATGCTCTCCGAGTCAAAGGACTCGATTTCTCGAGCTTGGTGCTCGAGCAGAGCCCGGATTCGCTCAGAACGCTCGTTCTGCAAAGACAACATCTCCTCCTCGATCTAAAAACAAAACAAAAGGGCGACAGAAAGAGAACAAATTAGAAGACACATTGCATGTCTTTTGATGCTCATTATAGTATCAGTGTCAGCTTACTGAAATGAATTGAGAGTTGAGTTTCTGGTGTCTTTGTACTATTTGAATAATGAGTGGTTGCCTATGTAAAGCATTTCAAATCAGTCCCTTAAAAGGTACATTTTCACATCAATATGATACAAATGTTTTTGCAATAAGTCTAATACTTACTCTATTTTAATGTTTTAAAATGTTATTTATTCCTGTGATGGCAAAGCTGAATTTTCAGCATCATTACTCCAGTCTTCAGTGTCACATGATCCTTCAGAAATCATTCTAATAGGCTGATTTAGTGCTCAAGAAATCTGTCTTATCAACATTGAAGAGGGTTGTGCTGTTTAATATTTTTGTGGAAACCTTGATACTTTTTTATAGAACAGCATAAAACAGAATTTATTTGAAATAGGAATCTTTTATTACATTATAAATGTCTTTATAACATATTTACTGTCACTTTTGATCAATTTCATGCATCCTTTCTGAAAAGTATTAATTTCTTTAAAAAAAAATTGTTTTATCTAACAGATCCCTACCTTTTGAAAGGTAGTGTAAATATTACAGCGGCTCATTAGGTTTTAGAACAGAGCCATCATAAAACATTCATCACTAATATTCACTCAATTTCTCTCTCTCACCCTCTGCTCAAGAAGAGCTCTCCGTATAGACACCCTCTGCTCCAGGTCTTTGGCCTCTCTCTCGTGTTGTGTGTCTGTGTGCATCTTTATTTTGCTCTGATAGGCATTAAGCAGCTCCAATTCCTGCTGCAGCTGCATGCGCAGTGCTCTGTACTCGTCCTCCTGCGTCTCATCCAATCGTAACTGGTGGGGAAAACAAAAAGGTGCGATATCAGTAGAGAAGCAGCCAATAAAGAGATTTGGTCTGACTTGGAGGTTTCAGGATCTGTTGATTAACCATAAGTAGGCAAACCTCCCAAAACCAGTCAAAAACATTCCCCATCATATTTCACCTTAAAATTACAAGAAGAAATACTGAATTTATTTAAGGAACACTAGATTTTTCTTTTAATTTTTACATTACTGTAATTAATTTTTTGTTCTGCTGTTTATTAATAGCATTTGTTAACTGCGTTTATTTTATGCAGATTAAAAAAAGAAAACATAAGAATATCCAACTGAGAATAAAAAATGATTCTTTTGAGTTTGGGGTGAAACATGATTTGGACATGTTCTTGTCCAGTTTTGTTGAGATTGACCCCTGCATGTAAATGTATGCATACATTATTCTGTAACCGCACATCAGTTTGAGAGTTATACACCAGTTAAAAAAATAAATAAAAAAAAAGCATTAAAAGATGGTCTCTCCTTGCCTTACTCACAGCCTGTGTGGACAGCATGTCTCTGATGGAATGGTCGTACTGTTCGGCCAAGATGGCCAGTTTACGTGTTTGCTCCTCTTTGAGTCTCTTCAGTACGGTTTTATGCTCTGATTTGGGCGTCGTCTCGAGCAGGTGGTTCCGCAGGGCTTTGTATTGCCGTGTCTGAATCTTACAGGTGTCTTGGAACTGACGTTTGATCTGGAGCTCTTTCGTCTGAGAGAACAAAAAACAAGAAACTTATTTGAGCACTCAAGTCGCTGCAAGTCGACATTCAAAAAAAACCTTCACCTTCGGATAATTTGTTTACTAGATTTTGTCTTACGAAGAAACCATTCCTTGATCACATATTCGACCTTTCTCTTGAACATGAATAAAACAATCTTGTCATTCTTTCATATTTGTATGTTTTCATCACACTTTGTTCTAATTCACCAATTGGAAACACAATAAAATCAAAATGGATAAACCGCTTGAATATTGGATCTCTACATGGCAGGCAATGAAACGCACCTTTCCACTAATTGGTCAACTAAACTTCAAACCGTACCGTCATAAGTTGTTCATCAGTTCTACGCAACAGAACAACAGTCATCCACTGCTACAGTTGTACGAATTCTTAAAGCGTTTATTGCAACTGAATTTCATCTCTTTCTCATCAAACAAGCAGACTAATGAATGGCTTGACACAAACTGTACCGGGGCAGAGCCTAGACAAGGCTTTCTTCTGTGTAGACATAAATTCACCAATGCGTGGCGTGAAATTAGTTCATCCCATAAATATTAATTTACTTTGCATCTGCACCCACAGCCTACATGCAGCCCTAGCCTACATATTTGGTACACTGCTTGTTTTATTTAGCTGAACTACTATAAAAGTATGTCTGGCAAAGCTGCGTGATGCATGGGACAGCACAGAGCAAATGCTACATTGATGTGAAGCGCAGATCAGTATCGATTCAAGTGTACACTTTGAAATAACACTTTGAACTATAAAGCCAGAGATGAGTATTTTTATATTTATTGCCATCACTGTTAAAAAATTTACTTTCCCTATAAGGGAAAATATTTGCCCTTCAAATTGATTTTCATGGGTATTTTTATCAAGGATTTTTTTTCCTAACCTTATTAAATATGTATGTAATCTTAAATGTTAAATTCTTAAATTGAGTCAATTAAATTAGAGTCATATGACACTATCGGCTGTCACCAATTAAATCTGTATCAACAAGTCATCTTTGCACTGAAGAAGTGGCAAAGTAGCTGCATCTGAAGTTGCTTTTAGATGCATTTACGGTTTAATGCTGGGGCAGAAAATGCATTTACACAGCAATTGCATAATGTAATGAGAATAATGTCAGAACGCTGATTTATTTAGGAATAAAAATCAAGCTGCTGTCTATATAAGTCATTGAATCACTCACTCAGATTCGTTCAAAGACTTGAACTCATTCAGGACTGAAACACCAGTCTGAGTGCCTATGCTCGCACAACAGTTCTGTGACTTTTCTTCGGAAGTTACATCAATTAAAACTTAGTATTAATTAAATAAACTCAGTGTATTGCCTAAAACAAAAGTTATGACTGCTGAATTGACGCTAAAAAATATACTGGTCATGCTTCCCTACAATTTAAATGCATTTGCTCTGCGCTGTCCAGTGCATTGTGCAGCTTTGTCTCACAGATTTTAAGAGTTGGCCAGCTAAATAAAACAGGTAGTGTGCTGAATAAGTAGACTAATGGGTAATGTGGGAGCAGATGAGAGGTACATTTATATTTCCGAAATAAACGGCTATAATAGCACCTATAATTTCTCTGGCACGCAAAGTTAGCCATAGTGAACCCATGTCTACACAGAAGAAAGCCCTGTTCATTCCACTGGTTGTTTGATGAGAAAGAGTTGAAACGTAAACGCTTTAAGAATCCATACAAACTTTAGCAGTGGATTACTATTATTCTGTTGTGAGGAACTGATAAACAACTGATGACGGCACAGGTTGATGTTTATTTGACCAATCAGTTGAAAGGGGCGTTTCATTTCCGCCCACGTAGAGATCCAATATTCAAGCTGTTTATCCATTTTGGATTTATTATGTTTCCATTTGTTAAATTAGAACAAAGTATAATGAAAACAAATATGAAATATTATTGAAAAAAAATATGAAGGGAAAAACATAAGATTACTTTATGTTCATGAGAAGGGTAGTTCATAAAACAAATTATGCAAAGGTACATGCCCCCTGGTGTGTTTTTACATCACTAGAATGTTTCATCAGGTGTAGGGCCATGGCCACTTAGACAGTTGCGTTTAACAGAAGCCCTTTGTGGAATCTAATCCTTGCAGCTGCCAAAATTGGTATTTTCTAAACAGAAATCAATTGGTGTACAACAGAGTTATGTGGCATTAACCCTTTCACACATAAGTTAAAAAATTCTGGCTGACCCTCCAGCGTGAGTTTTTCAAGGCGACCGTTATTTAGAACGTGTCACTTTATGGTTTCCATGGTGACGCGTCATTGCTTGTCGCGTGACACCGCAGCAATGAATGAATGATGATCTGCTTTTATGTCATTTATCTTTTTTATTCAATGGCATGAAATATCTGATATTCCGATTGTCAAATATATGCAAGTGTTTTGTTGTTTAAACACCTTTATAACGATCGCGTTAGTTGAGCTGTATGCGCGATGGGCGCCGCCATCTTAATTTGTGCCGCAGGCGCAGTTCAGAGAATCGGATCTGTTGGATTTACAACACGTGAATTCATCCACTTCTCCCGAAATACATAAAAGTAAGTGGCTGGTGAACTGGGAGAGGAATAGAGTAAACTGTAAAGTTACTTACACAATGTGTATCTGATATGAATAAAACGTGTCTAATTATAATGGAAAGGATTATTATTGCCTCTTCCTTTGACATCAGTGTGTATTTTACAGTTTGTAAATGTATTGTTTTTTTTAGTACTTATATGTCTGAAACCTAAAATAAACATTATGTGGTTGAAAACACTGAAAAGTTGTGATATATGACATCTGAGCGCGCCTGTCTCTGGCTCAGCGCCAGCCAACGCGCGAAAGCACATTTGAATTTAGCAGTTGATCACGTGATGCACTGACCGTTCTAATCACACCGGTGTAATCGTACGCACGAAAGGGTTAAGAACTGAATTCAGAATGCCCTTTAAATTAAAATTCAATTCAATTTGAATTTATGTAACAAATATGATGCACTATTATTCTCATCATTTGAAGAAAGTAAAATCAAAATGGGACAAAAACACCCCACCAAGCATGTAAAGAAAGCTATCCCCACCTTTAAGCTTTTAGGTTGCTGGCGGACCTCTACAGCGTGTTTCTGACGGAGTTCCTGCTCACGCCGCTTATTATACTCCATCTGATTGGCCAGTTCGCTCTGATGCTGCGTTCGGATCAGGTCGGCCCGAGTACGCTGAACCAGTGCTAGCTGCCTGAACTCCAGCTCCTGAGTGGACTCATGATGTCTCAGCAACATAGCGCACTCCAGATCCTTCTGGGTTTGACGCTTATTCAGGTCCTACAGGGACAAATAAAAGCAAAAAATTATGGATTATGCATAGAAAGATTAATAGATAAAAGGGCAAAAAAAGTGATTAAGAAAGCAAAAAAAGAGGGAAAAGCACATTCATGAGCGTCTCACCTCTCTAAGCAGGTCCTGCTCCAGATTGTGTCTCGCGAGCAGCATTTTCCTTTTATACTGTCTGCACTGCAGCTCGTAATACTGCCTTTGTCGCCGTAATAAAGAAGCCTCTTCTTCAGCCTGGATCTGCTGCATACACTCCTTCTGCCTCACCAGCCATTCCTGCTTCTCTCGCTTCGGTGTGGACTGGTTCTCATTCAGCTCCTGTTGCCAAGGGAAAGGATTTTAGGGTGGCAAAAGAAAGTGTTACGTGTGTGGACGTATTTGTAATACGTGTTTGTGTACTTGCTCTCTTTCTCTATCCCTTTCGCAGACTGTTTTTTGGACTTCACTCTTTTCCCTGATCTAGAATTGTGATCTTTTAGTGCAGTGGTTTCCAAACTTTTTAGAGTGGCATATACCCTGAGGCATTTAACATGAGTGAGTCAGAGTCATTCATTCAATAACAAAGCAAGCGGCTGTATTTATGAATGGGTAATTGAGTCGGTGACTCTCACGAACGATTCGTTCAAAGGCGCAGATTCGTTCACTAAACACTGCTGTGTGTTGTAGTTCTGCTGTGGCTTTTGTTGGAACTTATTACATTGCAAAATAGAGAAAACAATACTGACAATACTGTGTTTAAAATATACATCACTTAATGTTACCCTTTTGTTTGTTGAAATGTCATGTTTGCAATCGTGTGGGTGTTTGAAAAAATATATAAAAATGAAAAACTAGAACACCGGATGTTTTTGTAACGAAGAGTTTGAGTCTTAAATCAATCTCTATGCACAGTCTGTCTATTTGTTCATGCTAGTATCCCCACTTTTACAAAGGAGGCCTACTTTGTCGAGAATGGCAGTATTGAAGATTAGATTGAAGATTACAGACAGCATCCTTTGCACACAATCATACGCATGCTGCATGCTTGTGTGGATGCAGTCTGTTTTTACTGCAAAAGATGAGGTAATTTGATTAGATGCTATGCATTTACCGCATTTTGCTTGTTAGAAATTTATGCTTGGTTTTAATGTTATTTTAAGGTGGGGTAGAATTAAATGAAGGGCAAAACTCATTTTGTTCACATACCGTCACCTCACATACACCCTGGGGAATGCGTACCCCAGTTTGGGACCCACTGTTTTAGTGAATTTTCTCATGTAAACATGTACAACCGAAGGCGGTCTTTGTGAATGAGTTGCGCAACTGTAAGAGAGCGTGCGAACGCTGAGCGTGTTCTTCTCTTATGTTACTTTTTATTCATAATTTGTGTAAATATTTTGTTTGGATTTGGAATCTTTTTGCTTTATTTATGTTAGATAGGGAGCAAGGTAAGGGGCCGTTCACACAGAACGTGTTTTTCCATTCCAATGCGCTACTTTTCCATTATTTTTCTATGTAAACAACTAGAGGGACAAGCATGACCGTTGCTTTCACGTCTTTTGCAGCATCTAGCTAAAAACAGCTTTTAAAAAACGCGGCGCTCAAGTTAAAATCAGTTCAACTTTTTTTTTAAAAGCACCTTTTTCTCAACTGATCTTTTTTCGTTCCACTGACCTGCGTCAATTTTGTTGCTTTTCTAGAAAAGGGGATTGAAGTGACCATCAGTTTTTTTTCCCCCATTATATTTATCATTATTATTTCTTTTAATTTACAATAATTGTTACATCCTCTCCTACCCCTAGGCAAACAGGGAGGTTTGTACCAATATTGTGCTGTTGATGAATATTGTGCAAATCAAGTAATTACTCTGAATTCATAAACATGAAGCTCTGCAAAGAGTGGACTCTTTGAGGGTGTACCTCCTTTAACTGCTCCTTGCGTTGCCTGTACTGCCGTTTCTGGGAATCCAGCAGGCCGTTGAGTTCCTTCTTCTGCTGGTTCAAAATGTGCTGCTGAAATTTCTTCTCTTCCGTCTGCGCAGCTTTAATCTGAAAAAAACAACACCACCACACCAGATAAATATGTATAAGCTACACTACTAATACATATAAATACATACACAAATGTTCAAAGGTTTGGGGTCAGTATGATTAAAAAAAAAAAAAAAAAAAAAAAAAAGAATACTTTTATTCAACAGGGTTGCATTAAAATGGTCAATAGGGACAGTGGAGACAATGTCACAAAAATTCAAAGAATGCTGAAAAAAATCAATCACTGTTTCCACCAAAATATGACAAAATAAATGTTAGTTGAACAAAAACAGCATATTAGAATAATTTCTGAAAGATCATCATATGACAATAAAGACTGAAGTAATGGAAAATTCAGCTTTGCCATTACAGAAAGAAAAAATATTTAAAGGGGGGCTCAGTAGTTTCGGAATTTCTTCGCTGTATTCTCGCTTTTTGCTCGCAGGTTTCTCTCTAGAGCTCCCCCCACAGCTTCGGAATAGATATTTGACAACACTGTTGTAAAAACTCGTTGGCTATTCTCAGACACCAGAGGCTAGTAGATCAACGACATCAAAGCAGATGGGATATTCTTTAAAACGTCTTCTTCATTCGGGTTCGAACAGCGTGAGGGAGCGCAATAATGACAGCATTTTAGCAGATTTCTTTTGGCCGTAAAGCAATTGTTTACATCGCGAGACCTGATATCACGCGATACTTCCTGATGTGGCGGCCCGCCGGCCCAAAGTTGCAAGTGCGGATTTTCCGCTCACGGACACCAGGGGGGTACTTTTACTTAAAGGAGCTGTATGTAAGAAATGTATTTCAATTAATCATAAAATGGCCCTGATATGTCACTAGACATTAAGAAATCATGTTCATTTCAAATACTTATATCACTGACAACAGTAGTCCGGCCAGGATATTGTCATTTAAAAGTGAAGTTGCAGCCCTCAACTGATGTTGATGTTGTCATGTTGTGTTTTGGCCTGATGCGCCACCCTCCACCTGTCTACCAATCACGAAGTCAGTTGTGTTTCGGCATCCGGGTTGCCAGCTCTGCTCTAGATACCACAGCTGCAGCTACAAACGTGTCAGCCTACGTTCCTGCTGGATCCTGCAGCCTATCTGGCAACCTCGAGTCAGGGGGAAGGGGGAAGGGGGAGGGGATACACCGCTCTACAGTAATTTGAAAGTGACTGCAGTACCAGTTTTGGCCACAATCTTACATACAGTTCCTTTAACTCTACTCCCTTTCTGAGAGTGAAATTGAAATCAGACATTATATTTAAACATCTTTTACCTAAAAGTCCCATTCTTGCACATCACAAGACTAATATCATCATTATCATTTTTCTTAAACCCCTCACCTCTTTTTCCAGGATGGCCTGATGTTTCTTACTCAGCTTGTCTGCTTCACTTCCAAAGTTGTTTCTCTGGGTCTCCAGCTCTTTGTCCAGCCTGAGCTGATGTTCATCCATCTCAGATTTGAGTTTGTTCTCCAGAGCCAGCAGCTGTTTCTGGTGCTGCCTCCTCATGCGCTTGTACCCGGACATCTGCTCCCTCAGAGCTGAGCCCTGCTCATGCTCCTGAATCTGACGGGTCACCTGGAAAGAAAGGGAGAGAGAAGGTTGTCTATCCTAACTTCAGATCTGAAAAAAAAAAGGACTCTGAGCTGCAGGTCATCCAGATGCTCACCAGTGAGGCTGTGCGGATGGTGGCAAAATGGTCTCGGTTTCTGTGCACCCTCCTCCGAGCGGCCGACGACGGCTGCTGCTGCGACTCCATCTCCGGCTGATAAGGATCGTCGTATATATTATCACGCGTCTGATGAACAAAAACAAATCAGTTGAGAAAAGGACGACTGTTGAAGACTGTGTGTTCTCCTGCTTTGATTACATACAGTGGGGCGGTGTATAATAGAGCTGTTAGAGGTGACAGTCTGTTCTCCCTCCTGCATCATGGCCATCTCAGCACTGTCGTCCGAGCCATCGGCCAGGCTGTTGACTGAGGAACTCTGGGAGCTGGCGCTGATGGACATGGAGGGCACAGACTGAGAGCTCTCCATACTGTTCACTGTGCCTGTCTGCAGGAGGTACTGCTCTGCTTCCTACACACACAAAAGAAAACATGTCATAATCTTTTCCTATTTTCCGTAGTTTAGAACAATATAGCAAAATAGCAGAAAATGGGCTGAAGTAGATTGAAGGATCAAAGAAGAGAAAGACAAAGGTTGACAAGCCTTTGGATGTACCTCTTCTTCCTCTCCTCCCTCCTGTGTGGGGCCATTGAGGGTTTCCTGAAACAGGATCTTCTTCATCTTCCTGTACTGCAGGTTGTCCAGCTCTCGCACAGCGTCTTTGGTGCGCGTGATCAGATCCATCACTACAGAATGAGGGCGCTCTCGACATAGGAAATGGTGCTGCGAAGGGAAAACATTGTGTGAATCACCGAGCTGTATAGATGAGCTTCATGACCCAATCTCAGCGTGTGTAAACGTGGATGAGCTAGAGTTACGCAGAATAAACGGTTACATTTGTCATGCGAATAATTGCTATTAATGATTTAATTGCTCATTTTGTCAACTGCAGTATAAGATTACTAATACACATACTGTACTACAGCTTAAAATGTGATTAATTAGGAATCCAGTGTGAGCTATTAATAGCACTGGAAGTGTTTAAAAAAATGAGTGTTCACCCAAAAATTTAAATTACCCCATGATTTACTCACGCTAAACTCATCAAAGGTGTATATGACATTCTTCTTTCAGACGAATACAATCGGAGTTATATTAAAAAAAGTGTCCTGGCTCTTCCAAGCTTTATAATGGCAGTGAATGGCTGTTTCTGTTTTGAAGTCCATCAAAGTGCATCTATCCAACATAAAAGTGCTCCACATGGCTCTGGGGGGTTAATAAAGGCCTTCTGAAGTGAAGTGATGCGTTCGTGTAAGAAAAATATCCATAATTAAAACTATCAACTAAAATAACTAGGGCTGAACGATTAATCGCAATTTCCATGTAATCGCACTTAAACCGATTTGGCTTATCGCGATATTGAAATCGCAAAGGCCGCAATTATTTTTTATGCGTAGCTTGTCATTGATGTACGGCTCTGTAAACGCTGCTCCATCTGAAAGCATTGTGAGTTTGAGTCACTTATAACGTGCATTTGAAAAAGCAACATGCGTCAAACATCTTTCCAAACATGAGAAGCATTTATGAACCTTTTGTACAAAAAAAGACAACATTTAATAACATGCAAACTCCAAACTCACTTCATAACGACAGTTGATCATCCTTCTGTGAGATGATGCGGCTTCTTACACTGAATAAGGCAGTCGTGTGTTTATAAGTCATGTTTAATCAAAGCGTTTCAATCTTCTGTTTATTCAGCTAGATCGATGGGGATTTCCTGGAATGATGTGCATTATGGTACTTCTGCGGCTGGGCATATTTGGAGTGTCTGCGCGAGAGCGCCCTCTGGCGTTCAGATGGAGCAGCATTTACTACCGATCAGCCACACTGCACGGACAAGCTGCACAGAAAATAATTGCAGCCTTTGCCAAATCGGGTGCGTTTTCATTGCAATTAATTGTGCAGCCCTGAAAATAACTTGCTTCTGACAGATGGCCGTACGCATTGATTTACGGCGAAAGAGTAACATTGACGCATAACGTAATGACAAACGCGGAAGCACAGAGGATAGAGCAAAACAAAACAACAGTCACGAATTAGAAGTTTAAAACGAGAATTTTTAAAGAGAAATGTCGGAGGAGCTTGAGTTTGTTGCCCAGCACTGTTTGTCTGAACTGCAAGAGGCGTCAAAGCTTACGCTACTCCTACATCCAACGTCATACATCGTCAAGTGTTACTCTTTTGGCGTAAGTCGACTTGCGTAGGCCGTCTGTCAGAAGCTAGTTATTTTAGTCTAAAAAGTTTTAAATATGAATATTTTTCTAACACGAACGCATCGCTTAACTTCAGAAGGCCTTTATTAACCCCCGAGAGCACTTTTATCATTGATAGATGCACTTTAATGGACTTAAACAGCCATTCACTGCCATTATAAAGCTTGGAAGAGCCAGGACATTTTTTAATATAACTCCGATTGTATTCGTCTGAAAGAAGAATGTGATGCACCTAGGATGGCTTGAGGGTAGGGCTGGGCGATTTAAATTGTGAGATTGTTATGCGCATCTCGTCAGTAAAGCCGGTTCCTTGATTAGTAGTAAATCGCCATCAGTCACCTGCTTTCAGATGGAGCGGCATTTACTACAAAGAGCCGTAGTTAACTGACAAGCTGAGCCATATCGCATTAAAATCGCAGACGTATCGCCAGCGATTATTAATGCGATATGGCTCAGCTTGTCAGTTAACTACGGCTCTTTGTAGTAAATGCCGCTCCATCTGAAAGCAGGTGACTGATGGCGATTTACTACTAATCAAGGAACCGGCTTTACTGACGAGATGCGCATAACAATCTCACAATTTAAATCGCCCAGCCCTACTTGAGGGTGAGTAAATCATGGGGTAATTTTCATTTTTGGATGAACTATCCCTTTAAGTAATGTATACTTTTTTTGAACGCCACCAAATTATGGTTTTATTGGCTTAAGAAAATGCTGATCAAATGTTATTGATGGATAAAACTGTTCACATAACACTAACATTACTGCTTTTGTAATACTTTTTACCCCAGCTGTAAAAATACACCAAACTTTGCATATATGTTCTGGGATGAATGGTTGCTTAGCAGCTAGTGGTTGAATTTATTTAAAACAATAAAAACATGCAACAAAAATAAATAAATCCAAAACTGGCTAACCCATTTGAGATAAAGACTTGCAATATCTCATGGGTTTTGCCATGAAATCTTTTTCAATTTTTGACACTCCAACAGAAGCCATTTCTATATTCCAGTGGAACATAAAGTGCACAATAATAGAGGTTATTTCAAACTAATGACAAAAAGGCGATTATGTAATGGCAGGCCTAGCTAGAACAAGGGACGAGAGGGGGAGAGAACATGTGAATGAAAGAGTGAATGAAGAGTCAGAGAGTGTGTGTTCAAGTCTCACATTGAGCAGCACATCTGAGGTAGGCCTGTCCTGAGGGATCTTTTGAAGACAAGAGTCCACAAAGTTACGGAAGTAGTCCGACCTGCATTTAAAATAGGGAGAGAGAAAAGTAAAGTTAACCACACACACATACACAGAAAACATAAAAAGACAAACATACAGAAAAACATGACACTGCAATAGTAAAAGCAGTCATTTCAAACTTATTTTAATTGACCAATGGAGTCAATGGACACTGGCCATTTCAAAAATCTTTGTGGAAGACTTCCAGTAAGCAACTTCCACTTAAATGAGTTCAACAAAAGTAATTGATTATGCTGCTTTAGTTTAAGTAATTTACAGTAGAAATCAAAAACATCATATAGGTTTACTTTGACTGACAGCTGCTTTTAGACTTGATTAGATATGAAAGAGCACTGAAACTGACAGTGCCTAAAAAAACTCATGTGTGATAAACACCAATACATGACTTCTTTCTGTATCATCTCCTTATGGCATCCACTAGCTTTGAATAAGGAGAGAGAGAGAGAGAGAGAGAGAGAGAGAGAGAGAGAGAGAGAGAGAGAGAGAGAGAGAGAGAGAGAGAGAGAGAGAGAGAGAGTGTTTCATCTAGACATAACACATTATCTTCTCAGAATCAGAAAACATTCCTTCTTTCCTAACAGATACATAGTCCATGGACAAGTTGATAATAAAATGATTTATTATTTCATTTTTTCACTTTGATTAATTACTACACATCGATTCATATCATGCTGCTGTTGTGTAACACTACTAAATTCTAGTATTATACTATAGTTATTTACCTAACAGCCAATAAAATGTCAGTTTACCCACACACTGAAAAACAAATAAATTGATTGCAAATGCAAGAGACCAAAGCAAAAACAAACAGAGATGAAAAGCTAAACCAAACATTTAAGATGAGACAGTGAAAGAACAGAAAACAAAAAAAAGTAGAACAAAGTTCTCACCAGTGGTTTGACGCCAGGACAGGGCTTTCGTTTTGCGCAATGTGGTATAAGGCACTCATAGCATTCATATTGAACAAGGGTGGCTTCCTTTCAGCTAGACAAAGAGACAAACAGAAATTTAAAACCAGTGCAAGCACACACACAAAAAAGAAAAGATAATTACGTCGGAATAAAAGGATAAGACCAGAATTAGTGCTACAATGAAATAAACAGAAAGTAAGAGGTATGAGTGAATAAATGAAAAGGCTCGGAGTTTAAGGCAGACGCACAGAGTGGGTGAGAACAAGAGAAAGAGGAGTAGAAGTTAGCTTACAACCCAAAGCAGCTTAGACACTAAAACCCAAATCCCTTTCCAAGCAAAAGACGGCGACAAAACACAGACTCGCAAGCACAGAAACACGCTGGCCTAAATGAACCCTCTTAATACTCGAGATGGCCTGAAGTTTCAGGTCAGTGGGAGGTGGAAAGTCACGGATGAGTTTCAACATCACAAACCTAGTTCGATGCAGGTGATGCCGAGAGACCAGACGTCCACTTTCCCGTCGTACTGCCCCTCGTCCATGGCTAGGATCACTTCTGGGGCCATCCTAAACACGAGAGGGGACGGATCATGGTAAACACTACTTTCTTTGCTCCCTTGAAAGAAATAAAAGCACAATCTACTGGACAGACACACTTTAATATTCACAATGCAGGTTCCTCTCAGTTCACGTAGACCATTTATAGACCAATATTATGGCCGACATAGTGAATGTTGAAATCATTTTAATATCCTTTTTATATGGCAATTATGTTTCCTAAAGGTTGTGTTATTAGACTTGTTTAGCAATCCCTGTCATGACTTGAAAGTGTGAGTGTTAAAACATTTTAATAGTATCTGAGATTTACATTTTAGCATAAAATGATTTACATAAAAAAATGGTGTTCGAAGTGGAAGAGTTAATTCATCAATGCAAACTAATGTAACCTAATTAGTTCAGTGGTTCAGTCCAAAACTCTGATTGTAAGATTTATTACTCTTGTCACTCAAAAAGTTGATGGAAGTCTCTGTGGTGTTCGTCTCTTATTAAAATGTCTTTGTAAACATTAGGTAAATATAATTGTTTATTACTATGTTAACTACCATTCAAAAGTATGGGGTGACCAAATTAAAATACAGTAAAAAACAAAATATTAGGGGATACAATTTAAAATAGCCATTCAAACCAAGAATAATAACTATAAAGTTTTAATAATCCTTTTAATTCTATAAGAACATGGTAATCCACACCACAACTATAACAATGACATAATATTGTTGGACTCACTTTCAGAATTATAATTTTTTCGATACATTTTTATAAATTTAATGAGTGATTAAAAAAACGTAGACAGCCAATCAGAATCCAACTCGCCTAAAAAAAGTTTAACTATTTAATGTGGCAGACAACGTAACTGTGTGTCCGCTGGTGTGTGAACGCTAATATGGTTATCGTTCTAGTCTGTAATAGTTTTTGAAGATTCTTTGATGAATTAAACATTTACAAAGCAGCATTTATTTGGAATAGATTTGTTTTGTGAAAGTGTTTGCTTCGAAGGAGTTGTGTCCTTTGCTGAATAAAAGTAATTTCTTAAAAATAAAAAATAAAAATAATCGTACTGACCCCAAACTTTTGAACAGTAGTGTACTGTTATATCGGTGCATAAAGATGATAAAATTACTCTCTCATGCTCATTTATTAAAAGAACCCTTCATATTCGCCTTACCCGCGATTTCCAGTTTGAATTCCGTAGAAACCATGAAAACATCAAAGACGCTTTAATATATTATGTGTTTTATTAGACAGGAGATCAACTGTTTGGATACCTTTATCAGCAGAAACTAATCATCGTTATACAGCTCAACTCGGCTAGTCTTATTGTTTAAATCTCTTGTTTTCTTGATTTACTGCGAGTAACATGTTTGTACCTTAGAGACAACACTACTTTGTCAAGTGGCTAACACAGCATAATGAGAAAGAGCTTTATATGTAGTAACAGTAATACAGCATTTTCTCCACCATACAATATATTTTAAAAAGAATTGCATGTCATTCAGCTTTTATTTAAATGATATTCTAATATCGATCTATCTTCCTGCAATGTGCAACAATTAGAGTAATAACATAACTTTCAACACACTCAAATGTATTTTTAGTATAATTGTTTTGAGTAATTAAAACAGCGCTGCGCTACCCCACAGTTTTAATTCAGCAAATAAAGTGACTTGTATGAGTAGTAATTTCATTTCATTAGAATGAAATAAAATAATGTGATTTCTAAGTGATCAAACGTAACTGAATGTCAAGTTCAGGGAAGGAAGAGGCGGACATTAAACGTAACTTTAATCGTAAAATGAACACACAACAAAACAAAAGAAGCGGCAGTGGCTGCGGCATATAAGCACAATAAAAGCTCCGGAGCTCCTCTATGGGACTCGAGACTGGTGTGTTGCGCAGGGATCTGTCTCTCATTATCATTAACTCCACCGGCCTCGTTCCACTCCCACTGCTCTCGGCCCCGCACAGCTCAGTAACGTTAATAAAACTTCAATAAATTAGCTCATCCATGAACACGATTTCTCCCTGAGTCCCATCAGACTGTTTTCCATCGGCTGTGGAGGTGAAGACGTCAACTCCCATGATTCCATATTCATTCACGGCGTCATCAAGCTACGCCATTGTTATTGTTTTGAACAAGAGACCTCTAGCGGCAAAACTTACATACTCTGCTTTTAACCAAACAATCAATTGTATTTACAACTCACCAGTAAGGTGTACCCACAAAAGAGTTGGCGGGAGAAACGATTGAGGCAGAGCCAAAATCTCCAAGCTTCACCTGACCGGGCTCAGTTAGCAGAATATTACCTGCCTTCACATCTCTGGAAAAAGAAAAGAAAAGAAAAGAAAAGAAATGAGGATTTGTGCATCTTTCAGCGCTGAAAAATAAATATATATATTGACAATGGAGTAAAAAACTTAGATGGCACTACAAAAGTCTCAAAGCGAGCAGGTCAAGCATTCAAGAAAAGGGTCAGCGGTCTCACCTGTGTATCATGTTATGAGAGTGAAGGTAGGCGAGGCCCTGAAGTGCACCGTGGGTAATAGCAGCTATTTCCACCTCCTGCAGAGGCTTTTTATGCACTGTCAGATAAAAATAACATAATTCACTGTGGGAAAATATCACAATCCAGAAATCTGACGATTACAATATTTACACCTGCATGTCTATGAACTGATGATGGTACAAATACAGCACAGTGAAAACAAATGGACACCTCTAATGTCAGACAGGGCAGCCGAGGGAGAGCACAACAGCTTTATTTGGTGAGAAGGGAGGATGTGAGGAAGGGTAAACATGAACTACTCACCCTCTAAAAGATCAGAGGCTGATCCTAGACAGTATTCCATCACCAGCTAACAGGAGAGACAGACAACATTAGCACACGTCAGACAAACACGTCGCTCACACGCACATGCACACGCACACGCACTTACCCATGCTGTGTGCTCTCTGAGGTAGCACCCTTTGTATTCGATGGTATTGGGGTGTCTGAGCTTCTGCAAGAACTTCACCTCCTTTATGATATCCTGCCATTTCTGTGGGCCAAGAGAGAGAGAACATGCCAAACAGTAGCAAAAATGTGGTTAGTTTTCGTGAATGAGTTCGAACCGTCTGATTCAATACTGTTGAGATACAAGTTGTATTTTGATTCTGACCTCATTGGACTGCTTGCCACTGAACGACATCTTCTTGATGGCCACGACTTCATTGGAACGCACATCATGAGCCTGAGAGAAAAAATACGGTCATATAGAGAGCCTTATGACACACACGTACAAACACATCCATAGCTAAATATTGGCATGGGTTGCTCACAAAGTACACAGCTCCAAAGCTGCCATGACCGATCTCCCGTAGATCAGTGAAGAGCTTCTCAGGATCATCTCTGTAGAAGAGCTCAGACACCTCTGAGTCCTTCAGGGTCCCAGTACGCACACTGGCAGGCATGACTGGCTCCTGAGAGAGAGAGAGAGAGAGAGAGAGAGAGAGAGAGAGAGAGAGAGAGAGAGAGAGAGAGAGAGAGAGAGAGAGAGAGAAGAGAGAGAGAGAGAGAGAGAGAGAGAGAGAGAGAGAGAGAGAGAGAGAGAGAGAGAGAGAAAAAAAAAAAAGAGAACTGGTAACTATGCATGAATGCTGAATAAGCAATCCTGTTGTATTTTGTTCATCTGCAACATCACAAAAACAAGGCACTGAGTCAAGGAACTTCAAGGAACTCAATGTGACATCAGTCTGGACTTTTATTTTAATCAGGTCTTAAAAAAAAAAAAAAACCTGTTCTCTCCGAGTAGATTCAGAATTTTAACGTTTCTGTCCTTACTTTCCTTATTATACATAACAGTTCTGAAAAAGGTTTAAATAGAAAAAATATGGAAGTTAATAACATCATGTTAATTTAGAATATACTTTATACAATTTTATAGACAAATTTTCACTCACAATTGACAACACATGATAATTAAGCTTTAATATTTAATGCATCATCAATTTTGCAGAGACTTATCAGACGACTTGACCGGAGAGATACTGACAGACAAGTTTTTCTTAGTGCTAATCTAAAAAAGGTAATTGTGAATGGTGAGCTTATATAGGCCCAGGCGTTCTATTACTATTACGTTCTAAGCATTAGCTGGCTCACGTTAACTACAGAAGTGTTTTACTTCATGTCACTAAACACATTTCTAAACAGGTTTTAACTTAAGGCTAAACATTCATCTGTACCTCATTTTTTTTATGCTTCTTTGTGGTTATTTAAGATAGCCTATCATAGCCTAGAGTTTGTTGTGGCAGTGACAATTAAAATTTATTTTCTATAACTGAGCGTGGGCATTTCACTCATGTTGGATGCGTCAACGTCACATTTGCATATGCTGCTGTACTATTTGTATTCGTGATTGGTTTTCTGCCAAATTGAAATATTAAACAGAACGATAAAACAACGTTATTGACTGGTTAATGGTAATTTCAAATAAGAGTTCATTTTTGTTTGTTCCTGTTAAATTTTCATTTTTTCCTTTTCAATTCCCTGAACGGTTCAGAGCCATGATTTGAATAAAAACAAATCTCAGAGCCAGTAAAAATGGCTTTAGGTGAGTAAATAGTCACCTTGGCTTGTGGCTGACAAAGTTTGAACTGTCAGTTTGCATTTAATGAAACAAAGATTGCTGAAGTCAACAGATTTTATTAATGGACCAATCTCTGTGTAAAAATAAAAGAATGATTCAGCCATCTTTCTAAAGTCATTTATATACCCCTATGAAATGGCTCCAAATCTCAGGTGAAAATTGACATTTTTAACACTCTCTACAAAAGAGTGGATTACTCTGTAAATATACATTTGTGACATTTAATATTTGGCCTGCATCACTATTTATGTTTGTCTTTCAACCAATTTTTTTTTTTTTTAAGCAAAATTAAAGATTTCAGCCGGGGACCTTGGCATTGGACATGGACCCTTAAGCAACCACACTGTAATAGATAAACACAGCAAGACATATATACATGCCAACCTAAATTTACCTAGCAAAAAGTTAAATATGGACCCTGTGTGTACTGTGCACCTGATAACTCCAAGCACAGTTTAAATCCAACCAATCTACAGATAACCAAGAGGGGAAAAACATGAATGCATACAATATCAAGTTTCAAAAGTTACTTTTATTCAGCAAGGACGCATTAAAATAGTCAAAAGTTACATTAAAGACATTATATGGCGCTTTTCCACTGCATGGTACGGCACGGTTCGGCTCGGTACGGTTCGACTCGGCGCGGAACGGTTCGGCTCGCTTCGCTTTTCCACTGCGTGGTACGACTCGACTCGGTACGGCACGGTTCGGTTCGCTTTAGCTCGGTTGCTTTTCCATTGCAGTTAGTACCGCTTCAAAATGGGTGGGACTGATCGTTATAGTTGCCGCCTCTACTGACATGACATCGTCGTAAACGCGCCACATTTCAAACGCACAACACAGGGGATGGTGCTCTTGATTCTCGGCATGTGGATGTTTTTAAATTAAACGTTCTTATAATGGTTTCCTATATGGAAGGAAAATTCTTAACGTGTAATTAAACGTTGCGTTCATATTCTGGGCTCATCTGATTTTTTGTACATAGCATAGCCTACTTTATGATTTTAGTATCATAATGATTAATAAATGCACACACAATTATCCGTGAACTTGATTTGAACAAATGCCTTTCAACTTGTGTGTGCAAAATTCAGAATTAAATGAATGTGCAGCAATCTTTACAAATAGAAAGTCTAGGCCTAATGTGTAACTGCCATTAAAAAAGCGCATTTAGTTAATGTTATGTTATTTTTTTTCCATCTGCCTATGTTGATGAAAAGTGAACAGCACGAGTAGAGAGACATGGAGCGAGTCAGACATAATTTTGACCACTTCATTAAGTTTTGTTTTGTAGAAAGCATTTCTTTAAAGTGAATTTCGTTTTGTATAAATTGTATCTTAATTTTAATAATTTTTTCATCAAACAATTGCCTGGATTGAATAAGATGCAAAATAGACAATTTAATCATTGAGGCGCCCAAGCGGTCACTTGCATTGTACGTTAACTGGAGCGCATCTCATCCTCAAATACACAAAGCTTGAAATGTCTTTAAACGAAATAATTCAAAACAAAAAGAAATAGGCTACTCTCTTATGTAATCCATTAGGCCTATGTGCATTTCTCTCTATAGGCGCGTTTACTACGAATATGGCGATCGTCAACTTCATCTTTGCCATGCACAGACAGACACTGACAGAAAACACTATTTTATAAATAAAAATCAGTGCACGCGTTTTAATAAAATTAAAACTTTAATTGTGATCATTAAAATAATTGAATATCAAATATTTTGTGGCCAAGGTTTATGGCCTCATTTATTAATAGTATATATATATAGGCTATATATAGGCCTAATTTTATTAAATTGAACAAGCGCAAAATTCAGCATTCAATCAAATATTCAAAAAGACTTAATAATAATAATGTTATTTCAACATAATATCTCATTATTTCGACATAATGTGCGTGCAACAAGCAAGATGTGCGTTTGTAAATCCGGGGACGCGTGCAGTGATTTTTATTTATAAAATAGTGTTTTCTGTCTGTGCATGGCAAAGATGAAGTTGACGATCGCCATATTCGTAGTAAACGCGCCTATAGAGAGAAATAACATTATTATTATTAAGTCTTTTTGAATATTTGATTGAATGCTGAATTTTGCGCTTGTTCAATTTAATAAAATTAAAACTTTAATTGTGATCATTAAAATAATTGAATATTAAATATTTTGTGGCCAAGTTTTGCTCATTTATTAATTATATATATATATATATATATATATATATATATATATATATATATATATATATATATATATATATATATATATATATATATATATATATATATATATACACACATATATATACACACACACATATGTGAAATTATCCGGCGCCGCCCCTGACTGCAAGAAACAGTTTACAAGAAACTTTTTAACTGCAAGACACTACAGCGTTGGCTGTTGTCTACTGGCTATTTAAATCTAGCGGGTTTGTCTCGTGCATGGTCTCGTGTTGCAAATACAATGACACTGGTAGTGACGATTCTGTCTGACCAATCAGTGATCTTCAGTGTTTTCACGTCACATTTTAGTACCGGTACGGTACGCTTGGAACCTCAACAGAGGTGGTACCATTTAAAGCGAGCCGTACCGTACCGTACCATGCAGTGGAAATGCACCATAAGCGTGCCGTACCGAACCGAGCCGTACCGTACCATGCAGTGGAAAAGCGCCAAAGCGTGCCGTACCGAACCGAGCCGTACCGTACCATGCAGTGGAAAAGCGCCAATAGTGTTACAAAAGATTTAAATTTCAAATAAATGCTGTTCTTTTGGACTTTATATTCAAAGTCTCCTGAAAAAAAGAAGAAAAAAAAATTCCAGAAAATATTAAGCAGCACAACGGTTTTCAACACTGATAAGAAATGTTTGTTGAGCATATCAGAATGATTTCTGAAGGATCATGTGATACTGGAGTAATGACTGCTGTAGGGCTGTCAATTTAAAATTGGAATTTCGAATATTCGTCGAATTAAAAAATCAAATCCACATTCAAATGTAAAACCGGTGCATTCATAGTGAGTTGTAGCGTTTCAATGTTTTTGTTAGCATATCCAGTTGAACTCAATAGATGCGGCGCTGCTGCGTTGCTCAAAACATTGCAGAAATAGAAAAGCTCAATGCAGAGAATATTTAGGTTACGTCACAACCAAGCTGCAGTCAATCCTGCATTAAACACGCTCTTTCTGCGCTGCTTTTCCATTGTGCACTAGACGGACATCTTTGACTGTTGCATTTGCATCTCGCATTAGAGAGCCGCATTTTTAGAAAGCCATAAAAGTTTAAAAAAACATGTCTCGAGAGTCAAGACTTTGTGTGGGGTTTCTTCCCATTCCCTTGCATCTCATGGTTTTAAATAAAGAAATTTTTTGTTCATAATTATGCAATTTACAAAATTATATTTGATTTATAAACATTAGTTTAAACGTCATGAACCTTTTTTTACAGCCATGCTATTTTATATGCATTTGCTTATATTTTAATCATTGCACCCTCAGGAGACAAGCCAATAGCTTTTTTCCTCTAAGTGAAATTAAACCTTTTAAATTCGAATATAATTCAAATATTAGTAATATTTAAGTTCAAATTTAGTTTTTCAGCCATTTAGACAGCCCTAGACTGCTGGAAATTTAGCATTGTCATCACAGGAATATATTACATTTAAAAGTATATTAAATTATAAGACAACAGTAATAATTAATATAAAAATAGAAGACAATTGTAATAAATTAATAATATTCTTACAAAATTACTGTTTTGCTGTATTTTTGATAAACAAATTGGGAGCAAATGGCATTTAAAAAGTGAAGTGGTTTTCAAAAATTTAACCAAGTGCCAAAATGCCACTCTTAACTTGTAAACTCCTCTCATCTCTTCTCTGGCTTGGCTTAGCCTATATGCCAAAATCTGGCATCTGCAGCACACTATAAAAGACTCAGTGAAGTCTGTGACCCAGTTAGAAGTTGTGACTCTGTGCAGCGCATTAATAAAGAAGATGCGGTAATCTGCCCTGGTTGGATGGAGTTTCAAAATCAGATGTTTCGTTCCGTCCTTTTTTCATCTTCTTCATGCTAATGATCGAATAATGTTTGTTCAAAGTTTCTGAATTGCCAACTATTGTGAAGAAAAAAATGACGATCATATTCACATCCAAACATAAACATAAATCCATAATATACAAACTCTGATCAATATGTAAAAGAACATATCATTTGCATATGCATTTAAAATTCACAAAATCACACACAGTGGAAATGTAAATATGTATTTAAGCTTCAGGCTGAGTGAGGTGGTTTAGTAGAAGGTTTGTGAGGGAGTGAAAAACTACATTGGGTTAAACTGTGCAGCAATTAACTATTTTGATTACGGATTCATCTGTTGGTTATAAGTTCTTTGATTAATTTAAACAAAAAGTCACAATTCAAAATCTTGAGAAATGTTCCGATAAACAATTAGCAAATTGAAGGCAAAAAAATAAAAAATAAAAAGCCAGGATAGAAGAAGAAACAAGTTCCTGTCATTTTCTCTTCCAGTAAATGTAAGGAACATTTTTAAACGCTCTTAAATATTTCTATAAAAATGCTTATGTGTGCATACAGAAATTAATAGCACTGAATGGCCAACTTGCACTGAGCTTTGTGATGCACTTCCGCCACCTAAAGTGAGTGTACGTACGCAAGATTTAAAAAATCTGAACATTTTTAGGAACAGGATAAGAGATATTCAGATTTTTCTAACAATCTGAATTTTCCAAACTCAACGGAACATGAAGTTTTAATCCAACACAAGCCGACCTGAGAAAGCAGCAGCTGTTAAACATACACAATTATTTCATCACGGTGTCAGTGCTCGTCTAAACTATAGTGACCGCAATGCTGAGGTGTGTTAGACCTGATGAATAAGATCAGTGATATTCATTCATTTGAATTCAATATTTAAAATCACTATTTTGTGACATTTTTCATTTTTACTGTATGTAATGTACGTTTATGCCCAAAATTGTTAATTAATATTCAAAGTAGTCGACTGTCATTCTCCTCTACGCTAGGGCTGGGCGATATATCGATATAAAAAATATATCGATATATTTTTAAATGCGATATGAAATTAGACTATATCGCATATATCGATATAACGTTAGTTCAAATTTGCGCTCTGCTCCCGCGCCTCCGCTCCTCCTTTTCCACTCTGCGTGCGTGTTTAGAACATGTTATGTTACGAGAGGCGAATCATGACTACTTCAGAAACCCCAGCACAATAGGAACTACCAGGCAGTGACATAAGTGTACGCTGAAATAAAGTCTTTCACCTCAGAAAAACGGACTTTATTGTCCTGTCAGCCGTTATCCTGTTCTCGGAGCGCACACTCAATTGCACGCGCAAATGCGGCGGCGCGCGCTGTATTGCTTCACTGATCAAGTGCAAAATAAACTACGAGCATGCAACGCCGTTACGTTGTAAATTACACGAAATAAAAGTAATGCAGGTATGATTTTCATTCTATTCACCAGGAGCAGTTTCCATGTTTCATCAACAGTTATTGTTAATATTGTGTATTCACCATGGCAACTCTCGTTTCCATATTAACCCCAAAATGCCACTATTTTTCTTTGTGTTATTTTTTATATTTTTAAATGACTGTAGTGGCTCATACCAAAATTGTATTAACAAAAACTAGTTTGGGACTGCTATTTAATAGCTTTAGCATAGGCCAATGTTTATTTATTAGTACTAGTCTTTACTATTAGTCATATTCTTACAATTCATGTTAAGTAAAGGGGAAAAGTATATATATGTGTGTATATAGGCAAATTATAACATGTTTACACAAAATTTGTTTATATATATTCAATGTAAACTTTGATAATCATAATTCATAAATCGCAAATAACAATTCAAAGGGAATAATCGGCAATTATGATTTTTGTCATAATCGTGCAGCCCTAAGGTGAAGAAACCTGTTTATTATTTATTCATTTGATTTTGCAACTGTTCACTGAAATAGCTGGTTTCAATAAAACTACTTTTAACATGTCATATTTGGCTTTGACTTTGACTGAACATTTGCTCTCACTTTGCGGAAAAAATATCGGGATATATATCGTATATCGATATTCAGCCTAAATATATCGGGATATGACTTTTGGTCCATATCGCCCAGCCCTACTCTACGCTATGTACTGTTGGAGATGAAATATTTAACAGTTACATTTATTTAAGGCACGTACTACTAACAAGCATTCATTCATTTAAATATTTTAAAAGACTGGAATAAGAGCACCAGTGCAAACAAGCAATCCTTTAAATCAGTCAAATTCACTTAAAAATGTAAAGTCAACAGGTATGAAAATATGATAAGTAAGAGAAAACGCTGTTAATGAGAGGACGAGACCTGGACTGCTGCAGGTCAGTGGGGAAATAGAAGCTATGTATTATTAGGAGGAATGTACAGTTGGAAAGTTGGAATATATTTAACATTTCAGCAGGTTCAAGATAATTCATGTTAATGCAGAGAACAGGATTCATTGTTTTAATCAATTGACAGCCATAAAACATAATAATAATAATCTGCGTTCTCATGCATGTAGGTGCGCTGAATGCTGTAACCGGAAACTCCCAAGTTATAAGTAAAACACGGAAGTAGTCGTGCAAGTAGTCCAAAGACTACTGAGACCAAAAACACTGAGAAAGAGACACATTGAAGGCATTCTTATGTTAGTTTGAATCAGACAGGTGGAGACTTGCAATTATTTGAGATTCTTTATTGTTATCTTGATGTTCTCACGGGCTCCTGAGTCTCAAGCTTTTATAAGAACACAAATAGCTATAAGTCAATCAACTCTCTGCACTGTATCACCATCCCTGAATTCACTGAGTCTGTTGCAGAACTATAAAAATCACAAACACTAAACTGTTAACAAATACCTGTATTAAATCAGCTAAATTAAATCTGTAACACCATGATCTCACATACTAATAGGGCTGGGTATTTACATAAATTTCACGATTCAATTAGATTTCGATTCACAAGCTTGTGATTCGATCACGGTTAAATTCGATATCAATTAT
Organism: Rutilus rutilus; assembly: GCF_951802725.1. Taxonomy (NCBI): domain Eukaryota; kingdom Metazoa; phylum Chordata; class Actinopteri; order Cypriniformes; family Leuciscidae; genus Rutilus; species Rutilus rutilus. The sequence continues at coordinate 48,993,505 of NC_140209.1, forward strand.
TTTGGATATACGCGAGTCAGTTGGTACTACATTACTATAATATTTAAGGATAAAATTAACTGATTTGTATACAAACACTTAATACACTCGAGGCAGTTTTTTATTATAATGAAGTTGTAATACTAACTTTACAATAATCATTTCTACTCCAGTTCGTGTTTTGAAATACAAACATGTAAATGCTGTCATAAAAACTTGATGGATTTATTCAAACATTCATTAAAAATTGAAGATTTTTTTTTTTATAAGGAATGTGTAATATGGTGCATATATTTATTAAAATGCTCCTCTCTAGAGTTCATTTTTCTAGCTGACTAGCGAGTTTATGGACACTGAATATGAGGTAAATGTGACGTTATGTGAAATTGTTTACAAGCTGTTTTATTGACGTCTTTCCGCGGTAGAAACACTGAGCGATTACATGTGACATGGATTTCGGTAAGTTGGACTGTATCTTTTAACATACCTTCAGATGTTCCTTCATGTTTATTTGTGGAACTAATTGTTTCTTGGGATTTAAGAATCGATATCGGTTGGTAAAAATGAGAATCGATTGAAAATAGTTTTTTTTTTACCAAGCCCTACATACTAAACTGTGCTTTTAACAACACAATATGCTGTCAGTCTGAGGTCTACACCTGAAGATTTAAGACCCCGATACTTCAAGCGAAATCGAAGAACAAACTGGTGTGATGTTATTTCGAATAAAATCAGGCAAAAACAAAGTTCGTTTTGTGTTTGTTTCAGGGGTTTGTTTTTAGAAAAGCTCGCTCTGGCTGGTAAACACCGAACTACCATTGGTCCATGGCGATTATGAAATAGGTAGGTGTGGCTTTTGAGGCTCTGCCTTCTTTGATGTGGAAATATTCTCCGCTTCATTTCTTCTTTTCAGTCCATCGAGGACAGACAACCATGAGTAAAAACATGAACAAACTGGAGAGCCGATTTATAGTAGAAAATGAAGTTGTAATTCTCATTGCAAAAAGACATTGCTCCTGCCGATCGACTGTCCTGCACAGTTCATCTCCAACCCTAATCAAATACACCTGCCTTTAATTTTCAAGTGATCCTGAAGACCTTAATTGGTTGCTTCAGGTGCGTTTGATTAGGGTTGGAGATAAACTGTGGAGGACAGTCGATCGGTAGGAGCAGGGTTGGGAACCCCTGCTGTAAATCTATTGCAAGTGGTATACATAAACGTAATGTGACTTTACTGGTGTGCCGAATTGCAGAGCTTGTGCAAACATCCACATAGCTATGATCAGATGCTTGCTTTATGGTTTTCTCATCGCTGTCATTTGCGTTGTGTGTTTATTTTATTGAAAGGAAAGCGTGGAGCACATATTTACATATTCATCTAAACGTCACTCTCAGCACGGGCGCCGTCAGGATGTTCGCTAACAGTATAGCCTACCGCTGCTCACGTATTTCGAACTTATTATCACCCCAAAGCGAAGACTGAAAAAGAACTTCGCTGTGAGTATATCGGGGCCTTTACACTCAACACATTTGAAAGACATGTAAATGAATAGAAACATTTAATTTAAGACATGAGTGAGGTCCATAAAGGCAATTTGAAATTTATTTTACTTCCATAATTCGATGAGTTTCTGAATAAAATATGATATTAAATGGGGAAAAAGTGGTTTGGACTTGATTTAATCCATTGGGAAATGACAATGGATTCAGATCGTTGGAGGTTAGGGGTCAAAAATGTAGAATTTTTGACATCAGCAGAAAAAGGAAAGTTGTTTCCTTTACAAAATAATACCATGACAACATGGTTTGTAAAAGGAATAACATGCATTATTCGATTTTACATTGTCTTAACAGTTGTGATGAAACACAAATCTTTTCTTCAGTATTGTGATGTACCATTTGATTTGAGTGTAAAGGATTATCAAAAAAAAAAAGAAAGAAAGGAAATGAAGGGCGGGTAGTTAGTTCCATGCATCAGTTGTTGATTGGAATTTAAGATGTGGGTGTTGCAAGTAAAGGCAGATAAACAAGCTTGCAGGAGCGGAGTTTAAGAGGACTAACTGACTAGAGAAAGTCACGTTCATACGTCACGAGAGAAGTCTGTAATTTTCTCTGGAAGGACCAGTTATGATATTTTGATACATTACAAGGTCAATTTAAGTGAAGTTTAAAAAAAGTGACGATTGTATATTGTTCACACTATGATAAATTACAAGCATTTAGATGTTCAGTTCATGCCAGCAACTTAAAATACAGTATTTTGACATGGACAAAACAATGATAGACACGGCCGTTCCCAGCAAACATGTGTTGGAATCTGGGACAGTCAGCTCAGAACACAACTCTGGAAGAGATGCTCAGATATATATATATATATAATGCTTCAACCAGACACCCCTGCACAATAAAACAGACGGTGACTCAATCACACCACGGGAGACAAGCAACTGTGCTTCACCCGAGTGTCAAAGCTTTTAGCAGCACAGAAATCTTTCTGGTTGCTGTAATGAAGGAAAAGCATATGTCATCTGAGCTCTGTGGATGACCACCAGTGCTTCCAGCAGCATGATTACAGGGTGGTGGGGGTCTATGGGATGGAGAAGTCTATTGCACATTTCCTGTTTAAAGAGAGGAGGTTCACGCAAGATCTGAGGGAAATCCATGTGCAGCTGCTAACCACCAACCAACTTTTTACAACAGTAGGTCTCAATCCTGATCATACTGCACATTTTTGGATGTCTCTTATATTTAAAGAGTTAGTTCACCCAAAAATGAAAATTCTGTCTAATTCCTCACCCTCATGTTGTTCCAAACCCATAAGACTTTCGTTTTCTCTGAATCACAAATGAAGATATTTTTAATGAAATCAGAGATTTCTGTCTCTCCGATGAAAATCCCCGCAACCAAACCTTTGATGACTCAAGAAGTTCATAAAACCATTGATCAATTTTGAATACATTCTACATAAGACTTGGATTAAACTGCTTGATTAATATGGATCTTTTTGAATCAAAGTTTCCGTTTAATGGACTTTCAAAGGAAGGACAAAAAGGTTTCATTTAAAAATATTTGCATTTGTGCTTCAAAGACAACCAAAAGTCTTATAGGTTTGGAACGACATGAGGGCGAGTAAATGATGGAAGAATTTTCATTTTTTGGGTGTACTAACTTACAACTTTGGGTGTATCTTCAACTTACAAGTTAGATGCTCAAAAGACTTGATCTGGGTGTGTCATCCACAATGTGCAGCGACCAGGATTGAGAACTACAGTCATGGCCTAATGGTTAGCAAAAAATGACTGAGGTGCCCTTGAGCAAGTCACTGAACCCCCAGTTCGCTCCCAGGGCACCACAGCAAAATGGATGCCCACTGCTCCAGGTGTGTGTTCACTACTCAGTCACTACTCCTAATATATGTCCACTAACTTGTATATGGTTTAAATGCAGATGACAAATTCAGAATATGGGTTACCAATCCCATACCTGGCCTTCACATGTCACTTTCACTTTTTACAGCATTGATGAGGTCCTCCTCTTAACAGTCTACTAACATTGCATTATAAATATCAAGTATTGATTACACATGCCCTAATGTGCTATTACTGTACTTGAATGGTACCCAGTAATGTTCTTCCTTCCACTCACTGAGTGCACTTAAGTCTATAATGTATTTGTGCAGTTGAAACACACCTTTCACACCACTAAAACCTTTCTTGTTGACTTTGTGTAGTGTGGATCAGTTTTGTTGGCCTCGGGGCTGAATGAATAGTCAAGTGCGTGGTTAAAATATATAAAGCGTTGCATACTATTGTATAAATGCTAATTAGGGATGGGGGCACAGTCAGTTTCCGGTGTTCTGCTGGAAAAGGGGGAAACTAAACAATAGAAACAACCCGGCTGTGTCTCAAATCCTCAGTGAAAATGCATTTTGGGGAAATAGAGGCAAAAAATTGTTCCTGATGCTTCTTGGATAGGCAGCTCACTAGGTTTTGAGACACATGCACCGACTAGAGTTATGATCGTAGTACAAGCCCTTGCTTATATTGTTATGACTGAAGATGTCCGGCTAGTTCATGACAGGCTCAAGATGAGCGTCTGTCAACAACAGATAGTCCGAGTTTACGCGTCTTATCCAGATATAAAAGTCTCACAATCACCATTGAGTTTCAAACGTAAAAGTGATTAAAAACAATATATCTTACCGTGGCGTGCTGCGATCCTCCTCTTTATTCCCTGTGAATAAACAGTTATCCGGCTTCCTCCGCAAAAAACCGTGGCGTTTGCTTGTTTTTGCCCGCTGCGACGTTTCAAATCAACACACGGTCCATTTTTTCTACCAACGTCCGCCTTCTAGCGTGCAGAAGAGTATACTTTTATGTGCATGAATGTCCTAAAACTCTAGTGTATATGAAGTCTTTATCTCACTCTCTCGCTAACGGCTCGTTAGCCAGCTAGCCAACTGTTTCCACTTTGAATACGGGCCGCGGCTGGTGTACCTGCTCGCCCGCTCCCGTGCCTATCATATTGCACAGTTACATCCGCGCTTTTGATTCTCGATATGATTTTAAGACTAAATTTATTCTGTGTCTGATTGTCTTTCTATCTTACCCCCTTTTTTTTGTCCAGGAAACGCAAAATGGCTACGTGGGGCGGGAGCCAACCGGAAGGGAGGTCAAAATGCTGTGCCGTGTGTTTCCGGTGAAGAGTGGCTTTGGGAATCTACCATCTTGATAAGGGTAACGTTTATTATGAAATGTTGTAAATAATAACAATTGATGGATACATTACACAACGTTAAGGTTTGGCATAAATTGCAACAATGCTACATTAAAAAGAGTACTATTTTCAATAGAAGAGATGCATTCCTACATTTCATGGTACATGTCAGCTTGTTGACTGAGTCATAATTTTTTTTTTTTTCAAATAATCTAAAACATAATTTTGGCTGTCGTTTTTGCTTTATGCAAATGAAAATCCCAAGCAAAATACAACAATTTTATCGTGTCATCACTATGGGAAAAGCCAGTGTTACAGTCTATTGTAATTATTATATGAAATGCACTATGTATTAAAATGGATAGAATACTTTAAAGTTGCAAGAATTTAATATATGTATAAGAGATTCTGGATCAGGATTGCAGAAAGAAGTCAAGTCAAATCAATTCTCATTTATTTATATAGTGCTTTATACAGTACCAATACCGATCATATCAAAGTGGCTTCACATTAATAAACAGAAAAATAAATAACAGTGCTAATGTTGTAAAATTCATCAATTACGAAACAACTTTAATTTCAGAGAACAGTGTCATTATCCAGCTTAATACAATCTTGTTTTAATTCACTTCAAATGCTGCAGTGGTCATACATCATGAGACAAACTAAATTCAGCTGTAAAGTAGCACAGTCTCTTTATTCAGCTCAACTAAGTTCAATGTTGATTCAGTTCAGTTCAATAACAGTGTTAATGATAGTGTCATTAGCTTAATTCAGTTCAATTTTGTTCTCATCCAATAATGTCAGTGCAGTTAAAATGATAATACCAAATATGTGTATTAAACCTCCCTAAATGTATTAAAGTCCCTCTGTGGTGAAAATCAAGTTGTTAATGTTGTTTATATGTGTTGTTTTTAATATGCTTTAAGACAAACCATGTGCAAATTCATAAGTCTCAAAAACGGGGGTTTGAAATCGCTACTGTTTCTAAAGTCACAAACTTTAAGACTTTAAGAAAGGCATTCCATGAGTAATATTCATACAACCTTTAAGAGCAAATGTATTTTGGTGGGGTACAATCTGTTCAATAAACTGAAGTCAGTGGAATGACTAATGCTGTTATTAGGCTACACTGATATGTTACACTGATATACGACTGAACTCTGCAATGAAGGTGTCAACGTGAAGTAAATTTTTAACCATCTTAAATTGATTAGTTACTAATGAGTATGATTTCCATCTTTATAACTTTTGAGTTATATATTTTATCCAAAAATAAATATTGGGGACATAAAAATGCACTGCACTGAGGCCATGGTTCATAAATATGATGTAATCAGTGAACAAATTTTCATTACCACCGAAAAAAAACAAAAAAACAAAAACAAAGTAATCTAATAAATAACAGTGCCACTGAATGATGTCTCTGCAGTTATGACTATTTTAGTAAGAGAAAAGAGGATCTTTTCAGAAACAGACTGTGGATGTAATTGAGGAATAAACAACAGAATTCATACAAACATATACAGTATATGACATTAAATGATCATATTTTGTTTCCATTGTTGTCTCTTCACTGTACAATGGTGTAGTGTTTATTCCAGAATATAAGGAAGCTTGTTTCTGCCACATAAAACAAAAACAAAAAAGGTAGCTCATAACTGCCACCTTTTATCTCACAATTTCGTTTTACATTTTTTTCTCAGAATTAAGGGAATGTTTTCCTTTGAAAGAAACAGTTTAAAACTATCACTGAGCGAGCAGTCAACATCGACAACATTTTAGTAAAATATATGAAAATGACACTCAGACAGGCACAGAAATAGTAATAATAACAATAAAAGTACACTCTTAAAAAATGGTTCTTTAAAGGTTCTTTACACGCAGTAACAGTTCTATTTAGAACCATAATCGTCCTGAAGAACACTTTATATGCTGCAGCTCAAATGGTTATTTGTGTTAAAGTGTAGGGTTCTGCATTCCCGCATTTTTGTTTTTCAAATCTGTAACTGTCAAATCCTCATTACTGATTTTCTGGAGCTCAGCTATACAACTACACAGACTGTCAACACACTCTCAACAGGTAAATTATTTCTTTCCAGTTTCCAATGTCTATAAATGTTCATTTTAAAAATTGTAACTGGTTTCCAACCAATCATGTCTTTTTTTAGTTTAGCAGAACATGTAAGTGTGAGCAGCTCTGTTCAGTTAATCGTCTTCTCTTCTCCACTAAGTCATATTGTTAGATTTTTTTTTTTTTATTATTACTTTATGCCTAAACATACCCAGTCACAAAAAAAATAACACATTAAAGCTATCCCATGACTTTGTCACATTTTTTTTTTTTTTTTTTTTTCACATGGTAAAGGGCTCACATAGGCTATACTGTCCATTTTTGCTAATTTTGGTCTCCATAAACATAACGTTTGTTAGCTTACTTAATTAAATGGAAGAGACACTGTAACTAAACTCAAATGTGTATTTCAGATGCGTTTTCTTTACATATTTTGTTCTACTGTTCTTTCTCTCCTTCTTTCATCCTCTTTGCCCTAATGAACTCACAAGAAACACTTTTATCTTTTATCTTTGAAACACAACCCAAATATGTTCTTTGCATGGATATACATAACTTTATGGGTTAAGTAAGATTTGTTGTTTTCCTAAACTGATCAAAAGAGTAAATACATGTATAATGTTACACACGATTTCTATTCCAAATAAATGCTGTAGGCTACTTTTGAATTTTCTATTCATTAAAAAAATCCGTAAATAGCCTATATAAATCAAATTAGACACTTGGCATAATGTGTAAACGTGTAAAGCGACTTTGAACTGAAAGGTGTAATCCATAAGTAATCCATAAAAATTGTAAAAGTGTACGGGGCGTGTATACAGAATAAAGGCATCTGAAAAAAGATGAGTCAGAGACTCATGGGGGCTGAGAACTCTTGAAGAACACGACAGCATCTGATTTACTGTACATCACATTAGAGAGCTGAGATTAGAGCAAACTGCAGTCAGAACACAGAACAGAGCAAGTATGAAGTTGAACACAGCTTTGAGTGTTGTTGCTGGAACCATACTTCTCAACATAGCAGGTACGATCTTACTAAAGTCTAAGTGGAAGTTTAATTGTTTGAATTGTTTAATAATGACAAGCCAATTGAATTCTGTTGCTAAGGAACTTTGTTACGCTCTCTCTCTCTCTCTCTCTCTCTCTCTCTCTCTCTCTCTCTCTCTCTCTCTCTCTCTCCCACACACACACATTTTCACGTCTTGAAATTGCACAGTTATATAGTTCCATAGTTTTTTTCTGATCGCAGTTGTAGCCTATGTAATTTTCTAGCGGAAAATGGAAAGTGAAATTAAGAAAGATCACAGCCTTGATCAACATGTATTTTAAAGTAGGCTAGATTAATATGTAGATGGTGTAGACTTTTTTAATATTGTGAATAAACTATAAGTATTTATTTTTCCATGTAGACTATGTTAAACAAATAAAAATAAAACCATCTGTAATACTGTAGCCACTAGATGTCTGTATATACTTTTATATAAATATATATACAGGGCTGTGTAAAACTTTCATGATGTGGTGCTTGGATTACATTACTGAATACTTTTTTTTATGAAGTAACTTGTAACTTTAAAGGAATACATTTTAAAAGTAACCCTCCCAACAATGTTGAGATGTTTGTGGAAATAAACATTGTGCTTTTCACATGAATTTCTTTACAAATGTAACATTTATTTATAGGCTGTAGCCTACTATTTTAATTGAGTTTAATGCATATGAACTCTCAGGATCTCAGGATGAATTTGTCTGAGTAAACGTTCTGAGTGTATAGGAATATAACTGGAATGTATGGCGACTTTGAATAAGCTAAATTGTTTAAAAAAGTGGAAAGCAGAGATGTATATAGCCTATTAGGCGTATATACTAAGCCGAAATTTTAGCTTAAAAGCATATTTTACGTGCACGAGAAACGGCGCTGTGATAAACTGTAATAATATGTTCAATATTCATAAAAAATATGATTTTGTGCTGATTGCCCCATAGCCCATAAGAATAGAATGGGTTCATAAAAATATATTGGTACAGTAAAAACTGTTCACAATTTGGATTTCATCAGACCCCGCATTTAAAGCCCTTGGGTCATTCAACTCTAGCGCTTAAAAAGTCAAAGACAAAGGCTATTATTTGAATGCAGCCTCATCATGTGCACATAGGACCATTTTCGTTTTGTTGTGGAGATATCGTTGTGTTGTTAACTTATGTAGCAATGTCTTCCCCCAAAATAACTATTTATTTCTTAAGGTGAAGAACATTTTAATAATCTAAAGAACCAATTCCCACTATAGCCTAAAGAACCACTTGTGCAATGTAAAGTTTCCATGGATGTTAAATGCCATTAAAGAACCTTTACTATTTTTAAGGGTGTAGCTTGATTGTTGAATGGCTATTTGTCTAAAATCAATTAAGATTCAATAGTATTAAAGCATAATTATATATTTTTTCCTCTATTTTTATTCCAAAGACAAATGCTATTGTTTGTAAGAGATCACATTTTTTACATTTTCAATCCCTCCCCAACCAACCCAGAACAAACTGCCTTAGACAATGTTAATTAACATAAAATGTTACATTTTATGTAAAATGGTACATAAAAATAAATTAAATGATTAAATCAAATAATAATAATAATGACACAGCAAAATAAAATAAAAATAAATAAATCCAATAATTAAATAATGACAGTGTTAATGTAAAATAAATAAATAAAAAAAAAAAAAAAAAAGGATAGAGAGAAAAATAGTTGGATACCACAATCAAATGTCAATGATACAACAGTTAACAACATAAACCCTACATATTTACATATGTAAAGGTACCTAGCATCAACCACCACAATAATACCATTATAGAGAGGTGTGTAGAAAAGAAAATACAATACAATATCAATGTAAATTCCATTTCTCCAGGAAGTACATTTATGGCAGAAAAATATGATAAGGGCTGCCAGACATAAGATAATTTATGAGAACCTCTAATTGCCTATAAGGGTGGCAATAAGGCCAATAAGGATGGCAATATAATTGTCACAAAGGCAATAATGTTTAACTGTCTTTGAGTCAGACTCGTTTCATCACCTGGAGTACCAAATCTAGCAAATTCAGCACATGACTTCAGTTGTACTTCACATTTATGTTTAGAAAGTGTATCAAATATGGCTGACCAGTAAATAGTAAGAGTGGGGCACATCCAAAACATGTGAGTAAGATCTGCTTCTCCAGTGTGACATCTTATACAGGTCTTATACAGGAAAGTAGGATTAAAAGAACACTGTAAAAAATAAAATCGTAAAAAACAGGTCAATGACTGTCAGCTGCGGCTGCCAAACAAAAACCGTAAAAATAAAGTAAAATATCCTAAATAAGTGCAAAAAACTTTTACAGAAATTTTCCTTCAATGTTTTACAGAAAAACACTGTTATTTTACAGCTATTTCCTGAATTATTACGATCAAACATCCCATAAAAAAACAGTCAAATGACTGTCAGCAATGGCTGCCATACAAAACCCGTAAAATTAATGTAAAATATCCTAATTTAAATAATTGCAAAGTACTTTTACAGAAAACTTCATAAATCTTTTTTAACAGAAACACACAGTTAAAACACAGTTATTTCACATTTATTTTCTGATTTTTTTACTGAAAAACATGCAGTTAATTATATGCATGATTTGCTGTGACTATACGTCACATCAGCAACTACACCGTGACCGTCTGTTAAATAAAGCAACATGCAGCATATCATCAGTGTTTCTCTGCTCATCCTGAACTGAAGCTCAGGCTCTACTCTTCAACACAATGGTGACACACGAAACACACCATACAGAAACACTTTAAACACCATCAGAACATTAAACACTACCAGATCTCTCAGGATCTCAGCATCTTCACTTATTACAATCCAGACTTTATTTATTTCATACTAACATTCTTATTGAGAATTAACAGAGGTTTAGAAGTTGAAGCTTTATTGAAAAGAATAAAGTTTGATGTCACCATGATGGAGATCAGTGTTTGCTTTAGTTGGGCTCTTGAACTTTTAGTTTAACTTTAATGTTTCTCTGGCTGCATTAGCTGTGTGTCTCTGATGCATATTAGTAATTGTAGCAATCCAAGAGAAACTCAGATCAGATGATGTTGGTCACTTTTTTGTGATAATAGTCATCATGTAGTGTGCTGCTTTATTAATACTACCTGAAATGAAATTTCTGATTAAGTTGTTAAATATTAGTTGTTCATTTAGCATGACAAAACTGCTATAGAAGATCCTGCAGGGCTGTGATATTCAGATTTTATGAAGTCATTATACAGAAAATGTTTTGACAGGATCATATAGACTCACTCAGACATCAAGAATCAGCGTATGAATCGCAACAATGGTGACAATGAAAAAAAATCTGAATTACTATAAAGTCACAAAAAGGCTTTGTTGGTTGTCACCATTGTTGAGATTCATATGTTGATTCTTGATGTCTCTATACGACAAAAAAAATTAGCCAGCTCAAAACTTTTTCTGTATAATATATATATATATATATATATTTTTTTTTTTTTACTTCAGATTGTTATAATACTGATGCCACAATATTTCAAGGGTTATGTGAAGAATTATGACAATAATTATAGACTTTGTATAAAACTAAACTCAATCTACATACAGTGCTACCCATACTAAAGTTGACTAAAAAGAGGAATAAAAAATCAACTTTTGGAAACTGAACTTAATGCCTTAATTAAAAAAATTAGGAAAAATCCAACCTTTAAGGACACCAATTTTCTTTGTGAATGAATAATGTGATTCGTAAATAAATAAATAAATGTTCTTCCTTAAAATACAGGGTGCATAAGTCTGGACACCCCTATGTGAAATTTCCATAGAGGCAGGCAGATTTTTATTTTTAAAGGCCAGTTACTTCATGGATCCAGGATACTATGCATCCTGATAAAGTTCCCTTGGCCTTTGGAATTAAAATAGCCCCACATCATTACATAGCCGCCACCATACCTAGAGATTGGCATGGTTTTATTTCAGTTAGCCTAATAGCTAGTTTGATTTGCATTGAGAGATGATCTTATGGAAAGTACCCCATGCCAATCTCTAGGTATGGTGAAGGCTATGTGATGATGTGGGGCTATTTTAATTCCAAAGGCCAAGGGAACTTTATCAGGATTCATAGTATCCTAAAAAAAAATTACAAAAAATACTTAAAAATAAAAATCTGCCTGCCTCTATGGGAATTTAACATAGGGGTGTCCAAACTTATGCACCCTGTATTTTAAGGAAGAACATTTATTTATTTACGATACATTATTCATTCACAAAGAAAATTAGTGTCCTTAAAGGTTGGATTTTTCCTAATTTTTTAAATTAAGGCATTAGGTTCAATTTCCAAAAGATGATTTATTATTCCTCTTTTTAGTCAACTTTAGCATGGGTGTCTAAACTTATGCATAGCACTGTATTATGAAATCTAATTCAGAAATTTGACTGACACATCAGTGAATCAGATCATCATATGATGACTATAACATCATCAATGAATGACCAAGATCATCTGATATTTTCTCCAGCATTTATTGCTATAACAAATGTGTATCAAATACACAGTTAAAGCAGCCAGAGAAAAATAAAAGTTATAAATTCAAGGGTCATGAGCCCAACTAAAGCAGACACTGATCTCAATCATGGTGACATCAAATTTTTTTTAAAGTTTTTTACACTTTATTTAAATTAGCATATTTTACTTTAATTTTATGGTTTTTGTTTGGCAGCCGCAGCTGCCAGTCATTTGACCCTTTTTTTACGATTTTTTTACAATGATGGTATTTGACCATAATAATGCAGGAAATACCTGTGAAATAACAGTGCTTTTTCGGTTTATTTAAATTAGAATATTTGACTTTATTTTTAAGGTTTTTGTTTGGCAGCCGTATAGCTGCCAGTCATTTGACCCTTTTTTTACGATTTTTTTTACAATGAAGGTTTATGATCGTGATTATTCAGGAAATACCTGTAAAATAACAGTGTTTTTCAGTTTATTTAATTTAGGATGTTTTACAGTTTTTTGGGGGGGCTGACAGTCATTTGACCATTTTATCATTTAACTGTTTTGTTTCTGTTAAATTACAGATTATATTTGTAATTTTACATACATTTTTATGTAATTTAAGAAAACAGGAAAAATACTGTATTAAAAATACAATCAATTTTCAGTACAAAAAATGTGAATTGCTAGAATTTGTCATTAATGTCACAATACCTAAAATAACAGCTGATTTTTTATTTTACAGATATTATTTGTAATTTTACAGTGTTTTGACTACAATTTAAAATTAAAGAAAATGATCGTCAAAAAATCACAGTTATTTTCTGTAAAATTTGGATTTTTTTTTACAGTGAAGTATAATTATTATTTATGAAGATAAGTTAGAGTCCAAGGTTCAAAGGAACAGTTATAACACTCACACACACACACACACACCCTTACGAAAAAGAAGTTTATTCAAGTGTGCTATTAGTAGGCTATACTTCTTTTAAACTAAAAAATAAGAAAGTATACTTTCAGTCTACTTTTTATATACTTCTCAGAAATATACTTCAAATTCCACTTAAGTATACTTGACTTATACTGACAGAAAAGTCGAAGTATATTTGGCCTATACTTGTTGATCGATATATACTTAAATGTATAATTAAGTATTCTTGGCTTGTACTTGTGTTTACTAGTGTTTGATTGAGTAGCTTATTAAATACTTTTTTAAAAACATAATATTGCACACTGTTGTATAAACTAACATGTTCAGCTTTAGTAACAAACTTTCGGGTGGAATAGCTTATAGAGTAAATAAAATAAGCATGGAAAATAAGTTTATTCAAGTGTTCTATTAGTATACTTCTTTTCAACTAAAAAGAAGAAAGCATACTTTCAGTCTACATTTTATATACTTCTCAAAAATATACTTAATTACACTTAAGTGTAGGCTACTTGGCCTATATTTGTACTCAATCTTTTGATCGAGATATACTTAAAAGTTAAATTACTCAAAGCATACTTGGTTTGTAGTTGTGTTAACTCTTTTGATCGAGTAGCCTATTAAATATACTTTTTTTACATCGTTTTTCATATACAGTCTTATGAAACTTTGTTTGAAAATATTGATTAAAATATTGATATAAAACAGATATGTTTCTAATTCTGCGTATCTGAATTTTTGTGTAAGCTAGTCCACTGGTGTACATAGGAATTTACTTTAATTCAACTTTTCCCCACCATTGACTGAATTTTCCAGCTATCCATGTTTTCACTGGTATACGGTAGGGGGCGCTATGACACATGTTCTTCTAGTACAGAATCTCTGGATCAAAACACAGGAGAAGAAGAAGCTGAAACAAGTGACAGAAGATTGCTCACTCAAATGTAAAATAATGTGATCATCAAACATTAAACAGCTTGTAAATCAAAACTGCTTAATGTTTCCAAATGAAGCGTAACCCATTAAGAGAAAACAACTGAAGCTGTGGGGGTGTCGGACTCGATCTACTCCATCTGTGTTTGATCATCGTTCTGAATCTGATCAAGGCATAGTCTTTGACAAAAATGTGATTTTGTTTAAAATGTTGCCTTTCTTTATGAAACTTACCGACATTCAAGTGTTGATGAAAAAGGATGCATGAAGCTAATAAAAGGTTTTTAAAATTAAAGTAGAGTTAAAGGTATTTTTCAAGTATAAAAAATAACATTTGAACATAGTAGTATAGGCTTACTGCAAGTGCAAAAATTGTATATAAATAGTAAACTATAAGTATAATGTTAAGTTCACTTAAAGAAAACTTGTATAAAACTACTAAACTAGTAGTTTACTGAGAGTACACTAAAAGAGCAAAAATAATACATAAATGGTAAACTATAAGTATGATGTTAAGTTCACTTAAAGAAAACTTGTAGTATAAAACTACTAAACTAGTAGTTTACTGAGAGTACACTAAAAGAAAACTTGTAGTATAAAACTACTAAACTTGTAGTTTACTGAGAGTATACTTCAAAGTTGCTACAAGTATTAAAATAGTAAACTACTAGTATACCCATAAGTTCACTTGCAGTACAAATGAGAAACATAATTATTAACTAGTTGTGCACTTAAAGTTTACTACTGTTACACTTATAGTACACTTAAACATATACTTTTATATACTTCAAGTGGGCCAATTTAGTCCCAAGCGGTATTAAAATAGTACACTTACAAGTTTACTACTAGTACATATTGACATTAGTATACTTACTACATAAAGTATACTTAAAAATATACTTGAACATTACTCAGGTATACTTCATAAAATGAACTTGAAGTATACTTTTTTTTCGTAAGGGCACACACAACCATTTTACGCTTTATTGTCCCCAAGGGGAAATTTGTCTTAATCTCAAGATGCCCACATCCATCCCTCATTCCACGCAGTGTGTCATATTCAATGACTTTACATTCAACAGTCCCACACATACTTAACAACATACCTAAACCATAGGGGTTGCACGACTACTGATTTCTGCTAGTCGATTTCTTATCAAAACAATACTCGAGTTACTCGACTACTCGTGGTTCATGCTACTGTAAATGAAAAGACATGAAATGGCTAGATCTTATCAATAAACATTTATTAATTCATAGCCTAATGCAACAATTACATAAGTAAACTCTCAAAACATTTTTGAACATTTTTAAATTTTCATGTAACAGTCTAAAGCCAAATAAATAGCCGTTCTTGCCTTTCATTTCAGACGTCTGCTTCTAGGGGCCGTTCACATATCGCGTCTTTTCCACGTTCAAGGTCGTTATTTCAAATGTAGGCGCGCGGCGAGCGCGCTCATAATGAAAGCAACATGGTGCGCTAGTTTTTCCAGGCGGGTTTTTCCTTCTCATCTCCAGAAATATATCTAGTAGTAAAGCTAATGCAAGGGCTAGAAATCAATTAATCCTTTGCTGAATGATACTTCTTCGTCGTCATCATGGAGAGCGCAGTTTGGTTGCATAGCAACGACAGACGCCACGGGAGCGCAAGCGCTTGTAGGAGACAGCGGCACGGCCGCGCGCGCTTTCCACACATTTTTAGACGCAATATGTGAACGGCCTCTTTCAGAGTTGGCCAATTACAATATTTTTGGCATTCTTGATGAAATACTTCCACACATCTGACGTGTGGTGTCTGTTGGTGACGTTCGCCATTTTTAATTCATTTATGGTTAATGGACGCTCGAGTAGTCGATTGTTTCCAACAGCGTCGACTAGTGGTTGAAGTAGTCGATCTATCGACTACTCGACTAGTCTATGCAAGCCCTACTAAACCATAACACAATAAAAAATATAAGCATCATAAAAAAATCAGTGTGTTACAGTAACCACTGACAAGTAGATGTGTGCAAGTAGGCCAATAAATACAAATTTCCTAAAAGTGGCTGTAAGACCTGTTTCTAGCACCACTAGCTGCACGCACCAACCAGTGAGTTGAAAGTGTGTATTTATTTCAGCACCTATGTTCATATAAGCAGCATAGTAGTTGAGAGAAGAGTTCGTTGCGGAGCTATTTTGCCACACAGTAAAAATTACATCATAAATCAACACAATCTTTAACAACAAAGCTTTTATGAAGCAGCAAAACACTGGAGCAAAAAAGTTCAAACATGTTGCATTGTGATTAATTGTCATTTTGATTTAAATTTGATTCCATAAATTAGATGTTCATTCAATTTTATGATGATCAGGTTTGTCTTAGTCGCCAGCTCCTGATAACCATTTTATAACTTGGCCATTTTTTAAACAAATACTCGATCCAGTAACCCAGAAATGGCTGTATTTTCTGTATGCTGCCAGTGTAAAAGCACACAAGCCTGCTGCTGTATACGCTGCTACTTAGCACGGTGCGAAACAGGCCTAATTTATCTCACAGGACTAACAAATTCAGTTATACTTTCATGCCATGACAATGAGTCATTTTAACAATGTGGCGATATTATCTTGATTCATGTCAATGGTATGTGCCTCCCAACACATTTATGTAAAAGGTATATTTCTATATAACAGTGAGGCCTCAGGCAGGTAACAAAAAACAGTTCATCGGCTCTGTTTATCTAAATATCTGGTCTCTGTCTCCCTCATAGGTTCTCTCTGCCAGTTAGATGGTAAGTTGTCTTAGTCTTAATGACCATAACACTCTTGTTTCACATACTGTATGTGTATTGATAGGGCATTTTAGTTGAGAATTCCCTCACTTTCTTTCCTATAATCAGTGTGTGGTCAAGCTCCCCTCAACACCAAGATTGTTGGAGGACAGGCTGCAGCGGCAGGGTCTTGGCCGTGGCAAGTCAGCCTTCAAAGTGCCAGCTTTGGTGGCCATTTCTGTGGCGGGAGTCTAATCAATAAAGACTGGGTTTTGTCTGCAGCTCACTGCTTCCAAAGGTATGAAATTGAAGCTTAAAGGGTTAGTTCACCCAAAAATGAAAAATCTGTCATCAATTACTCACTCTTGTGTTGACCCATAAGGCTTTTGTTCATCTTTTAAACACAAATGGAGATATGTTTAATGAATTTTTAGAGATGTTCGTGTCAAGCAAGCATGCTTGAGCTTCCGTTTAAAAACTCTGAGTGCTTTATGTAAGTTTGCTGATTAATAATGTAAAAGCCTAAATTAAATCTGATAATCAAACACTGTAAAAAAATTATGTGATCAATAAGTTTGACGACATATGTTTTAATATCGCTAAGTCATCAAAATAAGTCAAATAAATAATTTTCAACTAAAAAAAAAAAAAAAAAACTCATATTTTAAAGTCAGTTTAATGTAATTTAAGTTGAAATAAACATCCAAGTTAATTGAACTTGAAAATTTAAGGCAGCAAATTTTGCGAAGACTTGAATTAAATCGCTCGATTCATATGGATTTGTTTTACAATCTCTTTATGAATGTTGAATCTTCAGAGTTTTGGGTGAATACTTTCAATGGAGGGACAGAAATCTCTCAGATTTCATTCAAAATATCTTCATTTGTGTTTCAAAGATGAATGAAAGTGTTGTAACAACAATAATTTTCATTGTTGGGTGAACTAACCCTTTATTTACAACTCAAGACACAATTATAAATTGATCAGAGTGGAATTAAAACTGAGTTTGCCTATTCACAGCTCCTCCATGGGTATCATTCGTATCTACCTAGGACGTCGGAGCCAATCGGGCTCAAACCCTTATGAGCAATCCAGGACAGCGATTCGATTAATTAACCATCCTAACTATAACGATCTTAGTAATGACAACGATATAGCACTGCTCCAGCTCTCCTCTTCTGTGACGTTCTCTGATTATATTCAGCCAGTCTGTCTGGCTGCTGCTGGTAGTGCATTTGGTGCAGGTACAGAGAGCTGGGTCACTGGATGGGGCTCGTTACAAGCTGGAAGTGAGTAAATATTTACTTGCAAATACTGTAAAGCTCAACAATTGACTGTAAATGGCTATTAAATGACACTAAAATGGTCCTCTCATCTATGTCACAGGCAGCCAGATTTCTGACATACTGCAGGAGGTGATGATACCAATTGTGAGCAACAGTGACTGTGATAATGCTTATAGAGGAGGCATCACAAGCAATATGATTTGTGCTGGATTGCTAAACCAGGGAGGGAAAGATTCATGTCAGGTATGACATCAATCATTTGAACCTTTTTTAATTTACAAATTACAAAAAAATGACCCAAGCCCAAACATTGAAACTCAAAATACGTCACTCTCACATTTGAAATAGATATTTTACAGTCACTAATATGAATGCAATTAGGACATAGGCTACTGCATCCGACAGTTGCGTCGCTTCACTGCTATTTAAAACACCTATCATGTGGCTTTATGTGATAGTAAACACTAAACAGTCCGTCGAATGTGCACTCCAGAATCTCGACGGAAGTAGAAGATCATCCAGGTACTTTTCACCTGTTTGTCGAATACTTTAAATTCAGACTCTTTTGCAGCAGCATTTTTCACATTCTACATATGGAAGTATGTAATCGGACTCAGCTGTCTCATCTTAGTACAATTTTAGCATTGTTAGAATATAAAATGCGTAAAATATTTCAATACAAGCATTTCAGTCAAATATAATGAATGCAATATGTCTAACCTGCGAAAAGATGACTTTTAAATTACTGCAACCTAGATATGGTTAAACTATAATTTGATTTTGTCCATCGGGAAGTGATCAGATGGTTGTGGTTTCTGGTTTGCTATTGCTGTGATGTCATGTGAGTGAAACGCCACGACAGTAAACACTTTATTAGAGAAGAGAAGAGATGTCGCCCGCGGGAGGAGAGGTTATTTTGAATAAAGATTATGAATATTTTTTAAAAATGCACAGAAAAAAATTATAGTGATTATAATAAACACTGCAATATTCCATAAAAATAAGAATTGTTCATTGTCAATTTTCCATGGTGACTTTAACAGTTAATTGTATATTTTCAGATGTATAAATGTTAAGTGTTTATCTATGCAGGGAGACTCTGGAGGTCCAATGGTCAGTAACGGCTCCCGGTGGATTCAGTCTGGCATTGTGAGTTTTGGTATAGGATGTGCTGATCCCAGATATCCCGGTGTGTACGCCCGAGTGTCTCGGTACCAGGATTGGATCAACTCTTACATGGGCAGCAACCAGCCTGGATTTGTCGAATTTTATTCCAGTGGATTCAGAAGCTCACCTGACCTGCTTTTATTTTCCATTTCTCTCACATTCTCCATTATTCCTTTCATATGCTCCCTATATCTCTCTTCAGAGATTATTTGAATGAAAATTCTCAGGGTTCTTTGATTAAGAGGACAATTGTGCTGTACAAGTTCTCAAAAGAGAGCAGGTATATTGTTATATTGTCATCTATTCTTTTTTTTTATAGATATACTATTCTTGGAAATATACTCCTATTACTGAGGTTTTTTTTTTAACGTTAATAGATTGTGTGAAGTTCAACAAACATGTGCCCTCAGAATGTTTGAATAATGAGGGTACAGTTTATGCCATTTGCAATTTCACTCTCTGAAAATTATGAAAAGGTCTTAATGTTTCAAAAAATTAATTAAAATTAAAAGAATTATAAACATTCCATTTCATCTTGCGTACTATATTTCATTTGGAACTTGCATGTGGAAATGTCAAAAACATGACACAAATTCAGATGCAATTTTACTGCCTGGAAAATTGAGAAATGTTTAATTAAGTATAAAATATTCTTTCTTGGTTCCAAATCAATGATTGTAGCACAACTGAAAATCAACAAGACTCTCTTTTTCAGTGTAGCCCACACTTTCCACATGTAACTCAATTTTGGCCTGTTTAGTCAAAATAATTTTTGGAGCATTTGCTTGTCAGTGTAATGAGGCCAATTATAGGCAGTGGCTCCTTTCCTGACCTCTGATCACGCTTTCCAAACTGGAATAGAATAATGTACACAAGTGTCTGACTTCAACAACAATCTGTGACGTATTTTCTTCCTCTCTGCCATCACTATCACTGCTTCCTGGTCCGTCCAAGCAGGAGACCCAGTGTGGTCACACCGGTAGCACCGCCTTAAGGACTGCCCCGACTGCTTCATTCCTCACTGATGTTCAACTTCTTCATTTCTTACTATGACCTTATTTTCTGATGCACTGCCATCACTATCATCATTACTTTCGGGAAAAGATACAGCTTTTCCTCTCTGTCTTCTATAAAACATACTAACATCAACCTAAAACACAGGCAAAAAGGCTATTATACTGCCGGCCAGTACTGAACAATAGTGCCAGATACACAGAAAACATGTATCCCCTAAAATTACTTTATCACTTAGGCCTATGCATAACACACAGATTATCGGTCTTTGAGTTACTGATTTTACAAAATGTGCATTAAAAATGACCAAAAACTTTTAGAAAACACATTTGATTGTACAATGATTTTTTCCCCTTTTATTTGGTTAATTTTTAGGTCTGACAGAAAGTAACAATAACATAAATATAGTAATATAGTATAAACAATATAGACACATACACACACACACACATATATATATATATATATATATATATATATACAGTGAGGAAAATAAGTATTTGAACACCCTGCTATTTTGCAAGTTCTCCCACTTGGAAATCATGGAGGGGTCTGAAATTGTCATCGTAGGTGCATGTCCACTGTGAGAGACATAATCTAAAAAAAAAAATCCAGAAATCACAATATATGATTTTTTAACTATTTGTATGATACAGCTGCAAATACGTATTTGAACACCTGTCTATCAGCTAGAATTCTGACCCTCAAAGACCTGTTAGTCTGCCTTTAAAATGTCCACCTCCACTCCATTTATTATCCTAAATTAGATGCACCTGTTTGAGGTCGTTAGCTGCATAAAGACACCTGTCCACCCCATACAATCAGTAAGAATCCAACTACTAACATGGCCAAGACCAAAGAGCTGTCCAAAGACACTAGAGACAAAATTGTACAAAAAAAGAAAAAACATTAACGTGCAACAAGTAGGCAACGCGTTGCTGCCTGTTCAATGAGTGCTGAAATCAAATACTCATCATTAAAGTCATTTTGCCTTCATACTTTTGGCATAAAGTTAAATATTTGTCATACCTGACCAGATTATGATAAAAAAAAAATAAAAAAATCACATCAGATAAGGAAGTTGTAGGTTGTGTTGGAATAATTACTTATCTTATTTAGCTGAAGTAAATTAAAAGCAATTCTCACGTATCCTTGCTTGATGAAGAATGAGAGAAGGCCCAACGATCAGTTGAAATTCAAAAGGCTGATTTTCGCGCTTCAGGGCAGTGACAAGTACATGTCCTCCAGTGGTTGTCAAGACACCGTTGGCACAACCTTAAGCAATGGCCCTGAACGGTGGTTCAATGTCAACATTGTGACAACGCTGTAACAACCTTCACCACACTACGTAGTTATAGCAACCTTTTGGCCATGTTGTTAAAACGTTGTTAGAAGGTTGGGTATGCAACGTTCTGTGTTTGCTGGGTAGAGTTGCAAAGGCTACCAGCCTGCAATGTGTTTAAATTAGCAGATTCTGTCAAGATACCAAACAATACTGTAAGGGGTTGGGGTCTTGATTTAAAAAAAAATGGAATTTATCTGCATATCTGCTAAAATTAGGTCCCAATGGAGCCTTGACAGCATGTGACCTAACATGGGCTAATGTCCCATTCACTTCCTTGTCACCAAAAATGTCAAGCAAATGGCTAATAGATTTTAATTTTATTGGTTGAAGGGGATGTCATATGATACTAAACTGTTTTTTTTTTTTTTTTTGGTTCAATATTATTATTGTATTTTAAATGCAATTTTCTCTGCTACATAAATGACGATAGCTACACCATAGAGAAGGGCCAAATTGACAAACGGGACACGCTTTTTTGGACTTAACAGACACGCGCCATTTGGGGAAGTGGGTTGCAATGATTTCCTGCAAGAGACTGATGCCATAGTGGCAAACATAATATCCACACTATATACTCAACCACTCGCATAGCATAGGTATGGAAGCTTGTTTCCGCCACGGAATTAAAAAAATGAAAATATTTTTTTTATCTCACAATTTAGAGAAAAAATTTCAACAAGCTTCCTTAAACTTTCATTATACCTGGCCACCAATAGGCTATTATTGACTGAAGTAAAAAGTGTGACAACTAGCTAACTATTTCACCAATATGTGTTGTAGGCTAATAACATGCGATTGCCATACGAGTTCATAAAATTAGTAAGTAGCTAATGGACTATGTGGAATCAAGTATGAGTCAAAATGGCATTTTGCAACTTAGCAACTCCATTTAAGCATTATAGAAGTATGCAGGTGAGCGGGGTGTGTATACACACTGGCTAGAATTGAAAACAAGGTGTGTCAGAGGTAAATAAATGTAGGGTCCTATTGAATGTGGCAGCACTTGTTTTACATGCCATTAGACACTCAGTGTCTATGCTACTCTCAGTTAAAGAAACAGACAAGAACATGAGGATGACATTGTGTCAAGCTGTGTGTGTTTCAGTGGCCATACTTCTCAACATAGCAGGTAAGATCTAAAATCATAAATGACAGGCCAGATATTAAAATAACTTTGTTTAATTGTAAATTTGTTTCAATTATTTAGGCCTATTATGCATCACAATATAGAACACATTTATTATTTTCTTTGTAACACCTAAAATGAACAGCCTACCAAACAAATGTTCTCTTTGTTAAAAACTAAGAATAGTAGGAATAAAATGACAATATTAAAAGTAAATGGAATTATATATGAACAGTTAGAATTATTTTATAGCATGACTGATGAATTGATTTTAATGTCTAAATGTATTCAATATAGTAAAACAAGCATTATTATTTCTGATGACATACATTTTAAAAATAAATTGGCTGTAATTTTTAAGTGCTGACTGCCAAACTAAAATGCTACAGTTCTCAACTGTGTCTCAATTGCTACGTTTAATAGAATGAAAGCAGGTGTTTGAGTCTATAATCACGAAACAATAACAGTTTTCATGGTAAAGATACTTTTTATGTTGTAAAAACTCAAGCTAAATATGTCACTCACTTAAAAAAAAAAAAAGTTAACTTAAGTAACTCGGTTGCCCTAAAATTTTGAGTTCAGTGATTTCTTTTGAAAAATGTATTTACCAAACAAGAATGACAATCTCTACTGATTATAATTCACTGCAGTTTATGTTACATCATCCATGTTTACATTACAGGACAAAATGATTCATAAGTTTTCCATTTTGGATTGGATGGTAATGAAACTGATATTGTAATGAAATAGTATTAGAAATAGTAAATAATATGGCATTACTGTAGAAATGTTCTGTCTTAATTTTTGTGCTGTGCTAGGTTTTGAAAGGGGTATGGAAATGTTTGTGTCTAAGTGAGTGTAATGATTCCTGTCTGGTGTTTCCCTTGTCTTGTGTGGACTTTAGTTATTTCCTGGTCTGTGTCATGTTTTGTAGTCCTTTGTAGTTTTTCTAGTTTATTAGTATCCCCAGGTGTTTCTGATTAACCATGCCCTCTTGTTATCTTGTTTAGCTTGTTAGTGTCTGTATTTAAACCCTGTGTCTTGTTACAGTGTTTGTGTTCATGATGTTGGGTGTGCGCTGTTCCCTGTGTCTGAGTGTTTGAGTCTGTCTTGTCTTTAGTTTATTTAATAAAAGTACTACTGCTGCATTTGGATCCTGCTTCCTTCTATGTTCCAGCCTGCCTCGTTACAGTGAGAAAAGAGTTCATGTAAATTAAAACATTTCGTGCCAAAGCAATGCTAAATAATCCACAGTTTAGCCTAAAGACTGCTGTTGTGAGTTTTGAAATGGTTTTGAAACCCTATTGAGAAATGTGTCCTAGTGATTGTAAAAACAAATAAATTGTATAACAAAGAAAGAGATTGGTTTAATCAACAAACTCCAAATATTGTTAGATATCTAAGTTTATTTGACAAAAGAAAAAACAAATGACGTAACCTGTAAATGACTCAAAATATGTGTTCCACAGACGGAAGTCTGTCGTAAATGTTTGGCATTCTTGGACAATGTAGAAAGAAAAGAAACCGGTACTCAAACAACCAGTTTTTCAGTTTGGTCAGCATATCTACATCTGCTAATCTCAAACCAGTTCTGACTGAAACACATGCACTGTCAAGAAAAGTAACACACAGAAAACCATTATTCATTTCAAAGTCTCAAAACTGTTTAGCAACTCTAAATATTTGTTATTTCTTTGTTTTTTCTTATTTTAGGATCACTTTGCCAGTTAGACGGTAAGATTCTACACTCTAATGACCAAAAAAAACAAAAAAAACTAAGTTTAATGAATTGGATCATGATTTGTTGATCTCAGGTGATTTAACTCCGACAATCTTCTTTTTTCTCTTTAGTGTGTGGTCAAGCCTTCCTCAACACCAAGATTGTTGGAGGAGAAAATGCAGTTGCGGGGTCTTGGCCCTGGCAAGCAAGCCTCCGTCGAATTTCAACTGCAAGCCATTTCTGTGGCGGGAGTCTAATCAATAAAGACTGGGTTTTGTCTGCAGCTCACTGCTTCCAGAGGTATGATGTATTATATTATGCTTCATATGTAGATCGATAGAGGAATTAAAACCGATATGTTTTCTATTACCAGCATAACCGCATCTAATGTAAAAATCTACCTGGGAAGCCAGTTCCAATCGGGCTCAAACCCTTTTGAGGTCTCCAGGACAGTGACTCGGGTCATCAATCATCCCAGCTATAGCTCATCTACCCAAAACAATGATATAGCACTGCTCCAGCTCTCCTCTTCTGTGACATTCACTGATTATATCAGGCCAGTTTGTCTGGCGGCTGCTGGTAGTACATTTAATGCAGGTACTAAAAGTTGGATCACTGGATGGGGCAAACTCAGCTCTGGAGGTGAGTTCAATCAAATACGTCAACGATTCAAAACTTTGAATAATGTGTCACAAGAAAATTTCCACTGGTTTATGTTATAGCCACCTCTATTCCAAACACACTGCAAGAGGTGCAGATACCAATTGTGAGCAACAGTGATTGTAACACAGCCTATGGAGGCAGCATAACAAGCAACATGATATGCGCTGGAGTAAATGGCAAAGATTCATGTCAGGTACATCAGATTCATGTTAGATATCACTCACTGTCTGTATATACAGTCAAGAGATGTTAACATTAAGTGTTTAACAATGCAGGGAGACTCTGGAGGTCCAATGGTCAGTAAGAACGGCTCCCAGTGGATTCAGTCTGGCATTGTGAGTTTTGGTATAGGATGTGCTGATCCCAGATATCCCGGTGTGTACGCCCGAGTGTCTCAATACCAGGATTGGATCAACTCTTACATGGGCAGCAACCAGCCTGGATTTGTCTCATTCAATTCCTCCAGCTCGGGCTCACACAGTCTCCTCTTATCATCCATCATTCCTCTTACTTTCTCCTTCTATCTGTTTTCTTAAAGACAGAGGCATAATTCTCAGGTTTTTCTGATTACAAGATTTTGGTACGCTTAAAAGTATAAACTATATAAACAGTACAGTAAAGTTTGGGGTTAGTAAAATTTCTTTCTATTCATCGATGAATCCTGAAAAAAAGTATCTTGTTTTCCACAAAAATATTAAGCAGCACAACTGTTTCACATTGATAATGTTGAAAATGTTTCTTGAGCAGCAAATCAATATTAGAATGATATCTGAAGGATCATGAGACACTGAAAACTGGAGTATTGATGCTGAATATTCAGCTTTACCATCACATGAATAAATTAAATTTGACAATTTATTAAAATAGAAAAGTTATTTTAAATGGTAATAATATATCACATTACCATTTTGACTGGGTTTTTGATCAAATAAATGCAGCCTTGATCAGAGACTTCTTTAAAAACACGAAGAAAAAAAAATCTTACTGACCCCAAGCTTTTGTGTATAAGCCACACTTTACTTATATTGTGAGCGACTAGAGAATATTAATTAACATAAAGCAATACAAATGCACAAATGCCACTTCCGTATTTAAATAAAGTATTGTGTATTGAAGAACTATAACCTAATAGTCTATTGTGTCTGTCCTTAATTTTGAAAGCTCAAAACAACCAAACTGCTCTTTGAAATGAACAGGGAAGGGTAGTAGGCTGACACACACACACACACACACACACACACACACACACACACACACACACACACACACACACACACACACACACACAAATGAACAAGGAAGGGTAGTAGGCTAACACACACACACACACACACACACACACACACACACACACATGAACAAGGAAGGGTAGTAGGCTAACACACACACACATAAATGAACAAGCCAAGGAATAGTAGTAGGCTAACACACACACACAAATGAACAAGGAAGAGTAGTAGGCTAACACACACACACACACACACACACACACACACCAATGAACAAGGAAGGGTAGTAGGCTAACACACACACACACACACACACACACACACACACACACACACACACACACAAATGAACAAGGAAGAGTAGTAGGCTAACACACACACACACACACACACACACACACACACACACACACACACACACACAAAAGAACAAGGAAGGGTAGTAGGCTAACACACACACACACAAATGAACAAGGAAGGGTAGTAGGCTAACACACACACACACACACACACACACACACACAGATTTCAATATATGCTTTGTTTGGGTTCACCACTGTGCAAAATTTAGTAAAGGGGCGCCATCTTGTGTTCTGGCCGATGACCTGCAGGCTCAAACAATAGATTTAAAAAATATATATATATATATTGTTACAGAAAATATACAACATTTGTACAAATACATACAATTCCCAACAAATATGAAAACAAATACATATATACGAGTAGTGCATAAGAGAAAACAATTTATGCCAGGGGTGAAAGATTACAAGAGATTAGGCTCAAACATTAGACATTTTTAAGTGAATGCATTTATTGAGTAATGAAAATATTTTCTTGCTTTAGTTTTTATCATTTCACTTCTCAGTCGTAAAGTGCTTTACTTTTTGATGTTTCTTCAGTTACAGGCTGAAACTAAGAAATGCATGTCCAGATTTTTTATAAAATTAACTTTTAATACTTTTTCAAATGCCTTTTATGTAGGCTACACTAATTGAATTGCTTTGTCCTGTTCACTGATCTATATATAATGATATTGTCATTATATAGATCAATGGTCCTGTTATGTAATTCCATCAGAAATAAATTAATTATACAAAATTGTATAGCTAATGACAAATCCAATCAAACAGATAAATAATCACAACCATAAACCTTTCAGTATTTATTTTTGTGAAGATTTAATTTTCACAAGAATTACCACTTTGTGTTCTGGTCACCAAGGAGACATTAATGTGAGTAAAAAGCATGCTTGAGATAAAACATGAGACGTAATGTATGAAGTAAACGAAACAAATAATAACCCACAGTTCCCTTTCAAAAGCTATTAGGGGGAAGAGCGCTATAGGAAGAAAACACCTTTGTTTGACCGGTTGTGAACACGCTATGGCAAACACGCTAAACAATCGAAATGCGCTATAAATAGATGCGTGACAGGTGCGCTCATCAGGTTCCTTTATCTTCAAAACCGCATTGTGGTCGTGTGTGCACGCTAGGGATGGGCAAATTATACAGTGAGGAAAATAAGTATTTGAACACCCTGCTATTTTGCAAGTTCTCCCACTTAGAAATCATGGAGGGGTCTGAAATTGTCATCGTAGGTGCATGTCCACTGTGAGAGACATAATCTAAAAAAAAAAATCCAGAAATCACAATATATGATTTTTTAACTATTTATTTGTATGATACAGCTGCAAATAAGTATTTGAACACCTGTCTATCAGCTAGAATTCTGACCCTCAAAGACCTGTTAGTCTGCCTTTAAAATGTCCACCTCCACTCCATTTATTATCCTAAATTAGATGCACCTGTTTGAGGTCGTTAGCTGCATAAATACACCTGTCCACCCCATACAATCAGTAAGAATCCAACTACTAACATGGCCAAGACCAAAGAGCTGTCCAAAGACACTAGAGACAAAATTGTACACCTCCACAAGGCTGGAAAGGGCTACGGGGAAATGGCTAAGCAGCTTGGTGAAAAAAGGTCCACTGTTGGAGCAATCATTAGAAAATGGAAGAAGCTAAACATGACTGTCAATCTCCCTCGGACTGGGGCTCCATGCAAGATCTCACCTTGTGGGGTCTCAATGATCCTAAGAAAGGTGAGAAATCAGCCCAGAACTACACGGGAGGAGCTGGTCAATGACCTGAAAAGAGCTGGGACCACCGTTTCCAAGGTTACTGTTGGTAATACACTAAGATGTCATGGTTTGAAATCATGCATGGCACGGAAGGTTCCCCTGCTTAAACCAGCACATGTCAAGGCCCGTCTTAAGTTTGCCAATGACCATTTGGATGATCCAGAGGAGTCATGGGAGAAAGTCATGTGGTCAGATGAGACCAAAATAGAACTTTTTGGTCATAATTCCACTAAACGTGTTTGGAGGAAGAAGAATGATGAGTACCATCCCAAGAACACCATCCCTACTGTGAAGCATGGGGGTGGTAGCATCATGCTTTGGGGGTGTTTTTCTGCACATGGGACAGGGCGACTGCACTGTATTAAGGAGAGGATGACCGGGGCCATGTATTGCGAGATTTTGGGGAACAACCTCCTTCCCTCAGTTAGAGCATTGAAGAAGGGTCGAGGCTGGGTCTTCCAACATGACAATGACCCGAAGCACACAGCCAGGATAACCAAGGAGTGGCTCTGTAAGAAGCATATCAAGGTTCTGGCGTGGCCTAGCCAGTCTCCAGACCTAAACCCAATAGAGAATATTTGGAGGGAGCTCAAACTCCGTGTTTCTCAGCGACAGCCCAGAAACCTGACTGACCTAGAGGAGATCTGTGTGGAGGAGTGGGCCAAAATCCCTCCTGCAGTGTGTGCAAACCTGGTGAAAAACTACAGGAAACGTTTGACCTCTGTAATTGCAAACAAAGGCTACTGTACCAAATATTAACATTGATTTTCTCAGGTGTTCAAATACTTATTTGCAGCTGTATCATACAAATAAATAGTTAAAAAATCATACATTGTGATTTCTGGATTTTTTTTTTTAGATTATGTCTCTCACAGTGGACATGCACCTACGATGACAATTTCAGACCCCTCCATGATTTCTAAGTGGGAGAACTTGCAAAATAGCAGGGTGTTCAAATACTTATTTTCCTCACTGTATATCATTATATTTTATGATTTCTATGCTGTTTATATGTCAGAAAGAATATATGATCATGTAACATAGGCTATATACATATATAAATGTTAGTAAATGGACTTGCAAAGTGAAGCATTCACGTGACTGGAAAGAAAGTGAGGCTTCGTTTCTCTTACGAGAGGTTCTCTCGTATTGCGTAAGTTGCTTATGCTACGGGTAAAGTCATCTTTTCTCGAGATATTGAAGCCAAAAATTATCCTTAATTTTGTATTTATTGTCAACGTGTTGCAGCAGCTAGCAGACCTAGAGCGGGCTAGCGCGCTCATTGGCTGCTCTGTGGCAACTGCAGCAGCCTACCACTGAGCCCTGCGTGAGTGACGCGCCCCCACGCGCCATAGCCCGCCAGAATGGGTGTAGCTTAGTGTATATAAGGATGGGCTTGGGGGCTGCTTACCTGATTTTCATCTCTTCAGCGAAGCTCTCCGCATCGCTGGATCCTCTGAGAGAAGCCGACGCCGTTGACTCAAGCGACAAAGCACGCCCAGGACAGCGCCTGAAAAAGCCGGACGATTCTCGTCGCCTTCAGCCATCCGGCATCATATCCTTTTACTGCCTGTGTGTGCGCTCGCCGCTGCGACACACACTCTTTCTAAAAGAGCGCGAGGCATTTTACGTCAAATGCCTCATATTTCCTGCGGCTCTTGCAGAGCCCCGCTCAGCGACAGAGACCGCCATGTTATCTGCGCTCTCTGTCTGGGCCGTGACCACGCAGCCCTCGCCCTTTCCTCGGGCGGCTGCGTCCACTGCGAAGAACTGACCATGTCGACCCTGCGGGCTCGACTTGAGATGTTCGACACCGAAGCTGCACCTCCGCCCGCCTCCGCTGGACCACGCTGCAAGAAGCATCGCTACCAGAGGCTACCGGAGCCTGACATGGCCCGCAAGTGCTTGCCGGAACCTTCCCCTCGAGCCTCGCTTTCCCCTTCTCCGTGCTCCCTCACGGATGCACAGATGCCGGTTGCTGCCCTCACTGTCGACGCCTCGGGAGATGAAGCGGACGAGGACGCCATAAACGACAGCTGTTCCCTCATGGCTTCAGGAAGCGAGGACTGGTCTGGTTCCATCCCAGACCCCGCCCCTTCGCTCCAGGAGTCCGGTGGGACTCGGGCCAGCGTGGAGGCTCAACTCATTCGCCTCCTCACGAAGGCAGTCGGCCAACTCGGCCTCGAGTGGTCCCCGCCTGAAGAGCCTGCACCCAACAGGCTCGATGGGTGTTTTCTACCTGGCCGCCGCCATGCGCCCGCCTCCAGGTCAGCACCCTTCCTGCCAGAGCTCCACAGCGAGCTCACAAAATCGTGGAACGCTCCATTCTACGCGAGAATTCACTCCTCTATCTCCTCGACGCTCTCCCAGGTGGACGGCGCCAGTGAGAAGGGGTACAAGTCCATTCCACCCGTGGAAGAGGCGGAGCGCACCTCTGTCCGCCCTCCGCTGGATGGCGCGCAAAGGCTGCCCTCCCGTCCAAAGCCTGCCGGGCCACCTCAGCTCTTGTCGGCCGCGCCTTCACCGCCGCGGGACAAGCTGCCTCCGCCCTGCACTCGATGGCTGTGCTCCAGATCCTTCAGGCCGATCTCCTCTGTGAATGGGACGAGAAAGGCGCGGATCAGTCCATCGTGACGGATTTGAGAAGTGCAACAAACCTCTCCCTTCGCGCTACGAAATCCTCTCAGCCTCCGCAACGACGCCAGGGCGCTTGCCAGAGATCGCGCTCGTCAAGCCGCCGAGGGCCGCCTCCCTCACAGGGACCCCGGCCTAGGATTGCGTTGACACCTGAGCCAGCGAAGTCCTCCTAGCATCAAGGAGGAAAAGGTGGTCGAGTCCCGCTGCGGCAGGACCGCCATCAAAACATCTCGCTCTGTCAGTTCCCTTAGAAAAGGCGACTGCAGATGTGTATTTTGCAGCCAACGAGCGTGTCGCGCAACCCGCTCACCTACACACAAACGCCGTTTTTCCGGCAACCCAGAGAAATCTCATAAAGAGTACAATTTCTGGTTATCCGGCTCATGCCGATGGTGTCTTGAGTGTAGAAAATGTGCCCGCTTCCCAGTGTTCACCCCTACACATAAGCACGGTTCCCCCGGTGTCATTCTCCCATGCAGAGCCCACTCTCACGAAGCTGGCTTATGCCGCTCATTGCCCACGGTTCTTTTCAAAGAACGAGGATGCGCTGGCCCAAGCGTGGCCCAGCTGCCCGCTGTACGCTTTTCCCCCGATCTCGCTGTTACCACAGGTAATCAGGAGAATCAGGGAGACGGGCCACTCGGTGCTCCTCGTAGCCCCGCGATGGGAAAACCAAGCCTGGTTCCCAGAGCTGATTCAGCTGACGGACCTAGCCCCATGGCCAATTCCGGTGAGAAGGGATCTCCTCTCTCAAGTCGGCGGCTCGATTTGGCATCCTCATCCAGAGCGCTGGTCTCTGCATGCATGGATAATCAACGGATACCCGTTGTCCTGCCAGGAGGCCATGAAAGCACATCCCTTTGAACCGTTACAGACTGTGGATTTGAAATACCTTTCGTTCAAAACCGCTTTTCTGATAGCCCTGTCATCAGTCAAGCGCGTGGGTGACCTACACGCGTTATCTGTTAACGCCGCGTGTCTCGAGTTTGGGCCTAATGACTCTAAAGTCATCCTCAAGCCGAGACATGGTTATGTCCCCAAAGTGCTCGGCACTCCTTTCAGAGCGCAAGTTATTACGTTATCGGCCCTGCCAGGCTCCGGTAGCGAAGTCGATGTTTACCTCCTTTGCCCTGTTAGAGCGCTAAGGGTTTACATCACGCGCTCCGCCGCCTTCAGGCGCTCGGAGCAGCTCTTCGTTTCGTTCGGTGGACGCACCAAGGGGCTCGCCACCTCGAAACAGACTCTGTCCAGGTGGATTGTTGACGCTATCGCGGCAGCATATGCGTCAAAAGACCTGCAGTGCCCTTTGGGCGTTAGGGCTCATTCCACTAGAGGCATGGCCTCTTCGTGGGCTTGGTCCAGCGGGATTTCTATTCACGACATTTGGATGGCGGCAGGCTGGGCCTCCCCCTCTACATTTGTTAGGTTCTACAACCTAGAAGTTCCCGCCCTGCAGGCTAGACTTCTGTCAGTCTAAGTTGCGAGTATGTTCTGCTCAGGTTTGTTCACGTGCAGGCTACTCTCACGCTAATCATAGCTCCCCTGGCTGAACTACACTGTGAGGATAGATATCCACGTGTCAGTATGGATCGGCTGTGCCGCTCTGTATTCCTTGCCACATGATACTGTGTGCTTATGTACATGTACTGGCCCACCCGTCTTATTCCCACTAATCTGTGTCCCCTGGGTGTGCCCTTGGGACTATATGTGGTTGATGCTGGCGCGCACGGCATCTCATAAGAGAACATACTCGGTTACTAATGTAACCTCGGTTCTCTCTAGAAGAGGGAACGAGTATTGCGTAACTTGCAGTGCCCGCCTCGAGCTGGTATCGCTTCAGTCGATGAAAACCAGGTAAGCAGCCCCCGAGCCCGTCCTTATATACGCTAAGCCATACCCATTCTGGCGGGCTATGACGCGTGGGGGCGCGAAGCAGCCACAGGGCTCAGTGGTAGGCTGCTGCAGTTGCCACAGAGCAGCCAATGAGCGCGCTAGTAAGCCCGCTCTAGGTCTGCTAGCTGCTGCAACGCGTTGACAACAAAATGAAGGATAATTTTTGGCTTCAATATCTCGAGAAAAGATGACTTTACCCGTAGCGTAAGCAACTTACGCAATACTCGTTCCCTCTTCTAGAGAGAACCGAGGTTACTTTAGTAACCGAGTACGTTTTCGTTGATCGCATGTTTCTCTGAAAACTATACGCGCTCGGGCACGGACCTATGGCTAAGCCACGCCCCCTCCACTCACTCGGACAAACAGTCAACATTCGGTAACAGGCGCTATGACAGCTGTCACAGTTGGAGACATTTCACAGGAGGCATGATTTTTGGAGACAGAAAGATTATATATCATCTCAAAGTCACCAAAAGGGCCTTAACTATGCATTGGAGGGTTATATTAATCATTTTATTTTGAGAAGGTCGATGAAATGCTTCAGCTCCAGACAAAGATTTAAAGTTACATTGTGTAAACGTTATAGTTTGGTGCTATTTCGCTTCAAACGCTCGCTTTATACGCGCGAATTTGACGCTCTATTCGCGTTTGGTGTGAACGCAGCATAATGAACAGGCTGCGATGTCAAGATTGCAATGCTGGAATGCGTGTGTGTGTGTGTGTGTGTGTGTGTGTGTCAGAGACATAGACAGTAAAGGTCAGAGAGAGGCGCGGGCGCGATCGCGATCGAACAGTGGAAACATAAAAACATACTCCATTTTGTTCATACAGGACATCATTAAAACTGCATTTAGCAGTTTAAAAGTTTAAAAATGTTTAGCCTAACGTTACTTATATTTGTGTAAAACACAACAATGTGCTTTTGTCAAACTGTACTCTTGTCAAACTGCAACGCAGCTAGAAGCTAGGCTAACGTTACTTTAGAGATGTTAAAGGAGTCATAATGTAGAAATTTCACTTTTCCACGAGAATCAATGTATGTTATGATTGCATAATGATTGTACACTGGCCGGGAAGCCGATATTTAAAAGTGAAGCGTTTGTTTACCTCAGGGTTTGTAAAATAGGCCACGTGCACGCGCACGAAAAAACGAGATTTTGATTTCTTCCCCCTCTTGACGTCAAGACGGGGGAGGATATACCAAATATGGACACCGCAAACCTATGCCGCGGGAAGCGGGGTAAACACGGGGAATGGACTCTACGAATGCTAGCCACATCTTTCCACTTTGTTTTACACTAGAAGCTACAGTAGTGACGGTACAGGAGTCCATGCTCAGTGGCTAAAACTGTTTAAATGCAAGTATGAAAACAATATACCACTAAACATTATTAGCCAAACTCATGCAAAACATGCAGTTTGAAAGTAGCTTTCAGTTAGTGGGGCTTCTGTAAGAATGTATCTGGAAATGGTGTATTTTTTCTACGACCAATCAACGCGCCCCTCATTTGCATTATTATAATGACCGTCCACGACAGCCAAAACATCGCATCAGATCTCGCGAGACAATAATGCCTTTAGAAATAAGGGTCTGAGGGGCTCTGTGTTGATTTTTTTTCCACTTTTCTTTTTTAGAAGTGCCTGAAAGACTATAATAGAGCATTGGGTATCCAAGGTAACACAACATTATGACTCCTTTAAAGATAACGTTCAAATACGTTGTTGACTTACCTTAGAACAGATGTAGACATCCTTGTTTAATTTATCCACGTTTAGTTGGTGTTGTGGTCTAAAGTTACCACATCAATTAATCCAGAGCAGACACTTCTCAGTTGAGATGTGGTTTGGGAAAGGGTAAAAAATACACACCGTCGCACAGCCTCTCAGGATACCTAGTGTTGGAGTTGAATGTACCCCATGCACACCCTTTGACCATTTTAAACTTAAAATGACAAGAAAAAACTGATAAAAACGAATGAAAACTGACTAACTGCAATGCATTTCAATGGACGTGGAAGCAGAGAATGTCCGAGACCCGAGTGTATTGGGTTAGCTATGCGCACTGTGATTGGCTCATCGCGTTTGGGGGCGTGGCTTAGCCATAGGTCAATTGCGCTGCGTCCTCGATACGCGCTTTGAAGCTTCAGTGTCAAATGTAACATCACTAGTGCACGCAAAACTTTCTTAGCTGTCACTTAGTCAGGGAGTTAGTTTTGTCAGGCAGGAATTTTTGTTTCACTCTCTTCCTCTTTCTCTCTCACAAAAGAAAATAGTTGAAAAAAAGAAAGTTATGTCGAGAGAGTCTAAGAAATCCATGGCGTGCGAGTAAGCCTCAACACTGTTATGGCTGTGCTGTTATTTTATTTTATAAATGTCTTAAGTATTTCGGAGAAAAGGAGTTTTCCCCATACGCAATTATATCAGGGAACCGAAGTTACGTCAGTAACAGAGACGTTTCCCATTAATTTCCAATGCGATAATTTTTCACCGCGACCAGTAGCCTACAAGTGTGACTATTTTTACAGGACTATTTAACCTTTTCGAGTCATGTCCATGATTGTGTGTGTGTGTGTGTGTGTGTGTGTGTGTGTGTGTGAGAGAGAGAGAGTGTGTCAAGAAAAGCCAAAATTCTCTAGCAAGTTTCGTACCATTCCGATGAAGTAAAAAATAAAAATAAAAACCCAAAACGTTGGCACATTGTGGTTGAGGCAAAGAATGAAAAACAGGATCTATGTGCATCAGTCTTATTTATTAACAAAATCAAAATAACAAAAAAGTTTACTCAGAACTCAGAACAACCATTAGGCCTAATATAGATAATAAAAGACAAAGAACAACTGAAACTGCGGGCAATAAATATACAGATATAAACTAGGGACTAAACGAGATGTAACAGATGTAACAAGTTAGAACAGACATAACAACATAATTATTTTTTTTGTCATGAACCAAGATCACCAGAGGGTCAACCATCAAAAATGTCTGGAACTCTGGATGATAGCAAAGAGCCTAAATCCCATTCCCAGTCAACAATTTGATCTCACAGTGAGCTCCCAGGATACTCATGATCTGGTCGCAATGTGAGGTCACAGCAAGCTAAAAGTGTAACCTTACAGCGCACTAACTGTGTGTTCATACTATGGTCACAATGTGAGGTCAAAGAGCACTCACTGAGGGCTCAAACTATGTGCTCACCATGTGAGACCACTGTGATAATGAAATATGACCATACTGTGATATCACTGTGAGTTCACTGTGATCTAAATTTTCTCTAATATTGGTCAGTTATCACAAACATTGTGTAGAACATATTTTACTACCATCAACAAAGTATTTCAAAAATTCAGTTTCCTTGTTTTTTTTTTTTTTGGTGAGTATTCTTTTCAGCCTGGTGTTGGCACTTGACACAAATATTTCTATTTGACGGATGCATTCAGATTCTGGTGATTCGTAAAAGTACAGACTGCCTTTCTTGTTTTGTTTCAGCAAACAATCCAGGTCTGTTTTGAAATGCACATTTAATCTAATCTCCAACTGTCAGTAAAAATATTCTCATTACTTAAATACAGAAAGAGACTGCAAAACACATTGATAAAGGACTAGCTGATTAAAGGAGAAATGATTGGGGTTGCGCTGTGTATCTAAATACTGGCACACATATTACACAATGTGACCAGTTTAAAGAGGTTGCTGTGCAATACAAGACCAGGTGCTGTGAAGAAATACCTACTCTTACCACAAGAGGGTGTGTGTGTGTGTGTGTGTGTGTGTGTGTGTGTTTATCTCTGAAATCCACCAGGCAGTTTTGTTGTTGGTGAATATGATTTAACGATGTTCAACATGTTCCTGGATCAACATCCAGGAACAATATTTCAATCAACCAATCACATTTGAGGTAGGCCTACAAGTTTACAGTTTATGTCAAGTATAGGCTTACAACCAGCGTTAGGTGCATCAGTGTTATTCACCTATCATTTCCATCTGATTTTAGGGATAACTTTTGGATAGGGTTAGGTTTAGATGTTGATCCAGGAACATGTCTTATTTGGCAAAATCACAGCGACTGGGGTTTAAACTGCCAGTCATGTATTAGGCTATTAGTCTTGTGTGTATGTTAGAAGAATGTGTGTGTGTTTTGTAATGTGGTCTTTTGTCTTTTACTTACATAAATTGTGCACTGTCATCACTTGTGACACACTCTACAGACACACTCTTAACATTTTGTAGTGTTGCGCATTGGTGTGGATTACAGGCTGTGTGTGTCTGTACAGCCTGTTGCTGTGATGACTGATGTGTCTTTATCAGATTTGCCCTCTTATGCAATATAATTCTTCCACACCACACCAATTAAGCACACAGTCTCCTAGTTGTATTAAGCACGGGGAACATTTATTTAAAGGAAGAGACGTCACGTTGTTTGTTATGATCTCACAAACACTTGAAAAGAAAGGAAAATATGTTTTAAATTGTGCACTCTTGGATTGTACACGGGGATCCTGAAAGCTTCGTAACAGCACTCACTCTCTAAACAAGTGTTTATCTCTCTGTG
This sequence comes from Rutilus rutilus, assembly GCF_951802725.1. NCBI lineage: Eukaryota > Metazoa > Chordata > Actinopteri > Cypriniformes > Leuciscidae > Rutilus > Rutilus rutilus. The sequence continues at coordinate 49,031,200 of NC_140209.1, forward strand.
TGTGTTGCCATGCAATGACTCGCAACACAAATTGGTTATGCGGGTTATCTGAGAGCTCAAGCACATTAATGATACTGGCACATAATGGTGAAGATACTTCATACCAATAAGCTTCCAGGAGACAGACGGGGGTTGAAATAAGATCAGCTGACAACCCACCCAACCAAAACAGCACATGGACAGACATGCTCTTCAAGCTGGTGATTAGATAGGATGAACAGTGATGCTCCAATCAAATCTGTGTCTCCTAGAATCATGAGATAAAGACTTATATAGACTTGGGCAAACTAATGTTGATAATTTAGTTTATTATAGAGCTTGAAAGGCATTCATGGACGGATTATGGCTGTACGAAGCATTAGCCTCTTTCCAGCAAGCAGCTAAAAACAGTTATTGCAAACTGTACATTGCACAATGGCAACGTTATTTGCAATTTCTAATTAGAATTTTGAATTTCTCATAATTGCAACTTTGTTCCTCAAAAAAAATAAAAATAAAAAAAAATTCAGAACTTTCACATCTTGTAATTCCAGTTGTATATTTGTATACATTTCAAATTAATTTAGGTCTACAATATCATATCATACTATCATACAAAGCCATCTCACAATCATTGTAATATCCAAATAATCAGACATAAACCGTAGACCTGAGTTTCCAAAGCTGGAATGAGGGGAAGAGTGTGGTGACATTTGCAGCAGCTGAAAAAACGGACAAGAGAAAGAACGAGAACATGCAGGATTAAAGGATCAGTGAAGGGGTGCAGAAGCCCCCAGTCTTCACCACCAGCACCTCTCCTCCCTCTCATTCTGTTTGTCTCTCGTCCTTTGGTTTAACTAAAAATATCTAACAGTCGTCAGTGTGACAAAAGCGCAAGTGGAGACAAATGATCACGATTATGACTGGAATAAAAGGATATATTTTAATTAGAGTGAGGTAGAGAAATCAGAAAGAGAAAGGAAGCGATAGATGGAAAAAGACACATTCGAACAAGACAGTGTCCTCTTGGCGATGACATTCTTGGCACTAATTCACTGAATGCATTCTGGGAGATGAACCAGACAGCATGTACCATAGTCACAGCACCACTTCACCCTTCTGTTCTTTCTGAAGCACTCTGTACAGAGCTCAGTTACTAATACATGCTTATAATGTCATTCCATATAGACTAGATTTGATTTTCATCTATAAAACAATCTTATTTATTGCGTTAGTAAATTATTCTCTTTTTTTTTTCTAAAGCAGAAAATATCTTTTAAAACACACCAGGATTTGAAAATGTAGTATTAACGATTTCACTGTGAAATCAATGAAGACTAGGTCATTTTCTGTCACAACATATTACTGTAAAAAACAAAAACAAGCAGATTTATAATGCTGGAATACCTGTAACCCATAGCTGACCCTTGCCTGACTGCCTCTTTACAATCCATTCCATCCCTCTTTGCATTTCCCATCCCACAACATGTCCCTGGGAGAACTGCTAATATTAATAATAATTTCCAAACATATATGCTTAACAGGCACATGCACAGTTACACTCACACACCGCGTGGACTTGTTTTTCAGTTTGCAGCGTTTCTCTTAGTTTGTTGTCATGGTTTTTAATTGATTTGTCATTTAGTTCTGCATTTTACACATCGTTATCACTAGCATTTGAGTTCTTTCTTTTTAGTTTGTCATCATTCACTACCCTCCTCCTCATTCATTTCTTAAAGTTAGACATCAACCTTCTTAGTATTCCTCAATGAATTCTTTATAAACAATAACAAGAATTTTTTTATAAAATGATAAAAGACTGCCTGTTTTCCCATTAATTTTTTGTAAACATTGTATAGGGTTGCTAACGACCCCAGGTGTGTTAACAGTGTTATATTTTTCTGCACAACAATAATTTAATCTTTTAAGTGGAATTCACCTTTATTCCACAAGGTGGCAATGTCTGATACATAATGATGACGTGACATTTCACTCATAGTTACTGCAGGCAGAAAACAAAAGAATAGGAAGTATCATCAGCAAAACATGAAATGGCTCAGCGATTTACTGCAGAACTACTGAACGCAATCAGGTATTAGCGTTATTGTCACTTGGTGGATCTGGTGAAGAAGCTGTCAGCGATCAATATATTGATTTTGAAGATGTTGAAAATGATAGTTTTGAGAATATGTTTGAGATCGCAAATATGAGCCAGATGCTGAATGTACTGGGAAATGAGCTCCGACGAGGACAGTGATGATGGTATAAAACATTTACTCAAACTGAACCCTTCCAAGCTCCAAAAGGTAACAATAACAATTCCTCACTAATTGTACTCAAAGACAAAATAAAACTTTAGATTTTATCCCAATACAATTTTATTGAAGTGATTATCAATAATTCCAACAACAAATACCATCTGTCAATAAAGTGCAATTCTTATTTATCAAATAACTGAGTTTTAACAAAAATGAACTTTTTTCTCTTTTACTAAACATTACATTTTTGCATGACCAACCCTGACGGCATGCAACAAACATCAACGTGAGCTCAAGAATGAACCTGTGTCCATTTAATTAATGGCAACCCAAAAAAGTGCTGTTTTGATTGTATTCTCAATACAAAACAAGCAAATACTATTTACAACTCAAATTTCCATACAAAACCATAATGCTTGTCGTCAAGATCATTATCAGGATCATCATTTTTCTTTATCCCATCCTGAACATCATTTCATCATTTGAGGTTCCACTCACTGAACGTTCTGTTTGACTATCCCTAAAAACCTGTTTCTACATGCTCAATCCTTCTGTCTCATCCTGCATTTAATAAAGTCCATAAAGTCTTTAACTCATATTTGTCTTCCTGCTTTTCAGCCCCTCTGGGCCTCCTGGGACATGGATCGGCCCAGGGCTCTGGGTGCTTTGGCAAACTCCATTCGCATGGGTTTGACGGGCGGCAGGTCCCTGGTGATCTGTTCCACTGGTCTCTTGTCTGGACAGGCTCCGTCGGGAACCCGGGCAGGAGGGAGATCTTCCAGGGTGTGTGGGGCTCCCCGGCTCAGGCGGACGCCCAGTTCTGCAGGCTTGAAGATGGGCAAGGGCAGAGTGTTTCTGTAGGGTAAGAGCTGGTGCTCCCTTACACCTTTGTCCACAGTTCCCACTCTGAACACACCCGATGGACAGGCTTGATTGAGAGGACGGACCTGCCAATAACGGGACAGAGTCTCTCGGCGAGAGTCGTCCGACATCAGCATTGACTGGCTGTAGAGAGAGAAAAATTGAGAATTATGAATGAAAGGGGAGATCTGACATTTAATGTGTTCAAAATTACTTTGCACTATTATTTTCCTGCACTGGAAATAATAATTTTGTTAATGTGTATTTTCATTAAAAATATATAAAGAGGCACAAGATATTAAGGCTTGTTTTTAGAGAATGTTTCTTGATTTGAGTTGATTTATTTTTCAATTTTGAGTAATTGTTTTTCCCACCTGCTTGCTTTAAACAGCAAAAACATATTTGCCAAGTCTTAATATTTTATTTTAGTCTCAATTTTTCTGCTCAAGTAAATTAAATATCATTATTATAGTTTTTTTTTACATTTTCCATAGTTTTTAAAGGAAAGCAACACTGATAAAATTGATTCTGTGGTGAAGTAAATACTACAGAAAAAAACAAATGTAATTTCTGCCTGAATAAGTTAGTTCAGTCATTATACAAAAAAAACAAATTCTATATTAGTACTCAATTTAAGCTTGAAGAAATTAAAGTGTAAATATCAACATCGGGCATGAATAATTAATAAGGTTGCATTTCTTCCACTGTTTTCCAGCTGTATTTACACCGTTTTATTATTGCTTTTGTTGTTAGGTTTAGTAACTTGCTGTTTTGTGACATCTGGAGTTGATTTTCTACTCAAAATGACACATTCATACTAAAAAATGATCCAACGAATGTTACCGTTATTATGTATTGAGCACCAAGTATTGAGGTCTCATTACTTCTGTTATAGACATGTTGCCAACACAATGTTTTCTGTATTATTTTCTTAGATGTTCTAAGTAAAGCATGCACTTTAAAAAGCATGGCTTAATTCAGTGTTATATTATTTGAGTAAAATGTACTTGAAACAGAGTTTTGCAAAGTAAACTTCAAAGTAGAAATTACTGGTCAATTTTATTTGTTAATTACTTACTATT